>NC_140987.1:350713819-351024398 GCF_052327205.1 Somniosus microcephalus | reverse complement strand
GTCGCTCTCTCTCTTCTCCGCAGTCGCTCTCTCTCTTCCCCCAGTCGCTCTCTCTCTTCCCCCCCAGTCGCTCTCTCTCTTCACCCCCAGTCGCTCTCTCTCTTCCCCCCCAGTCGCTCTCTCTCTTCCCCCCCGTCGCTCTCTCTCTTCCCCCCAGTCGCTCGCTCTCTTCCCCCCAGTCGCTCTCTCTCTTCCCCCCCGTCGCTCTCTCTCTCTCTTCCCCCCCCCAGTCGCTCTCTCTCTCTCTTCCCCCCCAGTCGCTCTCTCTCTTCCCCCCCCAGTCGCTCTCTCTCTTCCCCCCCCAGTCGCTCTCTCTTTTCCCCCCCAGTCGCTCTCTCTCTTCCCCGCCAGTTGCTCTCTCTCTTCCAACAACAACATGCCCTCGAAAAAGCCTCGGCACCACCGGGCACCCCAGCTTCTATCTATATATATAAACGGATCGATCTGTCTGTCTGTCTGTCTGTCTGTCTATCTGTCTGTCTGTCTGTCCGCCAGTGTGTGTCTGTCCGGCTATGCACTCGAAAGTTATAGAGCGTACCTACGCGTGTGTTACGTCAGAAGAAAGCTTACCATTCCAAAACGGTCGTAAGCGTATTTATGTTTCAGCCGGACAAAAATCGCGCCCGCAGTATCCAAAAAACGTTCAAAATTCCACTCATTAGCATCTCATTATCCGCTCATTAGCATAAGCGTGACGTCGAGGTCGACCAATCGTACGCCGGGTTCCTGGCACATGCGGGCAGGCCCTCCTACAGTCGAGTGACGGGACGATTGACCAATCCTACGCTTCGGTGACCTTACGGTCGACCAATCGGTGCGTGTGTGGGCGGGCCTTATCGTTCTGAACCGAGGTGAGTCGCCGCCATCTTGATTCCAAACTTTTCATTTCTTTTTCCCGCTTTCAGTGTATTTCTTTTCAAATCTACATTTCCAGCAAAAAAAAAGTTGCTTTTAAAACACAAATTGTTTTTAATAAAAGTTAATTAATTGGTAAATCTTTTCTCTAACCTCTATAATTCTCCTACCTTTCACCGTTTTTCCAGGCCCGGGGCCTAGGCTTCTCCAACTGCCAGCAGTGCAACTCTAGACCCAGGCTCCCGGCCTAGACAGAGACAAACACTGGCAGAGGGCAGAGGGTGTGCTGCCTCAGCTCCATTCCCGGGGTCAGTAGGTGGGGAGGCTTCATAAGCAACTGGGGTAGGTTGCAAGCCCCGAATAATAATCTGAAGATCCTGTGTTTGCAGCTGAGGAAATTTCTTCTGCTGACAGCCCCAGGTTAATGGCAGCCATCTTTGTCAAGGACGGCGAAAAGTTTCAGTGCGACGCCATTTTGATTCAGTGTGTAACAGAGTGCATGCGCGGCCATCTTAGTACAGGAACATAGAGTGGGTGGGGCTTCTGTGCTCCAAATCGGGTGCTGGTGACCAAGACAGACAATCGACTGTGTGGGCGGGGCCTAATCTTTCCAACTGAAAAGCAAGCGGCGGCCATTGTTTGTGATACAATACAGTGAGAGGTGAGCACCCCTTTTTTAATAAAAAGATTGGTGAGGCTGTAAAGTGTATGTTATAGAAAGATTTACCAAAAATGTTTTATAAGTACAGGAAACTTTGTGCTATCCGGAGGTGAGCTATCCGGCAATCTGGAGCCACCGGCAAAAATCAGCAGCTGTTTTTCATTGTGTTTTGTTTTTTTTTGCTTTGTTTGAACAGTCAAGCTGTGCAAGGTCTGTAGCTATAGCAACAGCTTTAGCTAAAGAGCTTTAGGGCCACACCTGAGTGTTTAGAAGCTGTTGCTAAGCAACAGTGTTTGTTGTTAAATACAGAGATAAGAATCTCCGTATCTCTCAGCATTAACTCTGGAGAGTACTTGAGGCAAGGCAGCAGCTCAGTCCCGTGGGTGCCGGCTGGCACAAAGTTTCCTATACTTTAAGTTTATCTCCCTTTCCACCCCCCACCCCCCCACACCCCCTTCTCCCTCCAACCCCCTTCCCACCCCCCACCCCCCCAACCCCCTCCCCCACCACACCCCCTTCCCCCCTCCCCCCCACACCCCCCACCCCCCCAACCCCCCTCCCCTCCCACCCCCCTCCCCCCCACTTCCCCCCCACACCCCCTTCCCCCCACACCACTTCCCCCCCACCCCCCCTCCCCCCACACCCTCTTCCCCCCACACCCCTTCCCCCCCACACCCCCCACACCCCCTTCTAGCCCCCTCCCCACCCCCCTTCCCCCCTCCCGTTCTCCCCTTCACCCCTTCCCCAACCCCCTTCCCCCTCTTCCGCTCCCTCCCCACACCCCTTCCCCTCACCCCACACCCCCTTCCCCTCCCCCCTTCCCCTCCCCCCCACCCCTCCCCTCCCCTCCCCAACCCCCCCTCCCCTCCTCAACCCCCCTTCCCCCCCACCCCCCTCCCCCCTCCCCCCCACACCCACTTCCGCCCCACACCCCTTCCCCCCCACCCCCCACCCCCCTTCCACCCCCCTCCCCACCCCCCCTTCCCCCCTTCCCCTCCCTCCACCACACCCCTTCCCCTCCGCCCACACACCCCTTCCCCTCCCCCCCACCGCCCCTTCCCCTCCCCCCCACCCGTCCCCTCCCCCTCCCCAACCCCCCCACCCCCTCCCCAACCCCCCTTCCCCTCCCACCCACCCTCCCCCCACACCCATTTCCCCCCCACACCCCCTTACTCCCCACCCCGCCACCCCCCTTCCACCCCCCTCCCCACCCCCCTTCCCCTCTCCCATTCCCCCCCTTCACCCCCTTCCCCACCCCCCTGTCCCCCCCTTCCCCTCCCTCCCCCACACCCCTTCACCTCCCCCCACACACCCCTTCCCCTCCCCCTCACACCCCTTCCCCTCCCCCCACCCCTGCCCTCCCCCTCCACAACCCCCCTCCCCCTCCCCAACCCCCCTTCCCCCCTCCCCATCCTCCCTCCCCTCCCCTCCCTCCCCACCACCCTCCCCCCTGCCCCTCCCCTCCACCCCCTCCCCCCTCCCCCTTCCCTCCCCCCCTCTTCCCCCTCCCCCTTCCCCCCTTATCCCCTCCCTCTCCTCCCCTTCCCTCCCCCTTCCCCCTCCTCTCACTTCCCCTCCATCCCCTCCCCTCCCCCCTCCCCCCTCCCCTCCCCCCTCCTCCCCTCCCCCTCCTGCCCTCCCCTCCCCCCCTCCACCCTTACCTCCCCCCCTCTTCCCCTCCCCCTTCCCCCACTCCTCCTTCCCCCTTCCCCCACTCCCCCTTCCCCCTTCCCCCCCTCCCTCCCTCCCCTTCCCCGCTTCCCTTCCTCCCTCCCCTCCCCTTCCCCCCCACCCTCCCCCTCCTCCCTCCCCCTCCATCCCCCTTCCCCCCCTGCCCCCTCCTCCCACCCACTCATCGCCCCCCCTTCCCCTTCCCCCACTCCCCCCTCCCCCTCCTCCCCCTCACTCCTCCCCCCTTCCCCTTCCCGCACTCCTCCCCCCTTCCCCTCCCCCTTCCCCTTCCCCCACTCCCACCCTTCCCCTTCCCCCACTCGCCCTCCCCCCTCCCTCACCCCCACTCCCTCCCCACTCCTCCCCCTTCCCCCACTCCTCCCCCCTTCCACCACTCCCTCTCCCCCACTCCCCCCTCCATTCCCCCCCTCTCCCCCCCGACGCTCTGTCTCTTCCCCCCAGTCGCTCTCTCTCTCTCTTCCCCCCCAGTCGCTCTCTTTCTCTCTTCTCCCCCAGTTGCTCTCTCTCTCTTCCCCCCCAGTCGCTCTCTCTCTCTTCCCCCCAGTCGCTCTCACTCTCTCTTCCCCCCAGTCGCTCTCTCTCTCTCTTCCCTCCAGTCGCTCTCTCTCTTCCCCCCTAGTCGCTCTCTCTCTTCCCCCCCGAGTCACTCTCTCTCTTCCCCCCCAGTCGCTCTCTCTCTTCCCCCCAGTCGCTCTCTCTCTTCCCCCCCAGTCGCTCTCTCTCTTCCCCCCCAGTCGCTCTCTCTCCTCCTCCCCAGTCGCTCTCTCTCTTCCCCCCCCAGTCGCTCTCTCTCTTCCCCCCCAGTCGCTCTCTCTCTTCCCCCCAGTCGCTTTCTCTCTTCCCCCCCAGTCGCTCTCTCTCTTCCCCCCCAGTCGCTCTCTCTCTTCCCCTCCCAGTCACTCTCTCTCTTCCCCCCCAGTCGCTCTCTCTCTTCCCCCCCAGTCGCTCTTTCTCTTCCCCCCCCGGTCGCTCTCTCTCTTCCCCCCCAGTCGCTCTCTCTCTTCCCCCCCAGTCGCTCTCTCTCTTCCCCCCCAGTCGCTCTCTCTCTCCCCCCCCAGTCGCTCTCTCTCTTCCCCCCCAGTCGCTCTCTCTCTTCCCCCCCAGTCGCTCTCTCTCTTCCCCCCAGTCGCTCTCTCTCTTCCCCCCCCAGTCGCTCTCTCTCTTCCCCCCCAGTCGCTCTCTCTCTTCCCCCCCCAGTCGCTCTCTCTCTTTCCCCCCCCCCAGTCGCACTCTCTCTTCCCCCCCCAGTCGCGCTCTCTCTCTCTTCCAACAACAACATGCCCTTGAAAAAGCCTCGGCACCGCCGGGCACTCCAGCTAGTCTATATATATAAAAGGATCGATCTGTCTGTCTGTCCATCTGTCTGTCTGTCTGTCCTTCGGTGTGCGTCTGTCCAGCTATGCACTCGAAAGTTATAGAGCGTACCTACACGTGCGTTACCTCCAAAGAAAGCTTACGGTTCCAGGACAGTCGTAAGCATATTTACTTTTCGGTCGGACGAAAATTGTTTGCGCCTTATGCAAAAAACCTTCAAAATTAAACTCATTATCTGCTAATTAGCATTGATTGACTGACGTCAAGGTACGACCATTCCTGTGCCGTCACGATTGACCAATCCTACAGTTCAGTCGCCTGATGGTTGGCCAATTGCTGTGTCTGTGGGCGGGACTAATCGTTTTCATCTCAGGGATCTGGCAGCCATTGCCTCAAGCTAAAAACCCCATTTACTTCCAGCTCAAAATCTGCTAATCCAGCTTCGAAAAAGTTAGTATCTCTTTTAAAAATAACATAAGATTTACCAAAAACGTTTTATAAGTACTTTCACTTTCATCTTTCAAGGTATTAAAAGGTAGAAATGTTGCCCGGCAGCAGATTGAGAGAGGGACACAGAGACAGGGCCCAAAAGCCTGGGACTCGATTTAAAATGTTGCCCGGCAGCAGATTCACAGAGGGACACAGAGAGGCCCCAAAGCCTGGGACTCGATTTAAACCGCCCGGCCCAAAACAGCCCTGGCAAAGCCGGGCTCCCCCAGCTAGTATTGATATATGTCTATACCACTTTCCCAATGCCAGCTTTTGAATATTTTATTCTTACTTCATCCATATTTGCCACCATATTTCAGATTGTTCAATATAACATAATGGATGGCTACCTGGTAAGCATGAACCGTAGATTTAGCAATGTTACAGCTCTATGCCAGTTGCCCAAACTTGAGCACAACAACAGCATAATAAAACTTACCAATGTGGTTATTAAAATAACTTTTAACTGATCAATCAATAACTTTTGCCTCCACTGGAGGAAGAGCACATTGTCACCTGTGCTTCTTATGATGCATAATCACCTGGGGTAGAATGGCATACATTCTAAGTAAAATAGTGAAAGATAGATGTGTGGGACACAATTGTCTATTTATTTGTAGAGTTCGAGGGGATAATGACCTTTGCTCCTTTCATGGATATCCAAAGAAATGGCACACAAAGGGGAAGATAATCCATCCTGCACTGAGGAACTGCTCGGTGTACCCATCAGATGCAGATAAGCAAAGCAGACACAACCTCAGTCTTTTATAGACAGCAACCACTGCTTCACTTTCTCTTTCCCCAGTTACATAGGAACAGGAGTAGGCCATTCAGCCCCTCGAGCCTCCTCCACCATTCAATCAGATCATGGCTGATCTGTACCTCAACTCTATTTACCCGTCATTGATCCTTATCCCTTGGTACCCTTACCCAGAAAAAAATCTATAGATCTCAGCCTTGAAGATTTCAATCGACCCAGCACCCACAGCCTTTTGGGGAGATAATTCCAGACTTCCACTACACTTTGTGTGAAAAAGTGCTTCCTGATTGTGGTAAACCACTGTTTGTATTCCACTGTGTACATGCCTGGACATGCCTCGGCTGACTCCTCCCACAAGTCCTAGTATAAAGGTGACTGCTCCCCAGCCCTTTGTATTTCTGGACCGGTCGACCACTCGAGGCAGACCTTCATTCTTTTGTTAATAAAAGCCTTTAATTACTTTCTTAACTCTCAGTCTTTTATGAGTAATTGATAGCGCATCAATTTTATTAACAAAATTTTTATAATGGAGAAGATCCTCACACCAGCATGCCTGGACTTAGATCATCGGGAGGCGGGCTCATCCACCAAGTTTACTCACTGGCTTAAGTGTTTCGAAAAATTCCTGACCGCCTCCGCAGCAATCAAATCGGACGAGGACAAACTGGATGTCCTGACCTCCAAAGTGAACCACCGAGTGTACTCGGTCATCCAAGACGCGACCTCGTACGTGGACACTATCAAGCTCCTCAAGGACCAGTACACGCGCCCAGTGAACGAAGTGTACGCCAGGCACCTTCTGGGGAGTCGTAAACAACAACCTGGGGAATCGACCGTGGAATACCTTCAGGCACTGTCTGTGCTTGGCCGGGCCTGTGGTTGTAAGGATGTAAAGGTCGCCGTGTACACAGAGGAACTTATCCGGGACGCTTTTGTAGCGGGCCACAGATCCAATTACACCCGACAGCGACTGTTGGAGCAGAGTGACCTCGACCTCAACAAGGCCTCTGAACTCGCACTATCATTGGATGCAGCCTACCAGGGCATGGATGCCTACTCCTCTGCACCGTGGACGCCGCGGGGAATGACAGCCTGGGACACGGTAGGACCGCCTCATAGCGCCGTGCCACCCCAGCCACACCCCAGCAACGGCCCAACTACCGCAGCAGTGTCCCAAGGCCAGACAGCAGTGCCCCAAGGCCAGAAATGCTAGTTCTGTGGCCAGGCAAAACACCCCAGAGCGCGCTGCCCGGCGAAAAACGCGATCTGCTCGGGCTGCGGGAAGAAGGGACACTACGCTAGCGTCTGCAGGGCCACCACCCCGCACCCCAGCAGCGCCGCGTGTGGGCCATGCGGGCCGCCATCTTGGGCCTCCCCGGCCATGTGCGAACCACCGGTACAGCAGCCATTTTGGACGCCTCCAGCCGCATGGGGATCATGGACACCGCCATCTTGGACGACAGCCGGAACGCAGCAGGCCCCCAACACCGCCTCATCTGATACCCGCAGCGACACACCGACCCCTACGCTGGCATCCGTTACACTGGACCAAGCGAGACCGCACCAGCTGGCCAGTTCCACAATGGACATTAAGGTAAATGGTCACGATACAATCTGCCTTTTTGACTCTGGGAGCACGGAGAGCTTCATCCACCCCGACACGGTGCGGCATTGCTCTCTCCCAGTCCTGCCTGGATTTCTATGGCCTCCGAGTCCCAGTCGGCGGACATCGGCGGCTACTGCGTGGTGACACTCGTAGTAGACGGGACTGTGTACGATCATTTTAAACTTCTGGTCCTGCCCGACCTCTGCGCTGCCGTCCTGCTGGGGTTAGATTTTCAGTGCCACCTTAAAAGTGTTACGATGGCATACGGTGGACCCCTACCCCCACTCACAGTCCGCAGCCAGCAGCTTCCAAATTGCCCGCCGCACACCAGGTGCAACCTCTCCACACTCAGAGTCACCCCCCCCCCCCACTGTTTGCTAACCTCACCCCCGACTGTAAGCCCATCGCCACAAAGAGCAGGCGATACAGTGCCGGGGACAGGGTTTTCATTAAAACCGAAGTGGAGCGGCTCCTGAAGGAAGGGATTATTGAGGGCAGCACCAGCCCCTGGCGAGCCCAGGTTGTGGTCGTTAAGACCGGCGAGAAGCAGCGCCTGGTCATCGACTACAGCCAGACAATAAATCGCTACACCCTGCTGGACGCCTACCCACTCCCCCGCATAGTTGATATGGTCAACCAGATCGCGCAGTACCGCGTCTTCTCGACCATTGACCTGAAATCAGCGTACCACCAGCTCCCTATCCGCCCTGAGGACCGCCAGTATACTGCCTTTGAGGCAAACGGCCGCCTCTATCACTTCCTTAGGGTTCCCTTTGGCGTCACCAACGGGGTCTCCGTCTTCCAAAGGGAGATGGACCGGATGGTAGATCAAAATGCGTTGCAGGCCACTTTCCCATATCTGGACAATGTGACCATCTGCGGCCGTGACTTGCAGGACCATGACGCAAACCTTGAAAAATTCCGCCGCACCGCCCAACTCCTGAACCTGACATATAACAAGGAGAAGTGCATATTCCGCACAAACCGCCTCGCCATCCTTGGCTGTGTTGTGGAACACGGAGTCATCGGCCCCGACCCCGACCGGATGCGCCCCCTTATGGAACTCCCACTGCCCCACTGCCTCAAGGCCCTGAAGAGGTGCCTAGGGTTTTTCTCCTATTACGCCCAGTGGGTCCCCTACTATGCGGACAAGGCCCGTCCGCTGATCAAGTCCACCTCTTTTCCCTTGACGGCAGAGGCCCGCTTAGCCTTCCACCGTATCAAGGAGGACATTGCCAAAGCCACCATGCACGCAGTGGACGAATCCATCCCCTTCCAGGTGGAAAGCGACGCGTCCGACTTTGCCCTGGCCGCTACCCTCAATCAGGCGGGGAGACCCGTGGCCTTCTTTTCACAAACCCTCCAAGGCCCGGAGACCAGACACTCCGCTGTTGAGAAGGAGGCCCAGGCGATTGTGGAGGCTGTGCGTCATTGGAGGCACTACCTGGCCGGAAAACGATTTACCCTGCTCACTGACCAGCGTTCAGTTGCTTTCATGTTTAACAACAAGCAGAGAGGCAAAATCAAAAATGACAAGATCTTGAGGTGGAGAATCGAACTTTCCACCTACAATTACGAGATCTTGTACCGGCCCGGGAAGCTCAATGAACCCCCGGATGCGCTATCGCGTGGCACCTGCGCCAGCGTGCAGATCGATAGACTGCGGGCCCTCCACAATGACCTCTGCCACCCGGGGGTCACCAGGTTCTTCCACTTCATCAAGGCCCGCAACCTGTCTTACTCTATTGAGGAGGTCAGGACCATGACCAGGAACTGCCAAGTCTGCGCTGAGTGCAAACCGCACTTTTATAGACCAGACAGGGCCCACCTGATAAAAGCCACTCGCCCCTTCGAGCGCCTGAGCGTTGATTTTAAAGGGCCTCTTCCCTCCTCCGACCGCAATGTGTACTTCCTCAATATTATTGATGAGTACTCCCGTTTCCCGTTCGCCATCCCCTGCCCGGACATGACCAGTGCCACGGTCATTAAATGTCTGAACGACCTCTTCACCCTGTTCGGTTTCCCCAGCTATATCCATAGCGACCGGGGCTCATCGTTTATGAGCGACGAACTCCGTCAGTACCTGTTAACTAGGGGTATTGCCACAAGCAGGACCACCAGTTACAACCCCCGGGGGAACGGACAGGTGGAAAGAGAAAATGCGACAGTTTGGAAGGCCGCCCTGCTAGCCTTAAAGTCTAGGGGCCTTCCAACCTCCCGCTGGCAGGATGTGCTCCCCAATGCGCTCCACTCTATTCGGTCACTGCTCTGCACTGCCACTAACGCCACCCCTCATGAGAAAATGTTTGTCTTCCCAAGGAAGTCCACATCGGGGACATCGCTACCGCCATGGCTGACGTCCCCAGGGCCGGTCCTACTGAGAAGACACGTGAGGATCCATAAAACGGACCCCCTGGTCGAGAGGGTCGACCTCCTCCACGCCAACCCCCAGTATGCTTACATTGCATACCCGGACGGGCGGGAGGACACAGTCTCCATAAGAGACCTTGCACCCTCGGGGGCCGCAGTAACCCACTACTCACTACCACCCCCCCCCCACGATCCGATATCCAGCCCCAGCAGACGGCAGGCCTGGGCCCCGCGACCCGCTCGACATCTACGAGGACGACACGCCTGTGCCACAGCCTACGCAGGACTCGACGCCAGAAGCTCCACTACCCCTGCCGTCGCCACGCCGATCACAGCGGCAGACAAGACCTCCGGAGAGACTCCAATACACTAACTTTTAATACACTTCACCCCGCCGGACTCAATTTTAAACAAGGTGTGAATGTGGTAAACCACTGTTTGTATTCCACTGTGTACATGCCTGGACATGCCTCGGCTGACTCCTCCCACAAGTCCTAGTATAAAGGTGACTGCTCCCCAGCCCTTTGTATTTCTGGACCGGTCGACCACTCGAGGCAGACCTTCATTCTTTTGTTAATAAAAGCCTTTAGTTACTCTCTTAACTCTCAGTCTTTTATGAGGAATTGATAGCGCATCACTGATTTCACTCCTAACTGGCCCAGCTCTAATCTTAAGATTGTGCTCCCTTGTTCTGGATTCCCCCACCAGAGGAAATGGTTTCTCTGCGCCTATCCTATCGTATCCGTTCATCATAGTTTGTTATTTTTTACACATACAACTGCTTGACGAAACTGAAAAAATGCAGCTGCAACAAATGACTTTCACCTCAATCAACTGTCAAGGTTGATTCATGTCACAAAAGATAATTGAAAAATAAATAAAAATGTTTCCTCTCACCCTTGCACAAAGTAGTGAGAAAGCATTCCAAAACAAATATTTCATTGGAATTGAAATAAATTATTGATGCTACTTTTAATTCTAATATGTGGGACTATTGAAATGATCAAATGTTTTTATGTTCTTTGCATGTTGAATTTCTCAGCCATATCATTGAATATTTCCCTTCTCGAAGTGATTTCAACATCTAACAGTGCGGATTCTGAAACCAACAGAAAGCAGCAGGCTCCGAAGCATTGTTAGTTCAGATTGGAAGGACTGAGAGTTTTCCAGACCTTTTAGCCGAGCTGTTTGAGCACTAATTGTGTCGCATTATTTCCTTGTCCTTGCACTATGGTTGCCGGGGGAAAAAAAGAAATTGCATTCTCCAAACAGCAGCCAAAGCGCCGGAAAGTGGTGAGGCAGAAATATAAACTCTTCCACCACACGCTTATCTGCAGCATGAATGCATTAGCCACCTGAGCACAGCTTTAGCAAAGAATCAGCCTCCCCACTGCACCTATTGTTCAAATGATATATGGATAAAGTCGTTCATTTAGCATGGTAGGCAATGAATGTTAAATAATAGTGCTCCATTTGTCGGTGTGCACGGGCTCTATCAAAAGTATATATATTTTTTAAACGCTTTATCCCTTTTTTGAGAACCTGTGGTGCTGTCAGGGCCTTACATGCACCCAGTGAGTGTCAGAACATCGGAGGCATGCTGCCCTCCAGTTTCCATCTGTTGAAAGCAATGGACAGAAAATCTCTTCTTAAAAAAACATGGAATGATGGAGCAGTCCGTAAGTCAAACCATGATTGCTCAAAATTCCGACTGTCACAACATTTACGATAATTGGCAACAGAACCAGAGGGGAGATAAGGAGAAAGGGTGGTTGTAACATACGTAGGTAGTGTAGTGTATGTACCTTTAAGAGAGAACTACTTTTACAGCTCCTGTATACTGTAGTACCGGCAGTGACCACACCTGTATATAAGCCTTGAGCCTGCCTCTGTACTCCCAGTTTTGAGACTACCCTACTCCAGTAAACACCTGTTGATTGTTAAGTTACAGCCTCCGTGTAGTTCTTGGGGAAACATCATATTTAAAGTATCACGGATCTAACAGTGGCGATGAGGTTGATTCGAATCTGCCTGCAACTCTGCATTTCCCGTCAAGGAGTCGCTCCGGGAGGATGGTGGAAGAAAGTCGAGGCCAGAAGCACGGGCGTTGACCACGAGCAACCACCCAGTCATCCGGCAGCAAGTAAACATTGCAGGAGTGGCTGTTGAGAGCCGGGCTTGGTTCCCCAGCCACGACGACCCAGCAACAGACTGGCAACAGGTGCAGCGCACAGCCTTCCCGGACAGCGGTGGCGGGAGCCGACCGACGGCGTAGAAAAGCCGAGCAGCTTGGTAAGAGAGAGGGTGAAGCGCACAGGGTGTGGCCGGGGGTTAAAAAACTGAGCGGCGTCGAGGAAAAACAAGCAGAGAGAGAGAGAGAGGGTAAAGCAGCAGCTGGGTTCAGGACCGAGCGACGGCAACGGGAAAGGCACACCGGAGAATGCACAGAGCACAGCCAGGGCTCAAGGGCTGAACCGCGTCCATGGGGAGAAGAAGGGAGAGCGCGAGAGACGCCATTGAGCCACAGAGAAGAAGGGAGAGTGCGGGAGATGCCATTTTTAGAAGCCGCAGCGGAGAAGAAGGGCGAGCGCGGGAAGGAAGAAAAGCGCAGGAGACGCCATTTTGTTCCAGCGGAGAAGGAGGGAGAGCGTGGGAGATGCCATTTAGACAGTGAAATTAAACCCAGGGATGGTGAAGAGTGGCAGCATCACGGCGTTCGACAATGAAGTCGAAGATTGGGCGATATATGTGGAACGCATTGAGATGTACTGCAGGGCGAATGAAGTGCCAGATGCTAGGAAAGCACTGGTTTTGTTAAATTCCATGGGTGCAAAAACTTATGGCTTACTGCGAAACCTGATAACCCCAGAGAAGCCCGTGGAGAAGAATTTTGAAAGCATAGTAGAAATCCTACAGGACCACTTAAGCCCCACACCGCTGCTGATAGCAGAAAGATTTAAGTTCCACAAACGGAACCAGCATAAAGACGAAAGTAATGCTGAGTACTTAACGGAATTGCGCAAGCTATCGAAACACTGCCAGTTTGGAGCGGGACTATCAGATACGTTAAGGGACAAGATGGTGTGTGGGCTTCAAAGTGAAGGAACCCAGAAACGGCTTCTATCAGAAAAGGATCTTACACTGGACAAGGCTTTCAGCATGGCAGTATCACACAAAGCAGCCGCACGGGGCGCTGCAGAGATACAAAGGAGACCGCAAGAATACGGCACCAATGAAATGTCATATGGAGCAGGGAAGTGTTATTGCTGCGGCAGAATGACACACGATCAGAAGGATTGTTGGTTCAAGGACCAAGTGTGCAGACAGTGTGGAAAGACAGGACACATAGCAAGAGTCTGCAGGTCAGGGAAGAAAACCAACAGCAGGAAATCTCCACAGGAGAAGTACAAAAAGGTACATAAGGTGATGGACAGTAGTTCAGACGAACAGGGAAGTGATACAGACTCCGGAAGCAAGGAGCTGGGTTGTCTGAAACTACATAAGGTAACCAAAATGGAGGATCACCAGACTATCTGGTTCACACTCAAAATAGACGGAGTCCAAGTGAAAATGGAATTGGACACTGGATCAGCCCTAACAGTCATAAACCAAAGGGACTACAAGCGGCTATTTCCACATATACCCTTGGAAGCTACAGAGATTGTCTTGAAGACGTACACGGGGCAAAAAATCTACCCCAAAGGAAAAATAAGGGTGAAAGTGATATACAAAGGCCAGGAAATACCTAAAATGGACCTATATGTATTGCCAGATGGAGGACCACCACTACTAGGACGTGAATGGATCCGGAAGATACAACTAGATTGGCATTCCATACAGTCACTGAAGGTTGAGGCCAAAAAGGACGACGACGCCACACCTGGACGACTGTCAAAAATGCTAACTGATGCACAAGAAGTGTTCCAGGAGGGACTCGGAACACTAAAAGGCATAACAGCAACGATTAAAATGGAGGAAAATGCAAGTCCAAAGTTTTTTAAGGCCAGACCTTTATGCAATCCGACCAGCCGTTGAAGCAGAGCTGGAAGGGTTGGAATGTTCAGGAGTACTGTCCAAAGTAGACTGGAGCGAGTGGGCTACACCCATCATCCCTGTAATGAAGAGGTCGTTAAGTAATACGCCTGGGGAACCAAAGAAGGTCCGCATCTGTGGGGATTTCAAGGTGACAGTGAACCCAATCCTTCACATGGTACAATATCCGCTTCCACGGATTGAGGATATTTTCGCCTCGCTATCTGGGGGTAAACGCTTCACCAAAATTGATCTGGCCCAGGCGTATTTGCAAATGGAGGTAGAAGAAGCCTCGAAAAAATACCTCACGATCAACACTCATAAAGGTTTCTATCAATAGGGCAGCACGGTGGCATAGTGGTTAGCACTGTTGCCTCACAGCGCCAGGGACCTGGGTTCAAATCCAGCCTCGGGTGACTGTCTGTGTGGAGTTTGTACATTCTCCCCGTGTTTGCGTGGGTTTCCTCCGGGTGCTCCGGTTTCCTCCCACAGTCCAAAGATGTGCGGGTTAGGTTGATTGGCCATGAAAAAAAAAATTGACCCTTAGTGTTAGGGGGGATTAAATACGTGGGGTTACGGGGATAGGGCTTGGGTGGGCTGGCTGTCGGTGTAGGGACCGGGTGCTAGGGTTTGGATGATCAGCCATGATCTCATTGAATGGCCTACTCCTGCTCCTATCTTCTATGTTTCTATGTTTCTAATACAACCGACTGATTTTCGGGGTAGCATCAGCTCCGGCTATTTGGCAAAGGGCAATGGATCAAGTCCTGCAAGGAATTCTAGGGACCCACTGTTATTTGGACGACATCCTGGTCACGGGCAAAAATGACAGTGAACTCCTCGCCAACCTGGAGAAGGTGCTCGCTAGATTAAAGGAATATGGGCTACGAGCTAATCGCCACAAGTGCGAGTTTTTCCAGAAGCAGATCTCGTATTGTGGCCACATTATTGAGGAAGAGGGGTTACATAAGTCCCCTGAAAAGATTGAGGCAGTAGTCAAGGCTCCAGCACCGGAAAATGTGTCACAACTGAGGTCGTTCCTCGGGTTGGTGAACTACTACCATAAGTTCTTACCAAATTTGTCTACAGTAGTACACCCACTGAATACCCTACTGCAAACGGGGGTACTATGGAAGTGGAATGATGAATGTAAACGAGCTTTCCAGAAGTGCAAAGATTTGATCACATCAAAAGAGGAGTTGGCCCATTTCAACCCAGCACTACCAATCCGGTTGGCATGTGATGCATCACCCTATGGTATTGGAGCGGTGTTGTCGCACAAATTCCCGGACGGGTTGGAGAGGCCAGTAGCCTTTGCGTCTCGGTCACTAACCTCAGCCGAGCGCAACTATGCCCAGATCGACAGGGAGGCCCTCAGCCTAGTATGGGGAGTAAAAAAATTCAACCACTATCTGCATGGACAGAAGTTCACCTTGCCGACTGACCACCAACCACTGGTCTCCATCTTTAATCCAAAGAAGGGCGTTCCGGTGATGACTGCACAACGGTTACAAAGATGGTCCCTTTTTCTAGGGGCGAACCAATATGAAATAGAATATAAAGGCACGAAACAGCACGGAAATGCTGATGGGCTATCATGCTTGCCACTGCCTACTGTGGAGGAAGCACCAGCAGTGGACCCTATCGAGATATTTTATTTGTCAATAATTGAATGATTGCCAGTAACTAACACGGATATAGTGAAGGAGACCCGCAATGATCCGACACTGTCTCGGGTATATGATTTGACGGTGAGGGGATGGCCAACACATGGCGACTCACTGTTGCCAGCATTCTCATCCAGAAGAGAACAGCTGTCAGTATGCCAGGGGACAGTGATGTATGGCTCCCGAGTGGTAATTCCACCCAAGTTAAGGGAGAGAGTGCTAAATGAGCTTCACGAAGGTCATCTGGGAGGGGTGAAAATGAAAAGCCTTGCTAGGGCTTATGTGGGGTGGCCGGGGATTGATCAACAAATCGAGGACCTAACTAAGTGCTGCTCAGGATGCCAGAAGGTCCAAAATGAACCACCACATGCCCCTCTACACCCTTGGGAGTGTCCCTCCTCTCCATGGCAATGGGTGCATATTGATTTTGCTGGTCCATTCATGGACTCAATGGCCTAGAAATTGAGTGGGGTTAGCGCCCATTTTGAGGCGCTAGAGGGCCTTGCGCCGCAAGTACAGCCGATTGAGAAATTCACTTGGGCGCTGCCATCGGCGTTAGCCGGTTGCGCTGCGCCGGCACCGATGACGTCATCGGTGTGTGCAGCGTCCCGGTTGCCGTGGCAACGCGCCCGAACGCCAAAATTGAGTTGCGGCCGCCTCGCCCGTGGCAGCCGCAACCAACGATTTTTCAAAAGTTCGCTACGCGTCTTAGCGCCGGCGCATTAAGGTCGCGCGGCGGCCGGCCGCTTTCCCGGCGGCCGCCTGCCCGCACCTCCCTCCCCGGACTCCTCCAACACCCCCCCGCGGCACAGATGCATGTGGACCGCGAGCCCGGCACTTCTCCGAGGTGCCGGGCTCATTTTTCTCCACAGATCAACGGCCAGCGGTCGGGTGCAGGCAGCTCCCCCTTAACGGAAGGAGGAGGCCTGCACTTCCCCAGCCTGCCGCACCGCATCGGGTGCCGCAGCGGCGGATTAGCGCCACAATGCGGCAGTCAGCGGCCATTGCGAGGCGCTGACACCCTCCAGTAGCGCCGGCAGCCGTCTGGGCGCGGCGCTACTGAATTTTTGGTGCGCGCAGGGGGCTTAGCGCCGGCGCTAAATTTCCGGCGCTAAAGCCCTGGCGCGGCGCCAACTCAATTTCTAGGCCAACGTTTTTAATAGCTGTGGATGCGCACTCGAAATGGCCTGAGATGATCCAAATGTCCTCCACCACCACGGAGAAAACTACTGCAGTCCTACAGACCATCTTTGCCAGGAACGGCTTGCCAGAGCAGATTTCCTCTGATAACGGACCACAGTTTGTGTCTGAAGAGTTTTGAAGATTTATGAAAAGGAATGGGGTAAGGCATTACACCTCCGCTCCGTATCATCCAGCCACCAATGGATTGGCTGAGAGGTTTGTACAAACCTTTAAAAAAGCAGGAAGGGCCATGTGCGATGACGACATTCCACTGCAGCATAAGGTGGACAATTTCCTGTTAGCCTACAGAAATGCGACACATACAATCACCAACCAGACCCCGGCCATGATTTTCTTTAACTGAAGGTTGAGATCTCGCCTGGATTTGCTCAGACCAAATGGGCGAAGAAATGTCGAGGATAAACAATTCCAGCACATCAATGAGAAGCCGACAAGGAGCTTCAATGTAGGACAACCAGTCTTGGCCCGGGATTACCGAACAGAGAAATGGCAACCCGGACGGCAGGGGCCATTAATGTACACAGTGGATGTCGGGGAGAACATTGTGAGATGCCACGTCGATCAGATCTTAGCGTCACAGGTACGAGTCAACCCCATGTCTCGCGTACCTGGGAATGAACCCGACATACTGGCAGCATCTACCTCAGAAACAGTAGCAGTGGGAACCGATGGAAAGGGGCCAGAATTGCCTCCGCACCAAGAACAAGAACCTCAGGAAAGGCGCTATCCCGAAAGGATCAGGAAGCCGCCCCAAAGACTGAATTTATAAATGGACTATTTCTGTTTAATGTGCATGTTAAAGTGTTAATTGTTATTTGAATGTTATGGGTACTGTTAATCTAAAAGGGGAGGAATTGTAGTGTATGTACCTTTAAGAGAGAACCACTTTTACAGCTCCTGTATACTGTAGTACCGGCAGTGACCACACCTGTATATAAGCCTTGAGCCTGCCTCTGTACTCCCAGTCTAGAGACTGTTAAGTTACAGCCTCCGTGTAGATCTTGGGGAAACATCATATTTAAAGAATCACGGATCTAACAGGTAGAACACATGAAGGACAGGGACACGATCAGTTGCTAATCCATGTGCTTGCTTTATTAGGCCAGAGCAAACTGAGCATGTTCATACCAAACCACATGATAATACATTACACTGCTTTCCCCCTTTAAATAAAGGTGTATGTATTCCCTTCTCAAATACAACAAACCTATGGTCCGACCTTTCCCAGCATTACATGTACCACACAACAAAGACTCCTGGCTTTTTTCTTTTAAATGAACTACAAATCCAGTTTACTAACAGGTTTGCAGAGCCTTCCTGATCTGCTTACAGAAGGTTTTGGTGTTGAACCAATTTTCGGGCTGTTTTGTTTTGGTTCCGAACTCAAAGATGATTCAATTTCTGTCTCAGACTTGTTTGAATCTGGTACTTCAGAAACTGATGTCTGAACTGAGTCAAACTCATGTATGTGTTCATGATCAAGTGGTTCACGATCAAGTCTTGGTTCATCTCTAGCAGAGATCCTTTGATCTACACAAACACTTTGAATTTTGTCACCAATTTCAACCAAAGATCTCTTGGTTCCACCAATCTCTACTATGGTTCCTACATCCCACTTGTGTGAACTGAACTTGCCAGGGGGACTGAGAACACAAACACATTCATTTTGTTTAAACTACGTTCTTTCTGATTGGTGTCATAATAAAGTTTCTGCCTCAACTGTTTCTGTTCAACTCTTGAGGACAAATTTGGTTGAACAAGACTCAATCATGTTCTCAATCTCCTCTTCATCAAGAGTTCTGCTGGTGTATGTCCAGTTGTAGTGTGCGGGGTAGTTCTGTACTTCAGCAAGAAATTTGCCAAACATTGCTTCATGCTGAGTCCCGAACAACCCTGCGACACTTGCCTTTTGAGAGCTTCTTTCACTATTCTTGTAGTGTATGCACCTTTAAGGGGGGAGAACTACTTTTTACAGCTCCTGTATCCTGTAGTACCGGCAGTGACCACACCTGTATATAAACCCTGAGTAGTGCTCTGTACAGTCAGTTGCAGTTTGAACCTTATTCAGTAAACACCTGTTGATCGTTCCCTGCAGTCTTTGTCTGATTATTGAAGGACATAACATTAAGATACCCGGATCTAACATTGGCGACGAGAAGGTACGAACCTACCTGCAACTCTGCATCACCTCCCAGGGATTCGCTCCTGGAGAACAGTGGAAGGAGGTCGAGTCCAGAAGCACGGTCATCGCAGGGGAGGCTGTCGAGAGCCAGGCTTGGCTTTCCAGCCACGGTGGTCCAGCGAAACGGGCTGGCAACAGGAATTGCGCAGACCCTTCCCAGACAGGGCGGCTAGAGCCGACCGAGCGGCACAGAAAAAGGCCGAGCAGCGTCGACGGGGGAGAGAGAGAGGGCAGAGCACACGGGGCGCAGCCGATGTTCAAGGGCCGAGCAGCGTCAACGAGAGAGAGGAGAACGCAGCCGATGTTCAGGACCGAGCGGCGTCAACGGGGGAGAGAGGCGAAAGAGAGCAGAGCGCAGCCGGTGTTCAAGGGCCGAGCAGCGTCAACGGGGGAGAGAGGCACGCAGGAAAACGCGAGGCGCTGCCATTGCCACGAGGACCGCAGAGAGCGGCATTGGCAGCAGCGCAGGAGCAGCGCACGAATCCCACAGGGCGTCACCATTTGCCAGGAGGACCGCCAAGAGCGGCGTTGGCAGCAGCGTGGGAGACGCCATTTTAAACCGCTGCGGGGAAGAAAGGAAAGCGCGGGAGACGCCATTTTAAGCCGCAGCGGGGAAGAAAGGAAAGCGCGGGAGACGCCATTTTAAGCTGCAACGGGGAAGTAAGGAAAGCGCGGGAGACGCCATTTTAAGCCAGTCTAACCACACCCAAAAATGCCGAAGAGTGGCAGTATCACAGCGTTCGACAATGAAGTCGAAGATTGGACGACATATGTCGAACGCATAGAAGTATACTGCAAGGTGAATGAAGTGCCAGAAGACAAGAAAGCGCTGGTATTGTTGAATTCAATGGGTGCAAAAACGTATAGCTTACTACCAAACCTAGTAACCCCAGAGAAGCCAGTACAAAAGGGTTTTGAAAACATAGTGTCAATCCTACAGGACCACTTAAACCCCACACCGCTGCTGATAGCAGAAAGATTTAAGTTTCACAAAAGGAACCAGCATAAAGATGAAAGTAATGCTGAGTATTTAACGGAACTGCGCAAGCTATCGAAACACTGCCAGTTTGGAACGGGACTAGCAGATACTTTAAGGGACAAGTTTGTGTGTGGGCTTCAAAGTGAAGGAACCCAGAAACGGTTTCTATCAGAAAAGGATCTTACGCTGGACAAGGCTTTCAGCATGGCAGTATCACACGAAGCAGCCGCACGGGGCGCTGCAGAGATACAACGGAGACCGCAAGAATATGGCACAAATGAAATGTCATACGGAACAGTGAAGTGCTATCGCTGCGGCAGAACAACACACAACCATAATGATTGCTGGTTCAAGGACAAAGTGTGCAGACAGTGTGGAAAAGTAGGACACATAGCAAGAGTCTGCAGGTCGGGAAAGAAAACCAGCAGCAAGAAATCTCCACAGGAGAAGTACAAGAAGGTACACAAGGTGACGGAAAGTAGTTCAGACGAACAGAAGAGTGATACAGACTCCGGAAGCAAGGAGCTGGGTTGTCTGAAACTACATAATGTGATCAAAACGGAGGATCACCAAACTATCTGGGTCACGCTCAAGATAGCAGCAGTCCAAGTGAAAATGGAATTGGACACAGGATCAGCCCTAACAGTCATAAACTGAAGGGACTACAAGCGGCTATTCTCACATATACCCTTGAGAGATACAAAGATTTTCTTGAAGACGTACACGGGGCAAAAAGTCTACCCCAAAGGAAAAATAAGGGTGAACGTTATATATAACGGCAAGGAAACACCAAAAATGGACCTATATGTATTGCCAGATGGAGGACCACCATTACTAGGATGTGAATGGATCTGGAAGATACAGCTAGATTGGCATTCCATACAAGCACTGACTGTAGATGCCAAAAAGGATGACGACGTCACACCTGGTCGACTGTCAAAAATGTTAACTGACACACAAGAAGTGTTCCAGCAGGGACTCGGAACACTAAAAGGAATAACAGCGACGATCAAAATAGAGGAAAATGCAAGCCCACAGTTTTTTAAGGCCAGACCGGTACCTTATGCGATCCGCCCAGCCGTTGAAGCAGAGCTGGAAGGTTTGGAACATTCAGGAGTACTGTCCAAAGTGGACTGGAGCGAGTGGGCTACATCCATCGTTCCTGTAATGAAGAGGTCGTTGAGTAATACGCCTGGGGAACCAAAGTAGGTTTGCATCTGTGGGGACTTTAAGGTGACAGTGAAACCAATCCTTCACACTGCACAATATCCGCTTCCGCGGATTGAAGATATTTTCGCCTCACTATCTGGAGGGAAACGCTTCACTAAGATTGATCTGGCCCAGGCGTACCTGCAAATGGAGGTAGAAGAAGCCTCGATACAGTACCTCATGATCAACACTCATATAGGTCTCTACCAATACAACCAGCTGGTGTTCGGGGTAGCATCAGCTCCGGCTATTTGGCAAAGGGCAATGGAACAAGTCCTGCAAGGGATTCCAGGGACCCAGTGTTATTTGGACGACATCCTGGTCACGGGCGAAAATGACAGTGATCACCTCGCCAACCTGGAGCAGGTGCTCACTAGATTGAAGGAATATGGGCTCCGAGCTAATCGCCACAAATGCGAGTTTTTCCAGGAGCAGGTCTCGTATTGTGGCCACTTTATTGATAAAGAGGGGTTACATAAGTCCCCTGAAAAGATTGAGGCAGTAGTCAAGGCTCCAGCACCGGAAAATGTGTCACAACTGAGGTCGTTCCTCAGGCTGGTGAACTACTACCATAAGTTCTTGCCGAATTTGTCTACCGTACTACACCCACTGAACACCCTACTGCAAACGGGGGTACCATGGAAGTGGAGTGACGAATGTAAATGAGCTTTCCAGAAGAGCAATGTATTGATCACATCAAAAGAGGTGTTGGCTCATTTCAACCCAACACTACCAATTCGGTTGGCGTGTGATGCATCACCCTATGGCATTGGAGCGGTGCTGTCGCACAAATTCCCGCACGGCTCGGCGAGGCCAGTAGCCTTTGCGTCTCGGTCACTAACCTCAGCCAAGCGTAACTACGCCCAGATTGACAGGGAGGCCCTCAGCCTAGTATGGGGAGTGAAAAAGTTCAATCACTATCTGCACGGGCAGAAATTCACCTTGCTGACTGACCACCAACCACTTGTCTCCATCTTTAATCCAAAGAAGGGCGTTCCGGTGATGACTGCGCAACGGCTACAAAGATGGACCCTTTTTCTAGGGGCGCACCAATATGATATCGAGTATAAGGGCACGAAACAGCATGGAAACGCTGATGGACTATCACGCCTGCCACTGCCTACTGCGGAGGAAGCACCAGCAGTGGATCCTATCAAAATATTTCATTCGACTATAATTGAATGCTTGCCAGTAACTAACGCTGGCATTGAGAAGGAGACCCGAAATGACCCGACACTGTCTCGGGTATATGATTTGACGGTGAAGGGATGGCCAGCACATGGCGACTCACTGTTGCCAGCATTCTCATCCAGAAGAGAACAGCTGTCAGTATGCCAGGGGACCTTGATGTGTGGATCCCGAGTGGTAATTCCACCCAAGTTAAGGGAGAGAGTGCTCAATGAGCTTCACGAAGGTCATCTGGGAGGGGTGAAAATGAAAAGCCTTGCTAGGGCTTATGTGTGGTGGCCGGGGATCGATCAGCAAATCGAGAACCTGACAAAGAGCTGCTCAGGATGCCAGAAGGTCCAAAATGCACCACCACATGCCCCTCTACACCCATGGGAGTGGCCCTCATCTCCATGGCAACGGGTGCATATTGATTTTGCTGGTCCATTCATGGACTCAATGGCCTAGAAATTCAGTTGGCTGCGCCAGCCGTTAGCGCCTTAGGAGGAGCAGATCTCGAGCGCTAGGCACTTAGCGCCCGGGCGCAGCGCGATCTGCGCCTCGCCCCAACTTCAGTAGACATTTAGCGCCGGGCAAAGTCTTTGCGCGAGCTCAGCTGCGCGCGCAGATCATGACGTCATTTCGTCGTGCAACGCCCTTTGTGCGCCCGGAACCGGAACTTCACTCGCGCCGCCCCATTGTGCGCCGGGCGGACCTAACGACTGTGAAGTGGAACGGTACACAGCCGAGGCGGGCCGCGGGGAGCGCAAATTAAAGGGCACTTACCCTGCACTATAAAGGGCAGCCATTTTGCAGCATTCACTCTTGTGCAACGGATTTTTGGAGCGAGACCAAGGAAGAGAGCTTACTGATGCTTACTGATGGGCGGCGCAGACACGATGGGCCGAAGGGCCTCTTTCTGTGCTGTAAAACTCTATGACTCTATGACTCTAACACTAGGACAGGTCTTTTTGGCTTCAGGCCAGAGCTTTGCAATTATCTTTGCCTTCATTGAGATCTCAGTGTTTGCCAGCATATTATGGGGGCTGCATTGGGTGCCAACGTTGAGTTTCAGCCTTATGTCGGAAGGGCTTACAGACGCCGTGAGAGAGTGGCAGCCCTGGCTAGACGCAGAGGGGGCAACAGGCGTCGCCAAGTGAGGCCTTACCCACCCAGGGTATACCGCCAGCAGTTCTCCTATCTCAACATGTCTGCCGCGCAGTGTGTTAGGAGGCTGCGATTCAGAAGGGAGGTGGTTGCAGACATCTGCCAGCTGCTTCACAGAGATCTGCGTCCACAGCTGATGCGCAGGACGTCTCTGTCGGTGGCAGTGAAGGTGACGGTGGCTCTCAACTTCTATGCCACCGGCTCCTTCCAATCCGCTGCTGGGGACATCGCTAACATCTCCCAGTTCGCCGTGCATTGCTGCATCTGCCAGGAGACCAATGCTCTTTTCAGAAGGAGACATCAATTCATCTCCTTCCCCATGACCCTGGACAAGCAGCAGCAGCGTGCAGTGGGATTTGCAAGAATAGCGGGCTTCCCCATGGTGCAGGGCGCCATTGACTGCACGCATGTGGCTTTGCGGGCACCTCTGGAGCATGCCGAGGATTACCGCAACCGGAAGGGCTACCATTCCCTCAACGTACAGCTGGTGTGTGACCACAGGCAGCACATCCTAGCTGTCAATGCCCGCTTTCCAGGCAGCAGCCACGATGCCTTTATCCTGCGACAGACAACTGTGGCTGACATGTTTCAGGCACAGCCTCACCCAAGAGGATGGCTTATCGGGGACAAAGGCTATCCTTTGTGTACCTGGCTCATGACCCCGCTCCGCGCGCCCACGACCCCTGCTGAAGAGGCATACAACGAGAGCCATCAAGCGACCAGGAACCTCATCGAGCAAACAATTGGCGTCCTGAAGCAACGGTTCCGCTGTCTGGATCGCTCCGGGGGAGCCCTCCAGTATTCGCAGGAGCGAGTCTCCCAATTCGTCGTCGTTTGCTGCATGCTGCACAACCTGGCTATCCGCAGGACTCAGGCACTGCCACCTCACGTTGGACCACCACCTCAGGAGGAGGAGCAGGAGGAGCATGAGGAGGAGGAGGACGAGGAGTACCAGCCCAGGAGGGAGGCAGAAGGTCCAAGGGCCTCCCGTCGGCGGCTTATTGAACGTCACTTCTAGGCCCCCTGTCAGGGAATGGCTTGAGCCAATGAAAGAACATGATTGCAGCCACTCCGCAAGCCCTCAGCCGGTTAAGGCAACAAACACTTCAAAGATCAAACATGGACAATGTGAATAAATAAAATGATTTATTGTACAAACTCAGGGCCCTTCCCACATGAAAACCAAGAACACACGAAACCCCCAAAAAACACTCACACACATGACTCACTCCCACAACCTGGGGAGGATTAACAAAAGATGTAAACAAAAATGGCCTCATCCTCGGCCTTCAAAAAACAACCATTCCAAAATACACAACATTTGGACACACCCTCTACTTTGTGTCCCGCGAGGGCGATGCCTTCTGCAAACTTTGCCGGCCCCTGGACGCCCTGCTGCTCCTCCTCAAAGTGAGGCCAGTGGCTGCTGCAAGGCCGGGGGAAGGCTCCTGAGGGGCACATGTCGTGACGGCAGATGCCCTTGGGGGTCGGCCTAGACGAGGTCTGGCCCTCGAGGGGCCGGCTGGTGAATGCTGCAGCTGTGGCTGGCCAGCATCAGTCGCTGCAGCAGCTCGTGGCAGCTCCACTGGGGGAGTGGCAGTGGCGGCTGGAGGAATGGGGGCAAGCTGGCGGATGGCAGGCGCTCGCTGGTCGCCTGAGACACTGGCACTCGCCCGGGCCAGCACTGCAGCATGCGCAGCAATCTGCCGAGGGACAGACCGCTGTGCTGCTGCAGCGCGCCGGGTGCCCTGGCGATGCCGGGCTGACACAGCGAGTGTGGCAGCAGTGAGTGCCCGTGTTGCCCTGTTCTGTGACCGCATCAGAGCAGCCAGTGACTGCACGGCACCACTGATCACCTGGCCAGTCGCTGCCAGAGAGGCCCCGAATTCGGTGACACTCCAAGACAGGGACTCGATGGCCTCAGGCATCCATCCCACTACCACCATGAGCTCCGTGTGCCGGCGCTCCGAGTCCGCGGTCATGTCCTCGAGGCGGCGCATCTCCTCGGTGTTGACCGTCTCCGGACTGGAGGCCGGACTCTCCCTCTGGGGAGAAGGCCGCCGAACTGGCCGACCCTTCCTGCGTTGCTGGACGCCGCTGGGCCCAGCAATTGGACTCCCCTCCGACCCTTCCCCCCTCTGGGGAGAAGGCCGCTGAGCTTCCACCCCCCTCCCGCATTTCTGCAGGCCGCTGGTCCCAGGAACTACACTCCCCTCCGACACTTCCCCCATGCTCCCCTCCAGGGAAGACGTCTCCCCTACAGTGGCATGGCTTGCCGCGGCTGAGGGTTCCCCTGATGGGCCACCTTCCTTTTGCTCCTCCTCTTCTGAGGGGCTGTCACTGGCAACTTCAGGGTCCTCCTCCTCACCATCTGAAAGCAGGAAGGCACAAGAGTAGCTTTAGAGTGAGGAGAGGGCGTCAGCGAGGGATGCATGAGTGGTGGCATTCAGCGCATTGGTCGGACAGTGGCAAAGGATGTAGATCTGATGCGCAAGTGGGACGAGAGAGGTCCAAAAGGTGATGTCCTTACCATTGGTGCCCAGAACAGGGTCGGCATCTCCAGATGCAACGGGGCCAATCACCCGGGCACCCATGATGCGCTCCACGCGCTGTTGCAGCTCGGTGAGCGGCTGGATCTGGCGTCCGCCTCCCCCGGTCACAGTCCAGCTCCTCTTATTATTGGCCAGCTTGGCCTGCAAGAGAAAGGACGGCCTCTAAGTACAGTGTGTAGCCCTGATCTTGTGTGCACTGCCTCCCATGGTGGAATAGCCTGGCCAGTGTGTAGCCCTGATCTTGTGTGCACTGCCTCCCATGGTCGAATAGCCTGGCCAGTGTGTAGCCCTGATCTTGTGTGCACTGCCTCCCATGATCGAATAGCCTGGCCAGTGTGTTAAGTGCACAATGTGCAATTGATGTTCATGACTGTCCCATAGCTGCTGCATGAGGGCTGGCCATTAGGGCTTTCAGGTCCCTTTGCCCATAATGTGAGGTGCACATGCAAGGATGAGGAGGACACTGGAAAGGGTACTCACCCTGACAATCCTGGCGAGGTCATTTAACTTTTTGCGGCATTGTACAGCGCTCCTGGGGACCTCACTGTTGGATGTCACCCTGGTGGCGACATGCCTCCAGGCTTTCCGGTAGACGCGGGCCAGCGGCTTCCTCCCATTGTCTGGGAACAAAATATGGCGTCTCTTCTCCACAGCGCTAACCAGCACCCTCAGATCATGCTCTGAGAAGCGCTGCGCTCGTTCACGGGCCTTCTCCATACTTTGAGGCGCTATTTGGGTCCAGCAGCAGTGTTCAGGCCTAGCTGGAGGGCTCCAGTGTCCAGGGCGTGGCAGCAGACCAAGTCGACCCTTCCCCCTTAAGAGCTGGCCGGCGCCAGGGTGTCTGCTGTCAATCAAGAAATGGCCGCACCTGCGCTGCGCCCGGCCTCGGCGGTATCGCTCAGCACCTCCGGCTTAGCGCCTAAAGAGAGCCATGCATCGCCAGTTTTAGCGCTCAAGCAAACTCTTAAGGCGAAGCTAATGAATATCGGCGAAGTGGCCTCGAATTTGCGCCGGGCGCAAACTTTAGCGGCCGCCCGACTTTACCGCCCCAAAAGTGGCTATAGTGAATTTCTAGGTCAATGTTTTTAATAGCCGTGGATGCGCACTCGAAATGGCCTGAGGTGATCAAAATGTCCTCCACCACCACGGAGAAAACTATTGCAGTCCTACGGACCATTTTTGCCAGGAACAGCTTGCCAGAGCAGATTTGCTCTGATAACGGACCGCAGTTTGTGTCCAAAGAGTTTCGAACATTTATGAAAAGGAATGGGGTAAGGCATTACACATCCGCCCCGTTTCATCCAGCCACAAATGGATTGGCTGAGAGGTTCATACAAACCTTTAAAAAAGCAGTAAAGGCCATGTGTGTAAGATTCGAAATTTTCAGCAATAATCACGCAAGAAAACAGGATAAAATAAGACAGTTTATTGACCAAAGTAAGCTTGCACAGAAAAACCTTTGATAAAAGGGCATACAAAATGGCCGCCGGGCCTCGTGATCAGTTTCTGGACCATTTGATTTCTGTTACTGCAAGCCAGACAGGCTTGTGGATTGAAGACAGTAAGCCCGCGAAAGCCAGTATCGGGAAACCGAAACTCAGGGAAACAACATACATATTCAATGAACTCTAAGTACAAGACAGTTTCAGGCAAACAGGATGGGGCCTGATGTGCCTCAATAATTCCGAGACTCGAAGTTAGCAGAACAAAACAAGGCTCTTATTAACTTAGAACGTAACATGTAAGCGAGAGAGATGTCTTCCTTCTGGAGGCTGAGGCCAGACTGAGCCAGCCTACAAACGGGGCCAGGTATGGGCGGAGCCCTACACACAGCACATTCCAGCACATTCCAGTATACAATACAGCACATTCCAGTACACAATACAATGAGGTCTGGGGGAAGGGAAATGGCACTGAAACCGATCTCAGTCACAGGCAGTGATGATGATGAATATTTCATCACATTCACCCCTTCTATAGATTTAGTCTGTTCGGGGGTTTGATAGTCCTCTGCGACCGACGTGGCTGTTGCGGTGCCGCGGGTGTCGGCTGGGTGTCCCCGGTAGCCTCCTGGGTCTCTGCCGGGGGTGCCGCCAGGGTTGTTGAAGGGGTAGTTGGTGGGGGTGCCGTTGGTCGGTGTTCTTCCGGGGGTGATGAAAGAGTAGTGGGTGGGTAAGAGTTGCTGTGGTCGTCGTTGCCGCTATTGCCGTGGTTGTTGTCGATGCCGGCTGGGGCGACGTCTTTTATGGACACGGTGTCCTCCCTTCCGTCGGCGTGCCGGACATATGCGTACTGGGGGTTGGCGTGGAGTAGGTGTACTGGCTCCACGAGAGGGTCCGTCTTGTGGCCCCTCACATGCCTTCGCACGAGTACCGGACCTGGGGTGGAGAGCCATGATGGCATGGATGCGCCTGAGGTGGATTTCCGGGGAAAGACAAACATTCATTCATGAGGCGTGGTATTAGTGGCCGTACACAATAGCGACCGTATCGAATGGAGCACATCCGAGAGGACTTCCTGCCAGCGGGAGATAGGGAGGCCCTTGGTCCTTAGAGCTAGAGTGACTGCTTTCCATACTGTCCCGTTCTCTCGCTCCGCTTGGCCGTTACCCCGGGGGTTGTAGCTGGTGGTACGGCTCGTGGCGATCCCCCTGGACAGCATGTACTGGCGTAGCTCTTCACTCATGAAGGACGCCCCCCTATCCGTATGGATGTAGCTCGGCATACCGAACAGGCAGAACAGGCTGTTGAGGCATTTAATGACCGTGGCGCTGGTCATGTCTGGGCAGGGGAAGGCGAATGGGAACCGGGAGTATTCATCCACAATGTTCAGGAAGTAAACATTGCGGTCGACGGACGGGAGGGGGCCCTTGAAATCTAAGCTGAGCCGCTCAAAGGGCCGTGTAGCTTTGATTAAGTGGGCTCTATCTGGGCGGTAGAACCGAGGCTTGCACTCAGCGCAAGTGCGGCAGTTCCTGGTCAGGGACCGAACTTCCTCAATCGAGTAGGGTAAGTTACGGGACTTTATGAAGTGGAACAGCCGCGTGACCCCTGGGTGGCAGAGGTCGTTGTGGAGGGTCTGTAGCCGATCCCCGGTGGCGCTGGCACACATCCCTCATGAGAGGGCGTCAGGGGATTCGTTAAGGGCCCCTGGCCGGTAAATGATGTCGTACTCGAAGGTGGAGAGCTCGATCCGCCACCCAAGAATCTTATCATTTTAAATCTTCCCCCTCTGTTTATTATTGAACATAAACGCTACCGACCGCTGGTCGGTAAGTAGGGTGAAGCGTTTGCCGGCTAGGTAGTGGCGCCAGTGGCGCACTGCCTCCACGATGGCTTGGGCCTCCTTTTCCACGGAGGAGTGTCTGATCTCGGGCCCTTGGAGGGTCCTCGAGAAGAAAGCTACGGGCCGCCCCGCCTGGTTGAGGGTGGCCGCCAAGGCGAAGTCAGACGCATCGCTTTCCACTTGAAATGGAGTGTTCTCGTCCACTGCCTGTAGCGTGGCCCGCTCAATATCCTGCTTAATGCTTTTGAAGGTGGCGTGGGCCTCAGCAGAGAGCGGGAAAGAGGATGCTTTCAAGAGGGGGCGGGCTTTGTCGGAGTAGTTGGGGACCCATTGGGAATAATAAGAAAATAACCCCAGGCACCTTTTCAGGGCTTTGGGAGTGTTGGGCAGGGGCAGCTCCCGTAGGGGGCGCAATCGGTCGGGGTCTGGTCCGATTTCCCCATTCTCCACCACGCTGCCTAGTATGCAGAGGCGCGTGGTGTTGTAAACGCACTTGTCCTCGTTGTAGGTGAGGTTGAGTTTTTGTGCGGTTTCCAGGAACCTCTCGAGGTTCGAGTCGTGATCCTGCTGATTGTGGCCGCAGATGGTGACGTTGTCGAGGTAGGGGAAGGTTGCCTGCAAGTGGTGGTCATCGACCATGCGGTCCATCTCCCTCTGGAAGACCGAGACCCCATTCGTCACCCCAAAGGGGACTCTGAGGAATTGGGAGAGGCGTCCGTTCGCCTCGAAGGCGGTGTACGGGCGGTCCTCTGGTCTGATAGGGAGCTGGTGGTACGCTGACTTGAGGTCGATGGTGGAGAACACCCGGTATTGGGCGATTTGGTTCACCATTTCTGATATGCGGGCTAGCGGGTAGGCGTCTAGTAGGATGTACCTGTTGATCGTTTGACTATAGTCGATCACCATCCGTTTCTTCTCGCTACTCCTTACCACTACCACTTGGGCGCGCCCCGGGCTGTTGCTGCGTTCAATAATGCGCTCTTTCAGGAGCCTGTCTACCTCGGTCGCGATAAACCGCCTGTCCTCTCAGCTGTACCTCCTGCTTTTGGTCGCTATTGGCCGGCAGTTAGGGGTAAGGTTCGCGAATAGCGAAGGCGGCTTTACCTTCAGGGTAGCCAGACCGCACACTGTGAGGGGCGGCTGGGACCCACCGTACTTGAGCGTGATGCTTTGGTGGTTGCACTGGAAATCCAGGCCCAAGATCACGCTCGCACATAGGTTCTTCATGATTAATACTTTAAAATTATCATATACAGTTCCGTTAACGCACAATTGTACCGTGCAGTAACCCAGAATGGTCGATGTCTGGGTTTTGTCAGCCATAGAGGTGGTACCCTGAGTAGGGACCACCTTTAGGGAGAGTTGTTGTGCCAGTTCTGGGTGGATAAAGCTCTCCGTGCTTCCACTGTCAATTAAGCATTTAACCCGGCACCCGTTTACCTCGATGTCCACCATTGATCTGGATAGCGGGTGCGGCCTGGTCTGGTCCACTGTGACCGATGCCACTGTAGGGCCCTGATCAATACAAGATGGCGTCCACGCTGTCTGCTCACAAGATGGCGGACCCCACGAGGTCGGGCAAGATGGCGTCCAAGATGGCCGCTCCCACGGCGCACACGCGGCGGTGGCGGGTTTTCCGGCGGTTGGTTTTCCGGCGGGGTTCCCTCTGCACACCTTCCCGAAGTGCCCCTTCTTACCGCACTTAAAGCAGGTGGTGCCTTTCGCCGGGCACAGGTTTCTGGTGTGCTTTGGCTGCCCGCAGAAGTAGCAGTTGGGTCCCTGACGCGTCGCGGCTGTCGTAGGGCTTCTGGGGGGAGAGCGGGGCCCAGCCGGTGTCGGGCTGTCGGGCGGGGAAGATGCCTTCCAAGATGGCGGCGCCCTCGGTGCACACGTGGCGGCGTGGACGGCGCGGGCTGAAGAGTAGGCGTCCGAGTTTCTCTGGGCCACATCCAGGGATCGCGCGGTGTCCGCAGCCTGTTTCAGGTCCAACCCCGTTTTTTCCAGCAGTCTTTGCCGGATGTAAGTGGAGCTGAGGCCTGTGATGAAGATATCGCAAACAAGCTCGTCAGTGTACACTGCGGCTTTTACATCTCGGCACTTGCAGTCTTTGCCAAGCATTTTCAGTGTGCTTAGGAACTCCTCCACCGACTCCCCAGGTCGCTGTGCGCGGGTAGCGAGCAGGTGCCTAGCATACACCTCATTCGTAGGCTGCTGGTAATGCGCCTTTAAGATGTCGCAGGCGGCCAGGTACGTCTCGGCGTCTTGGATGAGGGGGTAAACCCGGTGGCTTACCCAATTCCGCAGAATTCCGAGTCTCATCCTCGCAGCGTCCGTAGCGTCTTTGACGGCTGCGGAATTGTCCAGGAAGAATTCCATACACTCAAACCAGTGTCCGAAGCGTGCTGATGCGTCCGGAGCATGTTGATCCAAATCCAAACGTTCGGGTTTCAGGAGTTGATCCATAGTGTTGAAAAATAAGTTAATAAAATTGATGTGCCTCAATAATTCCGAGACTCGAAGTTAGCAGAACAAAACAAGGCTTTTATTAACTTAGAACGTAACACGTAAGCAAGAGAGATGTCTTCCTTCTGGAGGCTGAGGCCAGACTGAGCCAGCCTACAAACGGGGCCAGGTATGGGCGGAGCCCTACACACAGCACATTCCAGCACATTCCAGTATACAATACAGCACATTCCAGTACACAATACAATGAGGTCTGGGGGAAGGGAAATGGCACTGAAACCGATCTCAGTCACAGGCAGTGATGATGATGAATATTTCATCACAGGGCCCATCAAGATATGGGCGGACAATGAATGAACACTTAAACCCATTTAATGTACAAAGGAGAAACCGTTTAACAGCCATCAAGGGAAATCTCCAGACCGATCAATATGCGAACCGAGTCACGGTGACAATGTAAAAGACATTAAAAGACATTATCGGCCAGGAAGGCCAGTTAAGTTATCACCGGCTCCCGTTACAAGACAAAGCACCCCTGCAGAGATTTCTGCCCGCCAAAATATTACAAAGACTGGACTATGATCTGGCGGGAGATAAGGCTGGCCCAAAAGGGTATAACTATGGATTTTGAAAAGTGCATCAGCGCCTCTTCTACCTCGGTAGCTTCGGAATCGATCAAGACGCTTCTTCTTTTAAAGACGCTTCGGACAGACAATTTCGGTGAAAAAGACAACGTGGTCGGTGTTCAGCCAGACAAGGCTCGGCCACGACGGGAAGACGACGAGGGTGGCCCGGGTGCTGTTGTCGGGAGATCATCGACGACCCAGGCCGAAGAAGAAGACACCCTCAGGAAAACCGACGATCCAGGCCGGAGAGAAAGGACATTCCGGGCCTAGCACTTCCGTGCCTCAACATCCCATCGAGGTGTTGTTCTGTTCCATGAACCCAAATCCACAACAGACTTAGTGGATTTCAGCCATGACGAGCGCTCACCGAGGCTGTGTCCACTGCCTCATCACCTGAGAGAGAGAGAAAAACAAGCTGCGCCAGAAGTTTCCAAATCCACGTGACGACGGAAAGCTGTGCCAGAAAGGCTGCGAACCCCTCCTTTTTGCGATTCTGATACTGGTGAGCATGATCCCGAGTTCCTCAAGTCGAAACTTAGTTTAGGTATTAGGGGAGGGAGTAAGGTTAAATCGTAATGTGTTTCCCCTTTTACGACGTGCCGTGTGTTCCCCATTTCCATAGAGTCAAGTTCATAAATTTGTGCATGATTGTAGTTACTTTACCCTGTGCCTATGACATGTATTTTGTAATGCTTCAAACTGTTTAAAAATAAAAGCATCCATTTCGTGCTATTCAACCTGGTCTATTGAGTCCTTTCTCTGCACTACAGTTCTCTGCATCTAAGTCCAAGGTCTAGAGCCGTAGGGGAGAGTGGGTCGAACCACTCAAGGGTAATTATTGCACAAAGCCTGGCAGGAGACCAGAACGAGCAAGAGAAACCCCCTACAGAAATGGCGACTGCGGCAGGACCTTGGCAGCAGGAAAGTAGTGTGTTAGATCAAGGTCTGAATAAACGAAATGTGATGGATGAAAGAATAGCGGATTATGTTTTTGGAAAGGTAAACCTCACAAAACAATGGAAATCTGACCTATTAAGGGATAGGCGCCCGCTAGACGCAGCCATCAAGTAGACAGAGGGTAAAGAGCATAAGAAATCTGTAGAAAAGGCGGTCTGGCTGATGTGCTACAAGAAGCAAGTCCAGCTTTTGGACCAAGTCGTTGTAGCACAGACAGCCCAGATCAAAGGGTTGCTTACAGAAGTAGAGGAAAAGGTTGCGGGAGGTCAAAAACTGATTGAATCGCTTAACGCGCTGAATCAGGAATGCCAATCCACAACTCACCGCCACGAAACCCGGGTAGAGTATTTAAAATGTCAGGTCATTGAAGCCAAGGCCTGTGAAGGTAGAATGAGAGAAAGGTGTTTCCGTCTAGCTAAGCAAATAGAGACCCAAGAGGAAAAACTTCTGGGAGCCAGGGCAGCATATAAGATGGCCATGGAGGATAGATCTGAGAGCACTGACCACAGCGCTTGCTGCCGGGAGCAAGAGGACCTGAGAACGGCCCTAGCCAAGGCAAACGGGTTGGTGTGTCTCATAAACCCACCAGCGAGCCAACTATTGCTAGCCAAGGAATCCAAAAGACCGATTCCACAAGAGATAGTTCAGGAACCAACCCCTGAACCCTCTGCGCATCCTGCTTATGATGAGTCTTGGACTCCGGGAAAGGAAACGGAGACGGTAGATGAAGAGATTCTTGAGGAGGAGCAACCCCAGGTAGCAGAGTCAGGACCGGCACCGATGTGTCCCACGCGACACCGGAGGCTCGGTCCAGGCGCCAATGATGGCGAGGACGGACCCCTTGTGAATCAGATCATAATGCCCCACAGCGCACAACAGCTGAGGGCAATGATAAGTCACATCCCAAAACTCTCCGAGTCAGGAGATCCCTCCGTCCATTTTAGGGACGTGGAGCAGACCGCAGCCGTTAATGACTGCGACGGGGTTGAACAGTCTAAGATGCTGCTGTTCTCCCTGGACAGCTCACTCCTCCAGTGTCTCCCTGACGAGAGCAAGAGAGGGCACAGGGAATATGGGTTGTTACGGGACGAGATCCTGGAGATTATAGGAGAGGGTGACGGAACTCCGTTCCTCCGTTTAGAAAAGACAGTGCAGCTAGAAGGAGAACTCCCACAGGTTTTTGCCGGAAGGTTGTGGCCCGTGTATCGGCGCAGCTGCCCGGGAGGACCGGACCGGAACGCGCTAAATGATGAACAAAGGGCTCATTGGCTCCGGTGCCTGGTAGCAGGTTACTTGCCAATAGTGAGGGAGCAGGCCAAAGCATGGTTTGACCCCACTAACGCCCGCTCCATGGAAGACGTAGTGCTCGATCAGCTCACGATCAGTTACAGGAACAACAAGGGTAGGAAAACGCCTGCTTTAAAAGGAAAGGTACATGAGGCAAGGCCCGCAGCTTCTGCTAAAAAGGAATGGCATCAGGAGGGGAATCGCCCTCCCCAAGCCAAAAGCAGTTGTTACGGGTGTGGGGAGGAGGGTCATTGGCGCAAGGACTGTAGGAATCCATGGAAGGATAATAGAGGGAGATTCCCCGCAGCCCAAGCCCAAGCCCAAGCCCAGACCGTTGCCCCAGCACCAGCCCAAAACCCAACCGTAGCCCCTGCCCCAGCAACAGGAGGTGGTGCGGTTGTGGATCCCGCTACGATTGAGTCAATTTTAGAGACTATGCGGTCTCTGATGACCTCGCAGTGGAAGGTAGCAGTCGCCAACAGCCCTATCCCTCCCGAGACCCCAACCGAAGCACCTAAATGACTGACGCCTGCGCAGCCCGTCTACTTGTGTCCGCTCCGCTATGACGCCTGGAGAAGACTTGTGGTGGAAATGGAGGTGGAAAGGGAAAAGGGTAGTTACCTGTTGGATACGGGTGCTTCGTGCACCGTGATCCACACAGCTAGACCTTTTGCCTCACCTCTGTCCACCCAGGCTCCATTCTCAGTAGCGGGTTTCACAGGCAGAGAACAGGCTGGCGCGTACTCCATCCCGCTCTCCATTCATTTGGGAGCAATCCACACCACATGGACGTGTATCCTATTGAAGTGGAGTGAGGGGGGTGGAAAAGGCATCCTCGGGGCTGATTTCTTGGTGGAACACGGGATCCTCGTGGACCTGAGAAATCACTGTCTCTGGGGAGCCAAGAGCGGTTTAGGTAAGGTAGTTGTAATCCCAGGGAGGGAAGAAAAGGGGGCTCTGTGCACCATGAAGCTGTCAGGAGGTTACGATCTCGAGCTCATGGTAGCGAACGTCCCAACGGACTTGCAGGCGTGTGTGTCGGAAAATCTGACCGCGTTTGCCACCCACAAGCACGACTGTGGGAGAGTCACTGGGTTTGAAGTCAGCGTAGACGGGGACCCCATGATCCGACCCCAAAAGCAGTATAACTTCCCCAAGGAGGCAGAACCCGACATGGAGACTGCAATATCTTCATTGGTGCAGCAGGGCGTATTGAGACCAATAGCCACTCACGTGAACTCCCCCTTATGGCCGGTAAAGAAGCCGGACAATTCGTGGAGAGCCACGGTGGACTACAGAGTCCTCAATAGTAACATCCCAGCCTGCGCGCCCACGGTAGCAGCAGTTGCAGACCTAATAGGGAGTATTCCAGCATCGGCGACCACGTTCACGGTGCTGGATATATCGAACAGTTTTTGGTCCATTCCGCTGCGGCGGGAGGATCAGTACAACTTTGCCTTTACTTTCAAAGGGCAACAGTACACTTGGAACTGCTTGCCACAGGGTTTTCACAACAGCCCCAGCATTTTCCATCAATGCATGGCGGGGAGTTTAAAAGAATTTAGCCAGCCCAACCAGGTAGTACAGTATGTGGACGACTTACTCCTGTTCACAGACACAAGGGAGGAGCACGGCCCACTATTAGCCGAATTATTGGAGCTGTTAGAAAGGAAGGGTTTCAAAGTAAACCCAAAGAAAGCACAGATCGGCCAGCAGGAAGTCAAATTCCTGGGTCTGGCCATCCGCGCTGGAGAAAGAGCCATAGATAAGGCCAGAAGGGAATCAGTACAAGATCTGCCGATCCCCAACACAGTAATGGGTGTAAGGTCCTTTTTGGGATTGACCGGGTACTGCAGAGATTTCATCGAGGACTATGCTGCCACAGCAGCCCCGCTACTCCGACTCTTACACAAGGGAATCGAGTGGTCTTGGGATGAGGGGTGCCAGGCGGCATTTGAGAAGTTGAAAAGAGATCTGCAGACCGCGCCAGCCCTAGGGGCCATAGATGGGGGAGAGGAGTTTTTCCTGGAGGTAGCCGCTAGTGGGGACAGCCTGAGCGCCGTGCTGCTCCAGGAGCGGCATGGCAAGCTGAGACCGGTAGTTTATTCCTCCAGGGTGCTCACGGATGTAGAGAGGAGTTTCTCCAATTGCGAACGGCATCTCCTGGCCACGCATTGGGCTGTGAACAGATCAGTGATCTTCACAGGAACCTCTCCCATCACGCTCCTCACCCATCACACCCCCACAAAGATGCTTCTGGATGGAAGGATTAAGGATGGGACCGTAAGCAGCGCTCGGATTGCGCGCTGGACCCCCCTCCTTTCCCAGATGGATCTCAAAGTTAAAGGCCTCTGCGAGCCAAAGCTCGCAGCCAACATGGTATATCCCGGAACAGCCCATCGGTGTTCCGTAGAAGGGGTATGGGAGGTCAACATAGGTTTACGGGCCGGGATACACCCCACAGGCTGCGAAATCGACGTAGACGGTTCCAGCACTGTATCTGCTGGCGAACGACTCACAGGGTGTGGAGTTTATGACCCTGCGGCAAACATTGCCCTGGCAATTAAGCTCCCCAGCACTATGAGCGCACAGCAGGCTGAACTGTCCGCGGTGGCGTACGTGGTTACCCACCCCGAGATTTTCCCAACCCCATACATGATTTGCTCAGACAGCATGTTCACATGCAATTCGTGTACGGAGTACCTCGCCATCTGGTCCCGCCGCGGATATACCTCCGCGGACGGGCGGCCTTTAACAGTTAAGCCCTTGCTGGAAAAGATCCTGGCAGCTGTGGGGGAGGAAGGGGAAGTGTTCATCCATAAGGTGAAGGCTCATTCCACCACAGAACCCCGCAGTCAGGGCAACCAGCAGGCGGATGCGCTAGCCAGGGAGGGTGCCCGCAATGGCATTCTCTGGGAACCCTATGGACCCGGACCCGTGGCGGCGATCCAAGGCAGGGAGGGAACTCCAGGGAACACAGGGGTGACACCGCCCCCAGACCTAAAGACCGTCCAAACCCTGGATCCCGCCCTAAAAACAGTCCTAAAAGCCATCACAGAAGGCAAGCAGGTAGAGGGTCCGTACAGTACGGCAGCCCTCTCAGTCAAAGAAGGCATGCTGTTCCGAGAGGAGCAGTGGGTTGTGCCGCAGCAGCACCGGAGGGAATTCCTGCAACTGGCCCACGAGGGTCCAGGGGCGGGACACCCCGGGCCTGAGGTTACCTGGCAGCGGGTAGAGCAGGCGGGATGGTGGCCGGGACTTCGGGACGATGTCCGCGAGTTCTGCACAAGCTGTCTTGTGTGCGCTGCAAACAACCCAGACCCCCACAAAAGGAAGGTGCCCATGGGGCACATCAGGAGGGTAGAGGGACCATGGCAGTCGATTCAGGTCGACTACATAGGGCCCCTGCCCGCCGCCCAGGGAGGATATAAGTACTGCCTTGTCCTGGTAGATGTGTTCACCAAATGGGTAGAAGCTTTCCCGTGCAGAACAGCTACGGCACTGGGCACTGCTAAGATCTTGATTCGGGAAGTGTTCTCACGGTGGGGACTCCCCCGTTTTGTAGAGTCCGACCAAGGGAGTCAGTTCACCGGTCAAGTAATGCAGAACGCCCTCATGCTCTTGGGCATTGAGGGGAAGTGGCACGTAGCATACAATCCCCAGTCATACGGGATTGTTGAACGCATGAATCGGACCCTCAAGGAAAAGCTGAGGAAAGAGACAATGGGCTCGCCCCAGAAATGGGCGGAGGTCCTGCCTTTAGCCCTCATGGGGATCCGGGCCAGCGAGTCCAAAAGTACGGGGTATTCCCCGCACGAATTAATGACTGGAAGGATCATGCGAACACCCACCCATGTACTAGCCCCGGTGCTCACTGAGGGCCAGCTCCGAGAGGTGAAGCGAGACAAATTCGTCCAAACCCTTTTGGAGCGCCTGAAACAGATTTATGGGCAGGCGGCTGGGAACATGGGAAGACAGCATCAGGGAAATCGACTGTTACTGGAACCTCGTAAGCAACAAGAGTGGAGACCAGGTCATGGTCCGAAACTATGCCAGGGTAGGGAGTTTTGAACCATTGTACATGGGGCCTTACAGCATTGTAGACAAGGCCAGCCCCATGGTTTATGCAGTGAAGGTGCCCCGACGTACCAAATGGTTTCACATTAACCAGTGTAAACTGTTTAAATCGGGTGCACAAGGGCCAACAACAGGGACCAGGTCTGAGAACAAAAATCCTCAGCCTGTAACAGAGTCACAGACCACACAGGCTGGAACAGTAGCCTGCGTGAAGGGAGGGGCCACCCCATCGGAGTGGGAGGTCTCCCCTCGAATTTGGGATTCGGACGAGGAAGAGCCCGAACAGCTCGACCTCGCCTTAGACCCAATCACGGAGGAGGAAGAGTCAGAGGACGACGATCCCGCCCTCGACTCAAGCTTGGGGGAGGTAGGGAGTGGGGGCGGAGACTCACTACCTGTAGGGACAGGTGAGGTGGAGTCGGAAGCCACAAATCCCGGCCCCGGGGGGGCGGAGCCTGAGGGAGGGGAGCTGGAGCCGGCAGCTGTGGTGGAACCACAGGCTGTGACGGTGACAGTCCCAACCCCCAGTCCATCAGCCCCGGGAGCCTCACCCAAAGCAGCCCCTCGTAGGTCGACTCGAGCGCCCCAGCCCAGAAAGTTTTGGCCAGATTCTCCCCATCCTTCCCAACCTCGGTTTAGAGCAGCCCCAGAAAGGCATGGTTCCCGTTCAACAGCGACAGGCTGCGGGGGATCAAAGTCGAAGGTCAGTGCAGCCCCACCGCAGGGTGCGGCACGCTGCAGCCCTCACAGGAATTCAGTAGGCCGCCCGGCAGAGGGCGGCGCTGTACATAAGTTAAGTTAGGTAATTATGATGATAGTTTAAGGAATATAAAGTTTACAGTGTTAACAAATGTTAAGAGTACAATTTTGAAGTCTGCCCGGTATGTGTGCTTGTTTGGAAGCGGGGTCTAGGAACCCGCGCGTCCATTTAATTAGGCCAGCACCTATTGGGAGCCTGGCTACATCATTTTATTGGTTACAGAAACCTGGGATATGATGAAAAAGATTCTCATCGTGTTCGTGGCGATCGGGTGCGGGTGGGCCTACCGAGGCCACACCAAGGACGTCATCATCTTCGGGTGTTCCGGGGACACGGCCCCCATCGCGACGGATGGGACAGGGGAGCGAGAGGTTGAGGAAACCGCCACCTACTTCCACCAGGGGAGATGGCCAGGTTGGCTGGGGACGAATTCTACGGAATACTCCAGCAATTTCGGTTTTGCCTACCAAGAGACTTCGTTAACGTGCCCTCGGGTGAGGATCCTTGCACCCAGAGTCAGCGTTACCGTGGGAAAGAGGATCTGTCTGGTGTGTAATGGGAATGTACCACTAAGGCGATGGTGGTGGCTGCGAAAGCTGGGAAAGGACATGAAGAACTCTACGGTCGAGTGGGAGCGACTGGGTAATAATACCCATCGAACTATTACGGGGACTCACGGACAATTACGTGTGTGTTGGGACAAATGGTGGGAACCAGATGAAGGAATATATGTCTGTATGTTGCGTTCAAAACGCATTTGCCCCAAGGGCGTATCCATCTTCTTCCAGAGGCAGTGGCAGGATGAAGGAAAGGGGATCAGATGGGATGTCAGCACTCGAGCGTGCGGAGCCCCATACTCCCCTATTCCGGTAAACGCCACTGAACTCATCACCCGCCCACGCAAGCCCCTGCCCACGCTTCCGGTAGCACTAGCCCAGAAAGAAGGGTGCCCTACCACCACCAAGGGACCCGGGAACGGTTTAGTATTGGTACCCACCGGTCAGGTGCTGTACCAAGGGATACACTACGCGGTGGCCTCAGTGATTTTAAACCTCACTGAGGTACGATTGCCGGAGTGGTGTCCCAAAGAAACGGAACAATTATACCAGGTCCTGTTAACCCGAATGTTTAGACAGTTTTACGAGTTTGACTTTGCCGACATCGACAAAGACAAATTATACACCACACCACCGGAAGTTTTGGATCGAGTCGGGAGGCAAAGAAGGGGTACAGTAAATGACATATTCACTGCTTTTAATACCGGGACATCTGTCGCCAACGCTCTAGATAACGTGGAGCTGCAGACACAGATCAACGGTTTAAAAGCCCAGTTAAAGAACATACTGACAGACGAAAATAAGGTATTGGGTTCTGAGTTACATGAAGACCAGGCCATGACACTACACTTTAAGGAAATAATAGCTGAGCTGGAGAAACATGCGAGAACGGTAAACGCGCTCATTAAGGAGGATCGGAATGCGTCCGATCAAGCTGCGCAAAACGAGGCCTGTGTGCTATATGGGGCGTGGTTACTGGGCGAGGGCCGCAGTAATCTTGAGGATTTAAAACAGGGTTTGGTCCCGTCCTGGATCAGCAACAAGCACTTGCAAGCGCTCCACCCTTTTGAGAATGCATTAAGCCCGTGCCAGCTCAGACTAGCTGCAGAAGCGTACCCAGTCCCAGTGGACTGCGGACGTTCGAATCATACTATCATGGGAATAGTGGTAAGAATGCCGGTGTTGGGTCCCGCAGCAAAGCCCGCCCCGGTATACAGGGTGGAGAACATTGGAGTCATTCAGGGGGGCGCGCACATTCATTACGCAGTGGTCCCGCCTTACGTCATCAGATAGGAGCATACGATGACAGGCACCGACCTCTCGGGGTGTCGGAGCCGGGGAGCACCCATCATCCTGTGTCCCCAGCACTTGAATGCCTTTTTGAAACCACAGTGCGGGTTCAGAACCGCTAGCATGAAGCCGATAAATTGCACCATGGAGGCAATGGCAGAGGAACATGTGCCCCCGCAGGTAGCATATATCGGGGGTGGGACATACTGCGTCACCACCGCAGCGCCTCACTGCCGCTACGGACAGCACGAGTGGTGTTCGATCAGTGATAGCAGTTTCTGTTTCAAACCCAGGGCCGAGGTTCAAGTGGCACAACAACGAATTGTCCCCATTCCTGCACCCTCCACCGTTCACCTCACAGTAAAAGAGAATTTCACGGACTTGCAACGATTCGTCGTGCATTTTGGTTATGTCATTCCCCCTCTTCCCGAACACCTCACCAAGATTTTAAAAGCCGTTATAGTTCCACAGAAACATTTTTACACACTGGAGCAGAAGACTTTAGAGATAGGAAAAGACATATTGGACATAGTCATCCCACCATGGTGGGACTTGTTCACTAACATAGAGGTCCCGGCCTGGATTAGAATAGCATCCCACATCCTAGTAGTGTGTCAGGTTTTAATTGTGATATTTTTGCTGTTCATGCATTGCAAGAGAGGCAAACGCCTCCAGAGGCACGAGAACACAGGAGAATGGAGAGAACGCTATGTGCGAATGGGGGAAGAAGACACCCCACTTTAAGCTGCTAGTATTGAAAGTTAGGCGTCCCTCCATTTTTAGATTTTGGCCATTTGCTCGTTTTTTTTTAAGTATATGAATATTGTTATGTTATTAGGCGTTGTTAAGTTTTTGGATTAATAAAAGGTGTATGCAGGTGGTGCAAGAGGGTATCAACCCCTGCACATCTGACAGATGAATGTGTTATAGTTTAAGAAGTACTGCCTATGATTGTCCAAATGTGCACAAGGCTATTTTCGTTTTTTTTTCAGAAATGGGAACTGCATGTGTCGTGAGGGTCATAGATAGTTAAGTGCCAGGAATGTTTGGATGTGGGGAATCAGGGAAAATTTGCTCACCAAGTATCATTGATACCTCTAGCAAGCTATCAGTATCACAGGGGGGCCTGTAAGATTCGAAATTTTCAGCAATAATCACGCAAGAAAACAGGATAAAATAAGACAGTTTATTGACCAAAGTAAGCTTGCACAGAAAAACCTTTGATAAAAGGGCATACAAAATGGCCACCGGGCCTCGTGATCAGTTTCTGGACCATTTGATTTCTGTTACTGCAAGCCAGACAGGCTTGTGGATTGAAGACAGTAAGCCCGCGAAAGCCAGTATCGGGAAACCGAAACTCAGGGAAACAACATACATATTCAATGGATTCTAAGTACAAGACAGTTTCAGGCAAACAGGATGGGGCCCATCAAGATATGGGCGGACAATGAATGAACACTTAAACCCATTTAATGTACAAAGGAGAAACCGTTTAACAGCCATCATGGGAAATCTCCAGACCGATCAATATGCGAACCGAGTCACGGTGACAATGTAAAAGACATTAAAAGACATTATCGGCCAGGAAGGCCAGTTAAGTTATCACCGGCTCCCGTTACAAGACAAAGCGCCCCTGCAGAGATTTCTGCCCGCCAAAATATTACAAAGACTGGACTATGATCTGGCGGGAGATAAGGCTGGCCCAAAAGGGTATAACTATGGATTTTGAAAAGTGCATCAGCGCCTCTTCTACCTTGGTAGCTTCGGAATCGATCAAGACGCTTCTCCTTTTAAAGACGCTTCGGACGGACAATTTCGGTGAAAAAGACAACGTGGTCGGTGTTCAGCCAGACAAGGCTCGGCCACGACGGGAAGACAACAAGGGTGGCCCGGGTGCTGTTGTCGGGAGATCATCGACGACCCAGGCCGAAGAAGAAGACACCCTCAGGAAAACCGACGATCCAGGCCGGAGAGAAAGGACATTCCGGGCCTAGCACTTCCGTGCCTCAACATCCCATCGAGGTGTTGTTCTGTTCCATGAACCCAAATCCACAACAGACTTAGTGGATTTCAGCCATGACGAGCGCTCACCGAGGCTGTGTCCACTGCCTCATCGCCTGAGAGAGAGGGAAAAACAAGCTGCGCCAGAAGTTTCCAAATCCACGTGACGACGGAAAGCTGTGCCAGAAAGGCTGCGAACCCCTCCTTTTTGCGATTCTGATAGTGGTGAGCATGATCCCGAGTTCCTCAAGTCGAAACTTAGTTTAGGTATTAGGGGAGGGAGTAAGGTTAAATCGTAATGTGTTTCCCCTTTTACGACGTGCCGTGTGTTCCCCATTTCCATAGAGTCAAGTTCATAAATTTGTGCATGATTGTAGTTACTTTAACCTGTGCCTATGACATGTATTTTGTAATGCTTCAAACTGTTTAAAAATAAAAGCATCCATTTCGTGCTATTCAACCTGGTCTATTGAGTCCTTTCTCTGCACTACAGTTCTCTGCATCTAAGTCCAAGGTCTAGAGCCGTAGGGGAGAGTGGGTCGAACCACTCAAGGGTAATTATTGCACAAAGCCTGGCAGGAGACCAGAACGAGCAAGAGAAACCCCCTACATGTGCGATGACGACATTCCACTGTAGCATAAGGTGGACAATTTCATTTTAGCCTACAGAAATGCGACACATGCAGTCACCAACCAGGCCCCGGCCATGATGTTCTTTAACCGAAGGTTGAGATCTCGTCTGGATTTGCTCAGACCAAATGTACGAAGAGATGTTGAGAATAAGCAATTCCAGCACATCAATGAGAAGCCGACAAGGAGCTTCAATGTAGAGCAACCAGTCTTGGCCCGCGACTACCGAACAGAGAAATGGCAACCAGGAACGATATGCACACGGCAGTGGCCACTAATGTACACAGTGGATGTTGGGGAGAACATTGTGAGATGCCATGCTGACCAGATCCTAGAGTCACAGGAACGAGTCAACCCCATGTCTCGGCCATACGTACCTGGTGAGGAACCCGACGTACAGGTTGCATCTACCTCAGAAACAATAGCATTGGAAGCTGATGAATCAACGCACGACAGGGTGTTAGAATTGCCTCCGCACCAAGAGCGAGACACTCGGGAAAGGCGTTATCCAGAAAAAATCAGGAAGCCTCCCCAAAGACTGAATTTATAAATAGACTATTTCCAGTTAATGTTGCATGTTAAAAGTGTTAATTGTAATTAATTTGATATTTCATTGTTAAATGAGTGTTATGGTACTGTAAGTTCCTCGGAGTCCACATCACGGAAGACCTCTCCTGGTCCCTCAATACCTCCTCTTTGGTGAAGAAGGCACAGCAGCGCCTATATTTCCTAAGGAGGCTGAAGGGATGTAACTTGTCACCCCTGATCCTCTCTAACTTTTACCGCTGCACAATAGAGAGCATCCTGACGAACTGTATCACAGTATGGTATGGCAGCTGTAGCTCGTATGACCGGAAAGCCCTGCAGCGGGTAGTCAAAACTGCCCAACGCATTACCGGCACCCGGCTACTGACCATAGAGAACATATACCAGAAACGCTGTTTACGGAGGTCACTGACCATCATCAAAGACCCTACCCACCCCAGCCACAGTCTGTTCGCCCCCCTGCCATCTGGGAGACGCTACAGATGCATTCGCACCCAAACGACCAGATTTAGGAACAGCTTCTTTCCCAGGGCTGTCATTCTACGGAACTCCACAAATAAACTCTAAAGCCTGCACATCTGCCAATGCACTTTATTATGTTTATGTTGACGTTTACAAGCCAAATGAATGTTGAATGTTTAAATGTCTTAATCTAAATGTACACTCTCGGGAGCCGCAAGCCTACATTTCGTTGTACTGCACTTGTGCACTAACAATGACAATAAAAGTTGATTATTATTATATTATTATGTTAATCTAAAAGGGGAGGAATTGTCGTGTATGTACCTTTAAGGGGGAGAACTACTTTTTACAGCTCCTGTATCCTGTAATACCGGCAGTGACCACACCTGTATATAAACACTGAGTAGTGCTCTGTACAGTCAGTTGCAGTTTGAACCTCATTCAGTAAACACCTGTTGATCATTCCCTGCAGTCTTTGTCTGATTATTGAAGGACATAACATTAAGATACCCGGATCTAACAATTCTGACTGACCTTTCAGCTGCTCTGTTTGAAGCTGGATGATATGGTGGAACAAGAGTGTGTTTGATACCATTCCATTTCATTAATTCTTGGAATAGAGCAGAATGGAACTGATGGCCATTGTCAGAAACAAGCTCTTCAGCTAAGCCATGACATGCAAAGATAGAATCAATTCATCTCAGATATGTTCAGTTGTAGTATTTGATCCCATGTGTTTCACTTCAATCCACTTTGAGTGACTACAAGTACCAGGAAATAATCATTTGCTTTCTCACAGAAGTCTACCTGTACTCTCTGAAAAAGCCTACTTGGCCATGACCAGGGTTGTAGTGGAGCTTTGGGTGGTTTGTTGCTGCAATTTTGGCAAACGCTGCATTTGCTGACAAGTGATTCAAGAGCACTGACCAATCCAGGCCAGTAAACAAAACTTCTTGCAATTGATTTCATATTGACAATCCCTGGATGTTCAATATGAAGTTCGGCCAGAATTCCATCTCTTAACGAAATAGGTACCACCACTCTGTTTCCCCACTTGATACAACCTTGCTCACAAGACAATTCAGTACAATGGTTATGCAATGGTATCAATTGTGTGTCCATACACCATCCATTCAAGGTGTTTTCACACACTTTTTTCAGTACTGAGTCCTTTTGAGTCTCATCTGTAATCTCAGTTGCATTCACAGGAAAATCTTTGTCAATTGCACATCGCGTGAAAATCTGACCTTCACTCCCAACACTGAGTATGCTCTCATCCATCAGTCCACATACAAACTTATCTCACAACGCACGATCCAAAAATGTGCTCAAGTTACAAAGCAAAGACAGGTTCTTAAGAGTTACAATTTACTCACTGATGGTTTCACTTTGTTTTTGGTTTCTGGTATCAAACTTATAGCTCTCTGTTATTTCAAACAGCTTTGATGGCTTCCAATGGTGTGTCAATGTTCCGTAGGCATCTGGCCCGATCTCCGTTAAAAAAATTGCTTTTTTTCCATTCACGAATTACTTTATTTTGAGCTTGAACATTCTCATCTGCACCTTCGGTCTCAATAATGTTATTGGCCCTAAAAGACATCTCCATCCACTCAGTGTAAGAACTGAATGGTTCGCGAGCTCGGTCATACATGCCGAGGCTTCCGATGAATCCCATAGGCGTGACCATGATTGTCCCAATCCCATCGAACAGTGACTCAGCACGCTGCCTGTGTACCTGTGAGAATCAATGCTGCTGTTGCTGTGTATACATACAAGCAAAGACGAAGCACAGATGATTCTGCACGAGCAATAATGGTAAAACATTGCAAAAATTCAGTTTAGGTGTCACAAATTCACCTTAAAATTGTCCACTCGTAGGTTGAACACTGTGTCCTTCCATAATCTCTAAAAATGGCTTTGTGATCCCATACTTGGTGCTAAAATGTAATATATGTGGGTAGAACAAATAAAGGACAGAGACACAATGAGTTGCTAATCCATGTGCTTGCTTTATTAGGCCAGAATGAACTGAGCATGCTCATACCAAAACCACATGCTAATACATTACAGTGGTGGTAGCAGATTCAATATTGGCCCAGAAATTCGTGTTGGGGGCTTCCCGCGGGTGCAAGCCCCCGACCTACACTTACCTAGCGCGCTGACAGTTGAAGCCTGGGCCTGCGTGGATTTCCTGTCTGTGGCCCGGTTCAGCTCCCGGCTCGCTGTGCTTACGTGATCCAGCGGCGTACTTAGTGCGATGCGTCGGCTGGGATCACGTGAGCACTGGGTAACCAATTGGAGGATGCAAAAGTTCATTCATGAGTTTGACAGTAAGAACTGTCAAGCTCATGAAAACTCCGGGCGGCCAAAACAGTACTTAAACTTGAAATAAAATTTTTAAAAAATCACACTATTTAAATGAACTATAAATAATTTAAATAACTATTTTAAACAATAATTTAAATTTTGGGAACAGGTTGGCCGCCCGCCCACCACCATCCCCCCCACCGCCATCCTCCCCACCGTCCCGCCTCTGATAAAACCAAAGTGGACGGGCTGGAGGTGGGTTGGGGTCGGGATTCAGATTTTTAACACTTCAACCTCCCATCTGACCCCAACCCAACTGTTTTATGGGATTAAACTTCCTCCCAATGGACCAAATGGCCTCTTTCTTTGCTGTGAAATTATCTGATTTCAGCGAAATAGAAACATAAATGATTTCAAAGTTATCTGGTTACTCTGGGCGAGGTTTTAATTTGTAACTTGCTGAAACAAAGTGCAATTTGTATCTCTTTGGTATTGAGCCTCAGTTTGTTCAATCGCACAACAGGGAAATCGTGTCATTGAATGAAATTGCATTCCCTCACTTGCCATTTCATTTGGTGCAGAAATCAGACTGTCACGTAGAATTTCAGCCCAGCAATGTGCCCTGTAGCTTGGTCCAAGTGACCTTTTCTGCCATGCTGTTTGGTTTACTTTGCTATTTCTGAATCTCTAGTTTAACAAATGCCTTAAATTGATGCTGCAAAACATTAACATGTGATTGCTAACCTCTTCAATAGCAGACAAAGTGATTTCATACGAATGTGTTAAGCATTTGTACGCCAATAGTTACACAGTATAATTTCAAAGGGGGAAAAATTCGGTCGCGCCTCCTTTGGGGCGCTAACTTCACAGCGTCCCGAAAAAGTTAATGCCCCCGCGCCGTAAATTGAGTGGTAGCGCCCCAAGCAGGAGGCGGGGCGCTACTGGAAGCGCTCCTCCTCCTTCCTGGGGCGCTACCATTCAATATCATAGAAACATAGAAACATAGAAGATAGGAGCAGGAGTAGGCCATTCGGCCCTTCGAGCCTGCTCCGCCATTCAATGAGACCATGGCTGATCATCCAAATTCAGTACCCTGTCCCTGCCTTCTCCCCATATCCCTTGATCCCTTTAGCCACAAGAAATATATCCAACTCTTCCTTGAATATATTTAATGGACTGGCCTCCACCGCCCTCTGTGGCAGAGAATTCCACAGGTTTACCACTCTCTGGGTGAAGAAATTCCTCCTCATTTCAGTCCTAAATGGCTTACCCCTTATCCTTAGACTATGACCCCTGGTTCTGGACTCCCCGGCCATCATAAACATCCTTCCTGCATCTAGTCTGTCCAGGCCTGACAGAATTTTATAAGTTTCGATGAGATCCCCTCTCAATCTTCTAAACTCCAGTGAGTATAAGCCCAATTGACACAATCTCTCCTCATACGTCATTCCTGCCATCCCAGGTATCAGCCTGGTGAATCTTCGCTGCACTCCTTCCATGGCAAGAATGTCCTTCCTCAGGTAAGGCGACCAAAACTGCACACAGTACTCAAGGTGCAGTCTCACCAAGGCCCTGTACAACTGTAGCAAGACATCCTTGTTCCTGTACTCGAACCCTCTTGCTACGAAGGCCAACATACCATTTGCCTTCTTAACCGCCTGCTGCACCTGCATGTTTACCTTCAGCGACTGGTGCACAAGAACACCCAGGTCTCTTTGCACTTCCACTTCTCCCAATCTATTGCCATTCAAATAATAATCTGCCTTCCTGTTTTTGCCACCAAAGTGGATAACCTCACATTTATCCACATTATAGTGCATTTGCCATGTTTCTGCCCAATCACCCAATCTGTCCAAATCGCACTGGAGTTTCACGACATCCTCCTCACAGCTTACCCTTCCACCCAGCTTTGTGTCGTCTGCAAATTTGGAGATATTACATCCAATTCCCTCGTCCAGGTCATTAATATATATTGTGAACAGCTGGGGTCCTAGGACCAATCCTTGCGGTACCCCACTAGTCACTGCCTGCCACTTGGAAAACGACCCGTTTATTCCAACTCTTTGCTTTCTGTCCGCCAACCAGTTCTCTATCCAAGTCAATACCTTGCCCCCAATCCCATGTGCCTTAATTTTGCACGCTCATCTCTTATGTGGGACCTTATCGAAAGCCTTCTGAAAGTCCAAATACACCACATCCACTGGTTCTCCCTTATCTATTTTACCAGTTACATCCTCAAAAAATTCCAGTAGATTAGTCAAGCATGATTTACCTTTTGTAAATCCATGTTGACTTTGTCCGATCCTGTCACTGCTTACCAAGTGCTCTGCTATTACGTCTTTTATAATAGATTCTAGCATTTTCCCCACTACCGATGTTAGGCTTACCGGTCTATAATTCCCCGCTTTTTATCGACCACCTTTTTTGAATAGTGGGGTAACATTAGCTACCCTCCAATCCATGGGTACTGTTCCAGAGTCTATCGAGTTCTGGAAGATGACCAGCAATGCATCTATTATTTCCAGGGCCACTTCCTTAAGTACCCTGGGATGTAGATTATCAGGCCCTGGGGATTTATCGGCCTTTAGTCCCATCAATTTCCCTAACACCATTTCCCTACAAATACTGATTTCTTTCAGTTCAACCCTTTCATCAGGCCCTATGTTCCCCGGCATCTCTGGGAGGTTATTTGTGTCCTCCTTTGTGAAGACAGAACCAAAGTATGAATTTAGTTGGTCTGCCATTTCTTTGTTTCCCATTATAAATTCCCCTGATTCTGACTGTAAGGGACCTACGCTTGACTTCACCAATCTTTTTCTCTTCACATATCTATAAAAGCTTTTACAGTCAGTTTTTATGTTCCCTGCAAGCTTACTCTCATATTCTATTTTCCCTTTCTTAATTAATCCCTTTGTCCTCCTTTGTTGAATCCTAAACTGCTCCCAATCCTCAGGATTATTGCTTTTTCTAGCCAATTTATATGTCGTCTCCTTGGATCTTATGCTATCCCTAATTTCCCTTGTTAGCCACAGTTGAGTCACCTTTTTTGTTTTATTTTTATGCCAAACTGGGATGAACAAATTCTGTAGCTCATCCATTCAGTCTTTGAATGTTTGCCATTGCCTATTCACCGTCAACCCTTTGAGTGCCATTCCCCAATCAATCCTACCCAACTCGCTCCTCAGACCATCGTAGTTTCCTTTATTTAAATTGAGGACCCTAGTCTCTGAGTCAACTACTTCATTCTCCATCTTAATGAAGAATTCGATCATATTATGATCGCTCAGACCCAATGGGCCTTGTACAATAAGATTGCTAATTAATCCTTTGTCGTTACATAATACCCAGTCTAAGATGGCCTGATCTCTGGTTGGTTCCTCGACATATTGGTCCAGGAAACCATCCCGTAAACACTCCAGGAATTCCTCCTCCACAGTATTGCTACTAATTTGGCTGGCCCAATCTATATGTAGATTAAAGTCACCCATGATGACTGCTGTGCCCTTATTGCACGCTTCTTTAATTTCCCTTTTAATGCCATCCCCAACCTCCGCCTTACTGTTGGGAGGTCTATATACCACTCCCACTAATGTTTTTTTCCCCTTAGTATTTCTCAATTCTACCCATACAGATTCCACATCATCAGAGCTAATATCCTTCATTACAATTGTATTAATCCCTTCTTTAACCAGTAATGCTACCCCACCTCCCTTTCCTTTTTGCCTATCTTTCCTGAATATCGAATATCCCTGGATGTTGAGTTCCCAGTCTTGGCCATCCTTGAGCCACGTTTCCGTAATCCCAACCAAATCATATTCGTTTACCTCTATTTGCGCAGCCAATTCGTCCACCTTATTACAAATGCTCCTCGCATTAAGACACAAAGCCTTCAGGCTTGTTTTTTTAACGCACTTAGACCTATTAGAATTATTATTTACTGTGGCCACGTTTGATTTAAACCGTTGATTTCTCTGACTGCCACTTTTGTTTTTCTCCTTCCTATCTTTTGCTTTTATCCCTGTTTCCCTTTCCTCTGTCTCCCTGCTCAGGTTCCCAACCCCCTGCCATTTTAGTTTAAACCCCCCTGAACAGTGCTAGCAAACCTCCCCGCAAGGATATTTGTCCCGTTCTGGTTCAGGTGCAACCCGTCCGACTTGTACAAGTCCCACCTTTCCCAGAAGCAGGCCCAGTGATCCAGGAAACTAAAGCCCTCCCTCCTGCACCAACTCACGGCGTTACGTGCAACAGCGCCATGCCTCCCTCCCCTGATTAGCGGAACGTAAGATTGGTTCGGATCGAAAAGAGCACAGTGATCCATCTGGCTAATCCCAGCGTCTGGAAAATATCATATCCCATGATATCGCTCATGTCCTTCTGTCAAAACTTACCCCAGATACTTATCCAACTCTCTGTTGAATTTGCTGATACAGTCAGCCTGCTCACTGCCTCCCCGGAAGTCTGTTCCATACACTCACTGCCCTCTGCAGATAATAGTGGCGGAAAGTTATTTATGATTATTGCCACAGTAAGAGCGGGGTGCGGGGGGGGGGGTCATAGGAATTTTGGAACAGGAATGGGTCATTCAGCCCCTCAGGCCTGCTTCACCATTCAATTAGATTGTGGCTGCTCTGTAACTCCAATTACCGCCTTTACTCTGTATCGCTTGATACCCTTAACAAACAAAAATCTAGCGGACTCAACCTGGATTATTTCAATTGACTCAGCATCCATAGCCTTTTGGGGGAGAGAGTTCCAGATTGCCAACTACCATTTGTGTGAAAAAAGTTTCCTGATTTCACTCCTGAATGGCTTCGCTCTAATTTTAAGACAATGCCCTCTTGTTCCGGATCACCTCACCAGAGGAAATAGGGTCTCTGTATCTAGCTTATCAAATCTTTTTAACACATTTTAAACACCTCGATTAGATCATCCCTCAATCTTCAATGCTCAAGGGAATACAAGCCATGTTTATGCTATCTGACCTCACAATTTAACCTTTTAAGCTCTGGTATCATCCAGATCCTGCGACTGTAATTTAGAGTGTTTAAACACAGTAAGAAAGCTGCATTAATTTGCTTATGAAGCATCATATTAAATTTCAAGGTGGCATCATCGCCAACTTCAGGCCAAGGTCCATTGTAAGGGAAGGGCAGCACATTTACCTATTGCTGCTCGCACCATGCACCATAAGGGTGGTACATAGTCACCACTAATAATGGGGAGAAAATGTGTTGCTGTTTTACACCTTACCAAATAGCATCCCTGGCACTTTATGATTTCAAGATAGTTTAACAAATACAAAGGAGCTACACTTTGTAGATTCTAGGGGCCTCCCCATTTTAATAACACTGTGAAGACATTCAATTATATGTGTCTTTTGCTGCTGTTATTTTTGCATATGCCATTGAAACAGACCACAAAGGGTTAACCATTTTCGATGCAGCTTATAGTTTCAAATAAATGTTCAGTAAGTGGGGGACGAGGCGGGGAAGGGGGATGGGAATCATTCAATTTAATCATTAAATTACCCCAAGAGACTAATTAGACCCTGCATAGTGCTGGAGTAAGTATCTGCATCGTGTCCAAACTAAAGCACATGGGCCATTTGTGACCTACAAGCTTTGGCCTCACAGAGCCAGGAAACTCAGTTTGGATTCACGTTATTTCTTTCTTGCTGGTGTGTTCTGTCTGATTTTGTCGAAGGCTTGGAATGGCTGCTTTTAACACTGTTCACTCATTGGGGGGGGGGGGGATTAATCCTAAACCAGAAAAACAAAAATCTACAACAACCTTCAGTTTGAGATATAGGCAAACTCATAGGAACATTGACTGAAATTTTACATGCGCATGCTTTCAGCTGCCCAGGCCCGAAGGTCTGTAATTCCCTAGCTAAACCTTTTCACCTCTCCACCTCTCTCTCCTCCTTTAATATGCTGCTTAAAACCTACTTCTTTGACCAAGCTTTTGGCCATCTGTCCTAATGTCTCCTTCTTTGGTGTCTATTTTTGTTTAATAACGCTCCTGGGAAGCACCTTGGGATGTGTTACTACTTTAAAGGCGCTATATAAATGCAAGCTGTTGTTGAACCTTTAAGTGGCACGGTGCACACCTGCGCAACCTATGAGGATTAAAATGCTTGGTCACTCTCGTTACGCTATGTACCCATACAAAGCTGATTCTCATTATTCATCTTCTATTATTCTTTTACTCATCTTGCACAGAAACTATGAAGAGTTTAACAGATACAGATAAGTTCTCATCTGACACACGCACAATCGAATCAACAGTGAGGAGGTTTTACGCGGCACTTCACATTCTAGCTGGGACCTCTGTAGCTATATGCTGTCCATTCATTGGGTAAATTAATCAGCACTTTACATAGAATTACACAGATTGTACAGCACAGAAACAGGCCATTCGGGCCAACTTGTCCCTGCCAGTGTTTATGCTCCACACGAGCCTCCTCCCACCTTATTTGATCTCGCCCTATCAGCATATCCTTCTATTCCTTTCTCGTGCATGTACTTATCTAGCTTCCACACGAATGTATCTATGCTATTCAATTCAATTCAATTCAATTCAAATCGCTTTATTGGCATGATAAGGTACATCTTATGTTGCCAAAGCATCAAAATACATTTATGGTTGAACACATAAACGCAGTTCTATTCATACAGTGTATAAACAGGTATATCCCTGAGTGTATAAATATACATTCGCATTATTTATATATACTCTTTTCTTAGTTTACTGGTTGTCCCTCTGTTCATGGCAAGCTGTAACATAGTGTGCCGCCAGTGTTACACAGCTTCTCTCCTCCCCCAGTAGGTATGGGAGTTTTTGGTTGTCATTCAGATTTCTGAATTCAGGGCATATTTGTGAGAATTTTTGGTCGAAATTCTCCCTGATGCCCTGATATTTTCCACAGGCTGTGAGGAAGTGCACCTCTGTCTCCACTGCTCCCTGACTGCAGTGAGAGCATATCCTGTCCTCTCTTGGCAGCCTGGTCTGCCTGTGTCTGCCTTTTTCGATCGCTAGGCTATGTTCGCTAAGTCTGTACCTTGTCAAGGTTCTTCTCAGTTTGTTATCCTTTACCATGGTCAGGTAATCAGCTATGTTGTATTGTCTGTTTAGGGCCAAGTAGCAATTGAGTTTGCTTTGGGTTTTTGTTGTTTCTGCCCAATATGTCAGATATTTTTCCTTTTGCTTAGCGACGATTGCGTTGGGTCGAATTCTTTGTGTTACGCTGTCACTGTCCTGGGGCTGGTTATTGTTAGTAGTGTTAGTAGTTATTTCACTGAGTCCCAGGACTAGTTGACTGAGGGTATTCTTCTTTATGGTCAGCTCTTGGCATTTCAGGGCGTCGTAGTGATAGCATTGGGGGTTGCTCATTTGTAGGTGATTCCAAAATTTGGTGGCTCTTTTTTGGATCGTGATTATTAATGGATATTGGCCTAGTTCTGCCCTGCATGCATTGTTTACTGTTTTCCTTTGAGTCCGGAGGATACTTTCACAGAATTCTGCATGTAGGATCTCAATTGGGTGTTTGTCCCATTTTGCAAATTCTTATTGTGTTAGCGGTCCCCATACCTCACTGCCATAGAGTGCAATTGGTTCAATTACTGATTTGAAAATTTTTAGCCAAATGCTAATTGGGATTTCTATTTGGATTGATTTTTTAATGGCATAGAAAGCCCTTCTTGCTTTCTCTTTCAGTTCATTCACAGCCAGTTTGAAGTTTCCCGTAGAACTGATTTTTAAGCCCAAGTATGTGTAGTTAGTGGTTTGTTCAATTTTGGTTGTTCCTACTGTGAAATTTATTTTGGGTCCATGATGTTTGGATCTTTTCTGGAACACAAGGACTTTGGTTTTTTGGGGATTTATTGTCAGGGCCCAAGTCTGGCAGTATGACTCCAGCAGGTCCAGGTTCTGCTGTAGACCCTCCTTAGTTGGTGACAGCAGAACCAGGTCGTCTGTGGTAGTGAGTTCCACATTCAAACCACTCACTGGCTGAAGTAGTTTCTCCTGAATTCCCTATTGGATTTATTAGTGACTATCTTGTATTTATGGCCCCTAGTTCTGGTCCCCCGCAAGTAGAAACACCTTCTCCATATCTACCCTATCAAACCCTTTCATCATTTTAAAGACCTCAATCAGGCCACCCCTCATCCTTCTCTTTTCTAGAGAAAAGAGCCCCAACCTGTTCAAACTTTCCTGAGAGGTATAACCTTTCAGTTCTGGTATCATCTACCTGCACCTTCTCCAGTGCCTTTATATCCTTTTTATAATATGAAGATCAGAACTGTGCACAGCACTCCAAACAAAATCTACAGAGCGTGAGGAATCTGAGCAAGCCATTCAACAAATTTGTTTTCAAGTTACATTGATAAATGATCACAGGACCTGGTGCTCATTATTTTAAATATTTCTGTATGCCAATCATTCATTGTTTGTCTAGGTTAGTTTCACTGATGCACAAAATATAGAACCCTAAAACACTTCCATGTAACCATTAAAATTCATTACTCGATGTACAAGATGGAAACTGCTTTAGTCAAAAAGATAATAGCAGAGTGTAGGAATTGACGAATTCCTGACTAAGAACTGAGGTCGACTCAGGCGATCAAACAAACAGGTTTTTACTGCAAAACTAAACGAGTTTAAACAGTTTGTTGAGATCGATACAGGAGAACCACGAAAACAGGTCTGTACAAGTTGAAGCTTCCACGAGAACTGCTAGGGCGGTCCCGTGGGTGGCGTCATGACTTCATCACGTTTTTCCCGCGCTTGGGTGGTCACGTGATTAGCTGCATGATGTCATCGCGTTTGCCCACGCTTTTAAAGGGACCACTCCCCGTTAATGCAAACAGTATGTACAAACACAGAAATAACTAACAGACTGGTACAGGCTTAGGTTGGAGTAAAACATCATTAAAGGGAATTATATACAGTTGCTCAGAGTCCCTTAGTGGCTCTGCCACATGCGCCCCCCCAGAATTCTCGTTAATGGAAAACGTCAAACGGTGAGGGGGTCTGACAAGCCTTTCAGAACGACTCCTGTACTCCCGAAGCGGAGGCTGCTGGATGGCTGGCAGTGGAGCGGGCGATTACACTTGGTCTGGCATGACGACGATAGGTGGCCGACCTCGTCTTGGCGGCTGTGCTGTCTCGACGGGGCGGTCGAGGTCCAGATGTGCCGGTTTTAGACGATCGACCGAAATGTGGTCCGGTTTACCACTGACATCCACCTTGAAGGTTTTGTCCCCTGCCTCTAGCACGCGGAAAGGACCAGTGTATGGGGCATTGAGCGAATCCCTATGAGCATCGTGACGAATAAAGACGTATTCGGCCTTATGAAGCTCCGGGGGAATGTGCGAACTCTGCAGCCCGTGGTACGAAGTGAGCACCGGCGCAAAGCATCTGGCCGCCTCCTGGTGACTAGTAAGCTGGTCAGACGTGGACCATGGCTTCGTCGATTCTGGCAGGAAATCTCCCGGGACTCGCAGCGGCTGATCATACACCAGCTCCGCTGATGAAGAGCGAAGGTCTTCTTTGGGGGCCGTGCGAAGGCCCAACAGGACCCACAGTAGCTTGTCTACCCATCCAGCGTCCTGGAGGCTGGCCCTCAGGGAGGCTTTTAGTGACCGGTGGAAACGTTCAGAGACTATTCGCCTGTGGGTGGTAGGCTGTGGTGTGGTGTAATTTGACACCGAGCCCTTGGGCCACCACATTCCAGAGTTCAGAGGAAAACTGTGGTCCCCTGTCCGAAGAAATATCAGCAGGCACTCAGAAATGGGCGACCCAGGTGGAAATGAACGCTCTGGCGACGTCCGCCGAAGTCGTGGATGATAGGGGAACCGCCTCCGGCCATCTGGTGGTGCGGTCAACCATGGTCAGGATGTGCGAAAAACCATGGGAGGGTGGGAGTGGACCCACCAGGTCCACATTGACATGGTTGAACCGTCGCTCCGGCACTGTGAAGGTGGCCAACGGAGCTTTGATGTGACGCTGTACTTTGGCCTTTTGGCAGACCACACAGGTGTTGGTCCAGTCGCGGACATCCTTGTGCATGCTGTCCCATACGAATTTCCTTGACATCAGCTTCTGGGAGGCCTTCATTACTGGGTGTGATAACCCATGTATGGCGTCGAACAGTTTGCGGCGCCAGACGACCGGTACGACAGGGCAAGGGTCCCAAACGGAGACGTCACACAAGAGCGTGGTACCTGCCGCATGGAACTTGACGTCGGCCAACTGGAGGCCAGTGACGGTGGTTCTGTAGGCTTGGACTTCTGAGTCCGAGGCTTGATCCGCTGCCATGAGGGCGTAATCGATGCCTAAGTGGACCGTATTGACAGTCGCGCGGGAGAGGCAGTCGGCCACCAAGTTGTCCTTACCGGCCACGTGCTGTATATTCGTGGTAAACTCGGATATGTACATCAGGTGACGTTGCTGTCGGGATGACCACGGTTCGGCGGTCTTGGCCATGGCGAAGGTGAGCGGCTTATGGTCCACGAAGGCGGTGAAGTGACGTCCTTCCAGGAGGAAGCGAAAATGTCGGATGGCCAGAAAAAGAGCGAGCAACTCCCGGTCGAATGTGCTATACTTCCTCTTGTTCCGCCATATTTGATGGCTGAAGAATGCCAACAGCTGCCAGGTCCCATTCACCTACTGCTCTTGCACGGCGCCGATTGCGTAGTCTGACACGTCGGTGGTGAGGGTGATGGTGGCTCCTGGTAGCGGGTGCACCAGCATAGTCGCATTGGCCAAGGCTCTTTTTGTGTCGGCGAATGCCCGGGCCCTGTCCTCCATCCAGTCTACCGTATCTTTACCAGTCCTGCCCTTGAGGGCCTTGTACAGGTGCTGCATGAGCAGTGCTGCCTTAGGCACGAAACGGTGGTAAAAGTTTACCATGCCTAGGAATTCCTGCAGGGCCTTAATGGTTTGTGGGCGTGGAAAGGATGTCATCGCCTCTACCTTCGCCTGTAGAGGAACCGCTCCCTCTGAAGTGATGCGATGCCCCAGGAAATCAATTTGCTGCAGGCCAAACTAACACTTGGCCGGGTTGATAATCAGGCCGTGTTGGCTGAGACGCTGAAAAAGGGTGCGGAGGTGACAGATGTGTTCTGCTTTGGTGGGACTGGCAATGAGGATGTTGTCTAAGTAGACAAAGAGGAACTTGAGGTCCCACAGCATGGAGTCCATCAGGCGTTGGAAAGCCTGGGCGGCGTTCTTTAAGCCAAACGGCATTCTTAAGAACTCGAAAAGGCCGAATGGGGTGATGACTGCAGTCTTCTGAACGTCTTGGGGGTGAACGGGGACCTGGTGGTAGCCCCGGACGAGGTCGACTTTCGAGAATATAGTGTTCCCTGCCAAATGGGCGGAGAAATCCTGAATATGGGGGATCGGGTACCGATCAGGAGTGGTGGCGTCGTTTAGGCGTCGATAGTCGCCGCATGGCCGCCATCCGCCACCAGGCTTTGGGACGATGTGGAGGGGTGAAGACCAGGGACTATTCGACCGGCGAATAATCCCTAACCGTTCCATGGTCACGAACTCTGCTTTCGCGATCGCCAGCTTGCCAGGTTCCAGGCGCCGTTGGTGGTGATGTGGTGTTCCATACCATGTTTCGTGGCCGTGGAGGAGAAAGTGGGCCTTGACAGGTCGGGGAATTTGCCGAGCAGGTGAGCGAACTCATCCGGAGCCGGAAAAGCACAGGCGACGGTGCGCGATGTAGTGGTGCTGTGGTAACAAGGGATAGAATGAAAAGTTGCCACGTTGATCAACCGTCGGTTCTGCACGTCGACCAGGAGGCTGTTGGCGCACAGGAAATCCATGCCGAGAATGGGTTGAGAAACCTTGGCCGTAATGAACTCCCAATGAAACCGTTGCCCCCCGAAGCAAACCTCCACACGCCGTCTGCCGAAAGTCCGAATCGCTCCGCCATTGGCCGCTTCAAGGGCGAGGCCGTGATTCCCTGCCTGTACATCGAGGGCGGACGCTGGCAAAATGCTGCACTGTGCTCCGGTGTCGCACAGAAAACAACGGCTGGAGAGCGTATCAGTAATGAAAAGCAACTTGCCGGCGTTGCCGATTGCCATGGTGGCCGCGGGGCGCCCGTTAGACCCGTTCCTCATAAGTCGCAGTTGGTTTTTTTGGGGGGGAAGTTGCAGGGAGGGTGGCAACGTCTCGCCTTCGCGCCGAACTGCACGTGGTAGAAACACAGCCCAGCAGGCTGACGAGCTGGTACGGCGTCTGTGGGTGATGGGCGCCTCGTGGCGGTGCAGTACTGCTGCGTTACCGCGAAAATTTTGTCTGCCTCTGCCACGAGTGCTGCGCAGTCTTCTACCTCGGATCTGGCCAGGGCAGCTTGCACTTGCTCAGGCAGCTGGCTGAGGAATAGTTCCCGAAAAAGGAAACATTCCGGTTCGGAGCCCAGGAGTGTGAGCATTTGGCTCATCAATTCCGAAGGCTTGGAGTCCCCAAGCCCGGGCATGGCGAGCAATCGACGTGCGTGCTCCGATTTAGTGAGCCCGAAGACTTGCAGCAACCGCGCCTTGATGGTGTCATACTTGCGCTCCGTTGGAGGGTTCTCGAGGAGGCTGATGATCCGCGAGGCGGTGGAGCTGTCGAGTGCGGAGACCACGTAGAGGTATTTAGTTTGATCTGCAATGATGTCTCGCAGGGCGAATTGGGCTTCGACCTGGATCACAGAAATCACAGAAACCTCACAGTGCAGATTGAGGCCATTTCGGCCCATCGAGCCTGCACCGACACATATCCCACCCGATCCCCGTAACCCCTGCACCAACACATATCCCACCCTATCCCCATAACCCCACGTATTTAATCCCCCTAACACTAAGGGTCAATTTTTATCATAGCCAATCAACCTAACCCACACATCTTTGGACTGGATGAACCAGGAGGTCGCCTGCTGTTCCCAGAACTGCAGTAGCTTCAACGAAACGGAGTTGGCCTCCATGTTGTGTTCTTTTTGTGAAAAATGTTCATAAAAGACGGGGTCACCAATGTAGGAATTGACAAATTCCTAACTAAGAACTGAGGTCGACTCAGGCGATCAAACAAACAGGTTTTTACTGCAAAACTAAACGAGTTTGAACAGTTTGTTGAGATCGATACAAGAGAACCATGAAAACAGGTCTGTACAAGTTGAAGCTTCCACAAGGACTGCTAGGGCGGTCCCGTGGATGGCGTCATGACGTCATCACGTTTTTTCTGCGCTTGGGTGGCCACGTGATTAGTGGCATGACGTCATCGCGTTTGCCCGCGCTTTTAAAGGGACCACTCCCCGTACATGCAAACAGTATGTACAAACACAGAAATAACTAACAGACTGGTACAGGCTTAGGTTGGAGTAAAACATCATTAAAGGGAATTATATACAGTTGCTCAGAGTCCCTTAATGGCTCCGCCACAAGAATATAACATAATGCTCTGAGTATGAATGCTTCCTTGGGTTGAAGTGACCCATTTGCATGGAAAATGTTTGCTAACAGTTGAAATGGCATTATGTCTCTCAGGAAATTATATTTTAAGAATTAAACGAATGGACTATGGTGGGAACATTATATTGGGATCATTTGCTGGGGTCAACCAGCAAGGGAAGATATCAATGCAGCCATTACAAGATACGGTAGTGTTCCTGAAGTTAGCATTGAGTTTGGCCAGAACATTTCATAAGACCAAAGACAGGGTCAGGGCATGGAAGGGAGGGGGGACTTCATGCAGCAGGCCATGGGAGCTCAAGGTAATACTTGTGGAGGTGTTGAGGAGACGGCACCATGAGTAAAATATACTTGATTGGAGGAAGTACTGGGAAATTGCTCTCTCACATGGAAGGACCTGGGGGAGCTTAGGGTTTTGGACCAATTGGCGTTGCATGGAAGGTGAGCACTGCGTCACCTATCTCCATGCCCCCCAGACCAATTTCACTCGCTTAGCAATGCGGCCTTTTCCAGCGGCCGTTAACTGCAGTTGCCAGTGACACCGGCAACTTTGCTGGTGGACACAAATTTTCCCCCCGCTATTTCCTCCAGTGGCGGGTACAGAACAATGGAGCATAACCTTAAAATTAGAATTAGGTCATTTAGGAGTGAAATCAGGAAGCATTTTTTCACACGAAGGGTAGTGGAGATGTAAAATTCTCTCCCCAAAGGGTTGTAGATCTTGAGTCAATTAAAATTTTCTAGACTGAGATCAATAGATTTTTGTTAGGTAATGGTATCAAGGGATATGGAACAAAGGCAGATAAATAGTTCAGATACAGATCAGCCATGATCTAATTGAACAGTGGAACAGGCTCGAGGGGCTGAATGGCCTATTCTTGTTCCAATGTTTCACTCAATCCACCACTGACACAATCCCCTATTGCAGAACCCCTTTATTGGTTGTACTCCTAACATGTTTGCTCTCACACATAAACACTCACTATGAATGCAGTTTTGTGAAATATGTAGAAGCATTGAATTGTGGAATGTTTACAGGAGAGAAAGAGGACTTTTGGCCCATCAAGTCTGTGCTGGTGTTTTTCTCCACTACAATAACTTGCATTTCTATAGTGCCGTTATCTTAGAGAAAAACATAGAAACATAGAAGATAGGAGCAGGAGTAGGCCATTCGGCCCCTCGAGCCTGCTCCGCCATTCAAAGCGATCATGGCTGATCATCCAAATTCAGTACCCGGTCCCTGCTTTCTCCCCATACCCCTTGATCCCTTTAGCCTTAAGAAATATATCCAAATCCTTCTTGAATATATTTAAGGAACTGGCCTCCACCGCCTTCTGTGGTAGAGAGTTCCACAGGTTCAACACTCTCTGGGTGAAGAAATTCCTCCTCATTTCTGTCCTAAAAGGCCTACCCTTTATCCTTAGATTGTGTCCCCTGGTTCTGGACTCCCTGACCATCGGGAACATCCTTCCTGCATCTAGTCTGTCCAGTCCTGTCAGAATTTTATAAGTTTCAATGAGATCAGCTCTCATTCTTCTAAACTCCAGCGAGTACAAGCCCAATCGACACAATCTCTCCTCATACGTCACAGATGGCGAGCCAAAGAGGAAATATTAGTGTTGTGTCTGTGTATAATAAGACACAGACTTCAGGAGAACGGTACAACAGGTGTTTACTCAACGTGGCTCACACGGGAACTGATCTGTACAGATTACTACTCAGTGCTAGATACAGGTGTGGTCACTGCCGGTACTGCAGTATACATCAGCTGTGAAAGATAGTTCCCCCCTTAATAAAGGTATGTACATTACAATTCCTCCCCTTTTAGATTAACAGTACCACAACACTCATTTAGCAATTAAATATCAAACTAATTACAATTAACACTTTTAACATGCAACATTAGCTGAAAATAGTCTATTTATATATTGAGTCTTTGGGGAGGCTTCCTGATCCTTTCTGGATAGCGCCTTTCCCGAGTGTCTTGCTCTTGGTGCGGAGGCGATTCTGGCCCCCTGTCATCGGTTGGACATCAGCTTCCGATGCTACTGTTTCTGGGGTAGATGCGACCTCTACGTCGGGTTCATCACCAGGTACGTATGGGCGAGGCATGGGGTTGACTTGTTCCTGTGACTCGAGGATCTGGTCAGCATGGCATCTCACGATGCTCTCCCCAATGGCCACTGTGTACATTAGTGGGCCCTGCCGTGTGCATATCGTTCCTGGCTGCCACTTTTCTGTTCGGTAGTCGCGGGCCAAGACTGGTTGCCCTACATTGAAGCTCCTTGTTGGCTTCTCATGGATGTGCTGGAATTGTTTACTCTCAACATCTCTTCGTATGTTTGGTCTGAGCAAATCCAGGCGAGATCTCAACCTTCGGTTAAAGAACATCATGGCTGGGGCCTGGTTGGTGACTGCATGTGTCGCATTCCGGTAGGCGAAGAGGAAATTGTCCACCTTGTGCTGCAGCGGAATGTTGTCATTGTACATAGCCTTTATTGCCTTCTAAAGGTTTGTACGAACCTCTCAGCCAATCCATTTGTGGCTGGATGATACGGGGCGGATGTGTAATGCCTTACCCCATTCTTTTTCAAGAACCTCCGGAACTCTTCGGACACAAACTGTGGTCCGTTGTCGGAGCAAATCTGTTTTGGCAAGCCATTCCTGGCAAAAATGGTCCGTAGGACTGCAATAGTTTTCTCCGTGGTGGTGGAGGACATTTTGATGACGTCAGGCCATTTCGAGTGAGCATCCACGGCTATTAAAAACATTGAGTCCATGAATGGACCAGCAAAATCAATATGCACCCATTGCCATGGTGATGAGGGCCACTCCCATGGGTGTAGAGGGGCATGTGGTGGTGCATTTTGGAACTACTGGCATCCTGAGCAGCTCTTTGTCAGGTCCTCGATTTGCTGATCGATACCCGGCCACCACACATAAGCCCTAGCAAGGCTTTTCATTTTCACCCCTCCCAGATGACCCTCATGAAGCTCATTGAGCACTCTATCCCTTAACTTGGGTGGAATTACCACTCGGGATCCACACATCAAGGTCCCCCGGCACACTGACAGCTGTTCTCTCCTTGTCGAGAATGCTGGCAACAGTGAGTCGCCATGTGCTGGCCATCCCTTCACCGTCAAATCATATACCCGAGACAGTGTCGGGTCATTTCAGGTTTCCTTTTTGATACAAGCGTTAGTTACCGGTAGGTATTCAACTATAGCCGAATGGAATATTTCGACAGGATCCACTGCTGGGGCTTCCTCCGCAGTAGGCAGTGGCAGGCGTGATAGCCCATCAGCATTTCCATGCTGTTTCGTGCCCTTATAATCAATCTCATAGTGGTGCGCCCCTAGAAAAAGTGACCATCTTTGTAGTCGTTGCGCAGTCATCACCGGAACGCCCTTCTTCGGATTAAAAATGGAGACAAGAGGCTGGTGATCAGTCAGCAAGGTGAATTTCTGCCCGTGCAGATAGTGATTGAACTTTTTCACTTCCCACACTAGGCTGAGGGCCTCCCTGTCAATCTGGGCGTAGTTACGCTTGGCTGAGGTTAGTGATCGTGACGCAAAGGCTATTGGCCTCTCTGAGCCGTCTGAGAATTTGTGCGACAGCACCGCTCCTATGCCGTAGGGTGACGCATCACATGCCAGCCGAATTGGTAATGCCGGGTTGTAATGGGCCAATACCTCTTTCGATGTGTTTAGTGATTTGCTCTTCTGGAAAGCTCGTCTACATTCGTCACTCCACTTCCATGGCACCCCAGTTTGCAGCAGGGTGTTCAGTGGGTGTAGTATTGTAGACAAATTTGGCAAGAACTTATGGTAGTAGTTTACCAGCCCGAGGAATGACCTCAGTTGTGACACATTTTCCGGTGCTTGAGCCTTGACTACTGCCTCAATCTTCTCTGGGGACTTATGTAACCCCTCTTTATCGATAACATAGCCACAATACAAGATCTGTTTTCTAAAAAACTCGCATTTGGGGCGGTTAGCTCGGAGCCCATATTCCTGCAATCTAGTGAGCGCTTGCTCCAGGTTGGCAAGGTGATCACTGTCATTTTCGCCCGTGACCAGGATGTCGTCCAAATAACACTGGGTCCCTGGGATCCTTTGCAGGACTTGTTCCATTGCCCTCTGCCAAATAGCCGGAGCTGATGCTACCCCGAATACCAGCCGGTTGTACTGGTAGAGACCTTTATGGGTGTTGATTGTGAGGTATTTTTTTGATGCTTCTTCTACCTCCATTTGCAGATACGCCTAGGCCAGATCAATCTTAGTGAAGCATTTCCCTCCAGATAGCGAGGCGAAAATATCTTCAATCCGCGGAAGTGGATATTGTACGGTGTGAAGGACCGGGTTCACTGTTACCTTAAAGTCCCCACAGATGCGAACCTTCCTTGGTTCCCCAGGCATGCTGCTCAACGACTTTTTCATCACAGGGACGATGGGTGTAGCCCACTCGCTCCAGTCTACCTTGAACAGTACACCTGAACGTTCCAGACTCTCCAGCTCTGCTTCGACGACTGGGCGGATCGCATAAGGTCTGGCGTTAAAAAATTTTGGGCTTGCGTTTTCTTCAATTTTAATCATCGCTGTCATGCCTTTTAGTGTTCCGAGTCCTTGCTGGAACACTTCTTTCGCGTCAGTTACGATCTTTGACAGTCGCCCAGGTGTGACGTCGTCATCCTTTTTGTCAGCCACAGTCAGTGCCTGTATCGAATGCCAATCCAGTTGTATTTTCCGGATCCATTCACGTCCCAGTAATGGTGGTCCTCCATCTTGCAATACATACAGGTCTAGTTTTGGTGTTTCCTTACCGTTATATAAAACGGTCACCCTTATTTATCATTTGGGGTAGACTTTTTGCCCCGTTTACGTCTTCAAAATAATTTTTGTGTCTCTCAAGGGTATGTGTGAGAATAGCCGCTCGTAGTCCCGTCGGTTTATGACTGTTAGGGCTGATCCTGTGTCCAACTCCATCTTTACCTGGACTCCTGCTATCTTGAGAGTGACCCAAATGGTTTGGTGATCCTCCGTTGTGATCACATTATGTAGTTTCAGACAACTCAGTTCCCTGCTTTCGGAGTTGTTATCCCTCTTTTGTTCGACTGAACTATTCTCCATCATCTTATGTACCTTCTTGTACTTTTCCTTGGTAGGTTTCTTATTGCTGGTTTTCTTTCCCGACCTGCAGACTCGTGCTATGTGTTTTACTTTCCCACACTGTCGGCACACTTTGTCTTTGAACCAGCATTCATTCTGGTCGTGTGCTGTTCTGCCGCAGCGATAGCACTTCTCTGTTCTATAAGACATTTCGTTTGTGCCATATTCTTGCGGTCTCTGTTGTATCTCTGCAGCGCCCTGTGCTGCTGCTTCATATGATACCGCAATGCTGAAAGCCTTTTCCAGCGTAAGGTCCTTTTCAGATAAAAGCCGTTTCTGGGTTCCTTCACTTTGAAGCCCACACACAAACTTGTCCCTTAAGGTATCTGCCAGTCCCGCTCCAAACTGGCAGTGTTTCGATAGTTTGCGCAGTTCTGTTAAATAATCAGCATTGCTTTCATCCTTATGCTGGTTCCGTTTGTGAAACTTGAATCTTTCTGCTATCAGCAGCGGTGTGGGGTTTAAATGTTCCTGTAGTATCATTACTATGTCTTTAAAACTCTTTTCCATTGGCTTCGTTGGGGTTACTAGATTTCTTAATAAACCATACGTCTTTGCACCCATTAAATTTAACAATACCGATGCTTTCTTGTCATCTGACACCTCATTTGCCTTGCAGTATACCTCTATTCGTTCGACATATGTAGTCCAATCTTCAACTTCATTGTCAAATGCGGTGATACTGCCACTCTTCGGCATTTTGGGTGTGGTTTAAAATGGCGTCTCCCAATGGCTTAAAATGGCGTCTACCGCGCTTTCCTTCCTCCCCCGCTGCTGCCAACGCCGCTCCCGGTGGTTCTCGTGGCAATGGCGGTGCCCTGTAGGTTTCACGCGTTTCTCCTGCGCTGCTGCCAACGCCGCTCTCGGCGGTCCTCGTGGCAATGGCGGTGCCTCGCGGGTTTCTGCGCGTCTCTCTCTCCCTCTCTTCGACGCTGCTCAGCCCCTGATCACCGGCTGCACCCTGTGCGCTCTGCCCTCTCTCTCTCTCCCCCGTCGACGCTGCTCGGCCCTTTGCTGTGCCATCGGTCAGGCTCTAGCCCGCCGCTGTCCGGGAAGGGTCTGCACACTACCTGTTGCCAGCCCGTTTCGCTGGACCACCTCGACTGGAAAGCCAAGCCTGGCTCTCGACAGCCTCCCCCGCAATTCTCGAGTCTCTGCTGGATGACTGGGCGGTTGCCCGTGGTCGACGCCCGAGTCTCTGGCCTTGACCTCCAATCCACTGATCTCCAGGAACGAATCCCCGGGAGGTGATGCAGAGTTGCAGGTAGGTTCAAACTTGCCTTGTCGCCAAAGTTGTGTCTGTGTATAATAAGACACCGACTGCAGGAGAAACGGTACAACAGGTATTTACTCAACATGGCTCACAGTGGAACTGACTGTACAGATTACTACTCAGTGCTATATACAGGTGTGGTCACTGCCGGTACTGCAGTATACATGAGCTGTAAAAGTTAGTTCCCCCCTTAAAGGTATATACATTACAATTAGGAGGGGTGAATAAAAGCTTTGTCCAGGGGGTAAGTTTTAAGGAAGTTCTTAAAGGAGGAGATGGAGAGATGGAGGGCTTTAAGGAGGGTATTCCAGAGCGCGGGTCCTAGGCAGCTGAAGGCAGGGGCGACAATGGTGGGGCAAAGGGAGGGGAGGTGTACAAAAGGCCAGATTCAAAGGAATGGAGAGTTTGGGGTGGAGGACGGTGCATAGATTGTTAGAGGCAGGGCCATGAAGGAATTTAAACACAAGGATGCAAGTTCGCATTCTGCAAATATTTTTTTCTTATAGGGACTAGGTGTCTGCTTGTAGCTCTACTGTCTTCATACTCTGCTGGTCATCATAGAATATCATAGAATCGTACAGCACAGAAGGAGGCCTTTAGGCCCATCGTGCCTGTGCCGGCTCTTTGGTAGAGCTATCCAATTAGTCCCACTCCCCTGCTCTTTGCCCATTGCGCTGCATTTTTTTCCTTTTCAAGTGTGTATCCAATTCCCTTTTGAAAGTTACTATAGAATCTGCTTCCACCACCCTTTCAGGTAATGCATTGCAGATCAAAACAATTTGCTGCGTAAAAACATTTCTCCTCATCTCCTCTGGTTCTTTTGCCAATTACCTTAAATCTGTGTCCTCTGCTTATCAATTCTCCTGCCAGTGGAAACAGTTTCTCCCTATGTACTCTATCAAAACCCCTCATAATTTTGAACACCACTATTAATCTCCCTTTAATCTCTGCTCTATGGAGAACAACCCCAGCTTCTCCAGTCTCTCCACAACAATTGAAGTCCCTCATCTCTGGTACTATTCTAGTAAATCTCCTCTACACCTTCTGCAAGGCCTTGCCATCCTTCCTAAAGTCTGATGCCCAGAATTGGACACAATGATCCAACAGAGGTCTAACCAGTGATTTATAAAGGTTTAGCTTAACTTCCTGGCTTTTGTACTCTATGCCTCTATTTATAAAGCCAAGGATCCCATTTGCTTTTTAATAGCCTTATCAACTTGTCCTGCCACTTTCAAAGATTTGTGTATATAAACCCCCATATCTCTCTATTCCTACACCCCCTTTAAAATTGTACGATTTCGTTTATGGTTAATTAATAAAAATCTCTCAATTGTGATAGTATGTTCAACAAAACCATAAAAGACTGTTAGATTCATATTTCTCCTTCTTTCAATTATGATATTTACAAATTATTCACTTTGGATCTGCAGCCCACATGCTATTGTACAATAAGAGCCTTTATCAAGTGTCAGATTGGCAACAGTGCTGTTGTCTCTGTATTGGAAAGTTGTGGGTTCAAGTCACATTCCCAGACTTAAACTAATCCAACCTGACACTTCAGTGCAGTACTGAGGGAGTGCTGAATTATTGGAGGTGTTATCTTTTAGATGAGATGGTAAATCAAGGACTCATCTGCCTATTCCAATGGATGTAAAAGATCCCGTGGCACAATTCGAAGAAGAGCAGAAGAGTTCTCCTCGTGTCCTGGCCAACAATTATCTCTCACCCAACCCCACCAAAACAGATTATCAACTGATCCTTTGGGCTGGATTTTCATTGAGGAGTCGAGTAGGAGGCGGGACTACAACTTTTGGGGTTGTAGTCCCGCCTCCATCGAGTTCTAGCCAACCCACGTGATTTTGACTAGATTGACCTTGTTGAGCCCACCCAGTGGGCTCAGCAGGCCAATTAAGGGCCACCCGGCAACAGGTGACATCACAGATTGATATTTCATCTGTCAAGACCTTTTGACAGATGAAATATCAACGTTTCACAGCTGTTTGAAGCTGTCAAACACTGACAATCTGTATTCTAAGTTAATTCCTTCCTCTCAGGATGATTTAGAGATCTCTCCAGAACAGAAAGCTGAATGCTGCAATTTTTGACAGCTCGCAGCCATTCTGCTTTCTGTGCCGGTGAGATGAGGGACTCCCGAGACCTGAAGGAAGGAAGGCTGTAAAGGTAAGTAAAGGTATGTAAAACTTCTTTAAACACTTTACACACACCAAACGCACTTACCTTTGCACTCATGCACCCATCACTCACCTGAACACCGGACATCTCGACCCCTCCAAGCCCTTCATCCCGACGATCCATCTCCTCTAACTTGGCGTGGTTTGGAGCCGTCGGGAATCCCACACTTCAACATTAAAAATAGTGATTAGGCTAAAAACTGCCTGTTAACTACCTGTTAACAGGTAGTTAATTGGCACTAATCCCCTTCCTGCCTTGGGGAGGCGGGTCCCAGTGCGGGACCGGTACCCGCCTCCTTTGAAACTGGCATGGAGGCGGGTTGGGGGCGGGATGGGTTCGTGCCCCCCGATTTTGGGATTTTAACCCCCCACATGCCTCCAATCCCGCCTCCACAGTCCAATGAAAATCCTGCCCTTTATCTCATTGCTGTTTGTGGGACCTTGTTGTGGGTAACTTAGATCCCATAGTAACAACAGTTACTACACTTCATAAGTAATGAAATGGCTGTGAAGCACTTTGGGATATCCTGATTATGTCAAAGGCACTATATGAATGCAAGCTCTTTGTTTCTTTACTTTGAGAGAAAAGTATTTTACCTGCTTTAATTTTCCCTCTTTTAAAATTTTCTTGAATAAACATTAAGGGCTGGATTTTGTGAATGGAGGCAAGTTGGAGGTGGACAGCTGCTTGTTGTGTCAATGTCCAGCCTCCATCCTCACCTGACCAACCAGGGGAACTTTCCTGCAGGCTCAGCAGGCCAATTAGGAAGGAAATCACTGACAGAGCATGTCAACGTCAGATGTGCTATCTGTCAAGACTTCTTGAAAGAAGAAATGTCAGCGTTTGACAGCTCTGTGAAGCTGTCAAACACTGACATTCTCTTTAGTTTGTTGAGCCTTTGTGTTCAGGACTCATCAAACCTTTCAAATTTGTAAATTTCACATGGCTGTTGGGATGAAGGTTTCAACAGCCAGTCTGTGAAATTGACAAGGAGGGTGTCGGCTCTCCCGATCCACCATGGCTGAAGGCTGTAGAAAGAAAACAAGGTAAGTGAACACTTTTTAAAACCTATCACTCACCTTGCATACCTACCACTCCACACTTGCACCCATCTTACTTCCAGGTGCCTCTGACCGCCGCAGACCTCCTCCACGTCTCCTCCCAACCCGACGGGGTTCTCCGAGGTCGGGAAGCCTTCTCCTGTGAAGGTAAAATGGCACTAATCCTTTTTCTGCCTTTAACTACCTGTTAACAGGCAGTTAAAAGGATTAAATGCCTTTCCCGCCTCCAGGAGACGGGACCCGAAGCTGCACATCTTCCCACCTCCTGGCAAAAGGGCACAGAGGCGGGATGGGGGCGCGTTTGCCATCCACCCCCTCTTTCTCCGAATTTACCGGCTGTCCTGCCTCCATGCCCGCCTCCTCAGGGCTTAGAAAATCCAGCCCATTCTCCAAATTCAGAGTGAGACTGCTGGCAGTTATTCTCTTTTCATCTCTTCACTTTTCCTGAGTTTGTTCTTTCCTGCAGGCTTAAATATCTGTTGTTGGTGCCTAGACACCTTTAAAGTGGTGGAGAGGAAACATTCCTTGTATAAATCATTGCCCTTGTAATTTCCTCTGTTCTTCACAACTATTTTATCTCACTTTTTCTTCTTTCCTAGGTTTTAGTTCACGTTTAGCATTGTTTCTTATCACAGGTGCTCCATTTTTTCTGTTTGCTCTCCTCTGATGAAATTGGGTTATAAATCACCCTCTGCTGCCATCTTGATGTCAGGTCACTCAATCTAGCTGGGTACATCAGTGAGAGTTTCTAATCCTGATCACAAAGTTTGGATTTTATTTGCCTGACCTGGGTAGCTCATCTGAAATTTCGCTGAAATAAAGAGCTCTGAACCTTTCAATCTTTCCCTTTCCTTGAGCATATTTTTATCATAGATGCTGGGGTGGTTTTGGTGACCTAAGAAACTGTGTCTCATTTTTATCTCCAGACTAGCAGGAGCATCCAGTAGATTGGGAAGAAATGTATTTAATAAATCTGCATTTCTTGCCTTCCCTATATCTTTGGGGATGTCAGTTATTTTTATGTTCTTCAGTTCAGATCCTTTAGTTTGTTCTGCTAATAGGGGACTGTTTATTACAACATTCATTTGAACAGTTTGACCCTCAATGTTCAATTGCCTTTCTTCTGATATTATAATTCTAATTAAGTTAATATTTAGGCTTGCATTTATTTTGGTTACATGTGCTCCAATGACACTGAGGTGAATGTACTATCCATCCATATGTTCCAGTGATATCGGTACCTCGCTGACCTTTTTATCACCTCAGGTTACCATAAAATGCCCCTTCGAGGCTAAGGCTTGCATTTCTTTATTTCTTTTTTATTACATATTGGAGCTAGATCAAAATCTTTTGTGTTTTGTTACAACTTTGAACTTTCCTCACGTTTTCTTTGATGAGTATAGGATGGAATTGTCACCGTAGAGAGGGGTGGGTCTTATCTAAAGGGTGGAATTCTCACTAGAGAGAGGGGTGGGTCTTATCTAAAGGGTGGAATCCTCACCAGAGAGAGGGGTGGGTCTTATCTAAAGGGTGGAATTCTCACTAGAGAGAGGGGTGAGTCTTATCTAAAGGGTGGAATTCTCACTAGATGGAGGGGTGGGTCTTATCTAAAGGGTGGAATTCTCACCAGAGAGAGGGTGGGTCTTATCTAAAGGGTGGAATTCTCACTAGATGGAGGGGTGGGTCTTATCTAAAGGGTGAAATTCTCACCAGAGAGAGGGGTGGGTCTTATCTAAAGGGTGAAATTCTCACTAGAGAGAGGGGTGGGTCTTATCTAAAGGGTGAAATTCTCACTAGAGAGAGGGGTGGGTCTTATCTAAAGGGTGGAATTCTCACTAGATGGAGGGGTGGGTCTTATCTAAAGGGTGGAATTCTCACTAGACGGAGGGGTGGGTTTTATCTAAAGGGTGAAATTCTCACCAGAGAGAGGGGTGGGTCTTATCTAAAGGGTGGAATTCTCACTAGAGAGAGGGGTGGGTCTTATCTAAAGGGTGAAATTCTCACTAGACGGAGGGGTGGGTTTTATCTAAAGGGTGAAATTCTCACCAGAGAGAGGGTGGGTCTTATCTAAAGAGTGGAATTCTCACTAGAGAGAGGGGTGGGTCTTATCTAAAGGGTGAAATTCTCACCAGAGAGAGGGTGGGTCTTATCTAAAGAGTGGAATTCTCACTAGAGAGAGGGGTGGGTCTTATCTAAAGGGTGAAATTCTCACCAGAGAGAGGGGTGGGTCTTATCTAAAGGGTGGAATTCTCACTAGACGGAGGGGTGGGTCTTATCTAAAGGGTGGATTTCTCACTAGATGGAGGGGTGGGTCTTATCTAAAGGGTGGAATTCTCACTAGAGAGAGGGGTGGGTCTTATCTAAAGGGTGGAATTCTCACTAGATGGAGGGGTGGGGCTTGTCTATAGGGTAGAATCCTCACTAGAGAGAGGGGTGGGTCTTATCTAAAGGGTGGAATTCTCACTCGAGGGAGGGGTGGGGCTTGTCTATAGGGTGGAATTCTCACCAGAGAGAGGGGTGGGTCTTATCTAAAGGGTGGAATTCTCACTAGAGGGAGGGGTGGGGCTTGTCTATAGGGTGGAATTCTCACCAGAGAGAGGGGTGGGTCTTATCTAAAGGGTGGAATTCTCACCAGAGAAAGGGGTGGGTCTTCTCTCAAGGTGTCTCACAGATTTTATTTTGCGAGTTGGGCATCTGACACTTGTGGGAATGATCCCTTCAGAATGATGAAAGGGGAGGGGAAGATTTGTTTGGTGGTGGCATCACACTGGAGGTGGTAGAAATGGCGGGTGATGATCCGTTGAATGTGGAGGCTGGTGGGGTGGAAGGTGAGGACAAGGGAAACCAATCATGGTTCTGGGAGAGAGGGGAAGGGATGAGGGCAGAAATGCGGGAAATGGGATGGACACGGTCAAGAGCCCTGTCAACCACAGTGGAGGGGAATCTTTGGTTGAGCAAAAAGGAAGACATTTTAGAAACACTGGTGTGGAAAGTGGCATCATCAGAACAGATGTGACAGGGATGGAGAAACTGGGAGAATGGAATAATGTCATTACAGGAAGCGGGGTGGGAGGAAATGTAATCAAGGTAGCTGTGGGAGTCAGTGGGCTGAAAGTAGATATTGGTTGACAGCTATCCCCAGAAAAGGAGATGGAGAAGTCGGTGAAGGAAGAGTCAGAGATGGACCCGGTGAAGGTGAGGGAAGGGTGGAAATTTGAAATAAAGTTGACAAAATTTTCCAGTTCAGAGCATGAGCAGGAAATGGCACCGATACAGTCATCAATGCACTGGAAAAAGAGGTGAGGGAGTGGACCCGAGTAGAACTGGAACAAAGAATATTCCACGTATCTCACAAAAAGGCAGGCATAGCCATATCCCATACGGGTACCCATAGCGACACCTTTTATTTGGAGTAAGTGAGAGGAATCAAAGAAGAAGTTGTTCAATGTGAGAGCATCTTCATCCAGGCGGAGGAGGGTGGTGGTGGATGGGGACGGGTTAGGCCTCCTTTCAAGGAAGAAACGATCCTGGTGGGGGATGGAGGTGTAGAGAGACTGGACGTCCATGGTGTAAAGGAGATGGTTAGGGTCAGGAAACTGGAAACTGTTAAAGTGGCGCAGGGCATCGGAAGAGTCGCGGATGTAGGTCGGAAGAGACTGGACAAGGTGTGAAAAATAGAATCGAGATAGGAAGAAATCAGTCCCATGGGGCAAGAACAGGCTGAAACGATGGGTCTGAAACAGGGCAGTCTGTTTATGGATCTTGGGAAGGAGGTAGAAGCGGGCTGTGCGGGGTTGGGGGTCTATGAGGTTGGAGGCTGTGGAGAGAAAATCTCCAGAGGAGATGAGGTCAGTGACGGTCTGAGAAATGATGGCTTGATATTCGGTAGTGGGGTGATGGTCCAGGGGGAGGTAGGAGGAGGTGTTGTAGAGTTGCTGTTCAGCCTCCATAAGGCAGAGATCTGTTTGCCAAACAACAACAGCACCACTCTTGTCAGCAGGTTCAATGACAAATGAGAATGTCTGTTTGCTTTATATTAAATACACACTTTCTCTCCATCAGAGCACACTCCTACCAAGGTCTAAGGGGATTAAGCACAGTTGGCAATGGTGAAGTTTCGCGAGCCTCAAATATGCCTGGAGTTCAACAACAACAACTTGTATTTACATCACGCCTTTAACATAGTGAAATGTACAATCAACTGAGATGGCACAGCAAACCAGTACAAAGCATTGTTAAGCTTCCTGCTGCTTCTCCAGCCAGAATTAACATTAGTTGGCCATCAAATAGCTGACAAGCATGATTTGAGCCTTCGCTACATAGACAGCAGATATTTGGGACTCCTATTGAGCAGCATAATTCATTGTAAAATGTGTGAGTGCCTAATCACCATCCTCCAAACAATAACATAGGCATACACCATCCCAGGCATCACTGTTGATATGAAATCTCAAGTTATATATTTAAATAAAAAACTTTAACAACATTCAGCCCACTTGAGACATCACACTCCAGAGTGCCAAAAGTATATAAAAAGAAAACAAAGGCTTGCTGTTTATTTTCTGACTGTCAGCCAAAAATTCACAAGCACCTAGCAATGTGAAGGCTTCCCCCAACAAACAGCACTTAACTCTTACTGACCTGAGCACCTGTTTAAACTATCTCCCCACAATGAACAGATAACTAGTGTAATGATCAGTAACCTGTCATTTTGGAATGGTACACTAGGTGGTGCTGTATGTATATAAGAGTGGGCTACCCAGGATGCACTAGGCTACCCAGAAGGCAGCAGTCAAGATGGAGGCCTCTACAGATATTGTACCTAGTCCACATGTGCTCAATAAAGTGTCTAGCAAAAGCTAGCTCTTCTTAATAAAAACAACTAGTTATTAATGAACATAACATGGTACCAGGATTGTTAAGATCTGCTGAATATTGTGCAATGCGACATGGAGAATTTGAAGCCACCAGAGCGTTTGAAACTCACAGGAAATGTCAACTACAATTGGCAGACTTTTAAACAACAATTCGAACTCTACATTGCTGCCATTGGGTATGGTACAAAGCCAGATGCAAGGAAAATAGCATTGCTGCTCATGGTTGCGGGCCCATAGGCAATAGAGGTATTTAATACATTTGTATTTAATCCAGAGGAGAACAGAGAAAAATTAGATGATGTGCTAAAGAAATTTGATACACATTGTTCTCCCAAAAAGAATGAAACCTATGAGAAGTGCATCTTCCGTTCTCAGACACAGCAGCAAAATGAGACTTTTGATAGCTTTTTGACTGATCTGAAACTGAAAGCACGGACATGTAATTTCTCTGAGCTGAAAGCATCCATGATTCGTGACCAGATTGTGTTTGGTATTCATGATAAAAAAAGTCAGGGAATGTCTGTTGAGAGAAACCGAACTAACATTGGAATTTGCTGTGAAAATATGCCAAGCTAGCGAGCTAGCTCAAAAGCATGCCAAGACGTTCAGTGAAATCAACGATGATGCAATTGCAGTAAGTGCTGCTGTCGGTGCTGTGTCCTACAAGGGGAAGAAACATGGCCAGAACAGAAGTGAAAAGCTATCGGAGGAAGGAATTTTTAATTATAAACGCTATGGTTACAAACACCAGTTAAAACAATGTCCAGCGTTTGGAAAAATGTGCACAAAATGTCATGGAAAGAATCACTTTGCCAAACAATGCTTTTCAAAAGTAAAAACTAAGAAAGGGCAACGAGTTAATGTAATTGAGGACACTGATTTAAGTGAGACATGTTTTGTAGGAATGGTGTCATGTGACAATATCAAAAAGGATACAGGAAATGTGCAGCCCTCAGGAATTAACAATGCTGAACATAAAGTTAATGCAGTAAAAGAGGACAAATGGATGATCCCACTGCAGGTAAATGGAGCATTAGTTACATTGAAACTAGACACTGGGGCAAAAGCAAACTTAATCAGTATGAGTGACATTAACAATATGAAAGAAAAGCCCAAAATACAGAAAAAGTCAGTACTACTGAAGGACTATAATGGACAGAAAATAGAGAGCTTAGGTGTATGCAGACTTAAAGTGACAGTCAAAGACAAAGTGCATCATCTCATGTTTTCTGTTGTGGCTGAAGGACTTGATTCACTAATGGGTGACAAAGCTTGTGAGGATATAGAACTGGTCAAGAGAGTCTACCGTATAAACTGTGCCATAAGCAGACCAGATGACTCGATGGATTCTGTAGTGAATAATTTCCAGGATGTGTTCAAAGGATTTGGAGTTCTACCATTCACTTACAAGATCCAGCTAAAGGAGGATGCTCAGCCAGTGGTACATGCTCCACGAAGTGTTCCAGCACCCCTGCGTGACCGGCTCAAGAATGAACTGGACAGAATGACCACACTAGGAGTCATCAGGAAAGTCGAAGAGCCAACAGACTGGGTTAACTCCATGGTATGTGTAAAGAAAAAGAACAATGATCTAGAAATATGCATGGATCCAAAGGACTTAAATGCAAACATAAAACGTGAACACTACCAGATTCCCAAGCGAGAAGAAATCACCAGTGAAATGTCAAGTGCCAGATACTTTACAAAGCTCGATGCCTCACAAGGATTTTGGTAACTAAAACTGGATGAAGAGAGCACCAAATACTGTACCTTCAACATACCATTTGGCAGGTATTGTTTCCTCAGAATGCCTTTCGGGATAATATCTGCATCTGAAATTTTTCATAGAGCGATGGAACACATAATTAAAGGTCCGAAAGGTGTTCGGGTCTATGTTGATGACATCATCGTCTGGGGCTCCACACTGAAAGAACACAATGAGAGACTGACTAAAGTGCTACAGAGCATACGCCAGAATGGACTGAAGCTCAACAAAGCCAAGTGTCAGTTTGGCGTCCAGGAAGTCACTTTCCTAGGAGATAATCTATCTGGTAAAGGAATAGAGCCAGATATGGAAAAAGTAAACGCCATACTCAAAATGCCCCGACCCACTGACAAAAAAGGAGTGCTACACATCATGGGGATGACAAACTTCATTGGAAAGTTCATTCATAACTTGTCAGCCAAGACAGCCTGTCTGCGAGACCTGCTACGTAAAACAAATGAGTTCGCATGGACAGAAAGACATGAACAAGAGTGGGTAAACCTCAAAACAGTGCTGACAACCACACCTGTACTCACCTTCTTTGACCCAACAAAAAGAATCAAAGTGTCAACGGATGCATCAAAAGATGGCCTAGGTGCGGTCTTGCTACAAGCAGAGGGTGAAGATTGGAAGCCTGTTGCCTATGCCTCCAGGTCTATGACTGATACTGAGTGTCGATACTCCCAGATTGAAAAGGAATGTCTAGGCTTGGTAGTTGGACTAGAAAAGTTTCATGGCTACATATATGGACTTCCCACCTTCACAGTTGAGACAGACCACAGCCCACTGGTTGCCATCATAAAAAAGAACCTGAATGAGATGTCTCTAAGGATTCAACGACTCATGATGAAGCTGCAAAGATATGACTTTGAACTGATCTACACACCAGGCAAATACATAGTGTTAGCAGATGCACTATCCCGAGCACCCACAATGAGTCATGTGAGCTCTATTGAAGAAGACGTGGACGTTCATGTGAGTATGGTCACTGCTGCGCTGCCCATGTCAGACACAAAATCAAAGCAAATAGCAGAAGAAACAGTAAAAGATACAGTATTACAAACAGTAATAGAGAACATTCATCATGGTTGGCCAAAAGGTTCCTGTCCAAAATATTTTCACATAAGGCCAGAATTGAGTGTCGCAAGTGGACTATTACTAAAACAGTACAGAATAGTCATTCCACAGGCTCTATGTCAAGGCATGCTCAAAAGGATTCATGAGGGACACCTCGGAATTGAAAAATGCAAAAGGAGAGCAAGAGACACTGTTTATTGGCCTGGCATAAATAAGGACATTGAGAACATGATAGGCAAATGTGAGACATGTCAGAAACACCAAAACAAACAAGCAGAAGAACCAATGATAGTAGCTGACATACCAACAGCACCATGGCAAAAGGTTGGTATGGACCTTTTTCATTTAAATGGTAAAGACTATCTAATAGTGATTGAATACTATTCTAACTATCCTGAGATGGCGCTGCTCTCAAGCACCACAGCAAGCAGTGTCATAATGCATGTGAAATCCATTTTCGCCAGACATGGAATTCCCAGGATTGCCGTTAACTGTAAGGAGTGGCAACAGTTTGCAGCACATTATGACTTTCAACACATCACATCCAGTCCTCTGTATGCTCAGTCGAATGGTAAGGCAGAGAAAGGTGTTCAAGTTCTCAAGCAGCTACTGAAGAAAGTGACAGAAAGCAAGTCTGATCCTTATCTCGCTGTGCTAAGCTACCGAGCCTCACCTTTAGACTCTGGTTCTTCACCTGCTGAACTTCTAATGGGTCGCAAGTTGCGTACCACGCTACCCTGCTGTGCAAAAGAAAAGCAGAGTAAGGAACTGAGACAGAGACTTCAACTGTTAAAGCTGAAACAGAAATCATACTATGACAAGTCATCCAAAACTCTGAAACCAGTGACAAGGGATGATGTTGTCAGGATTGAGGATCCAGATGCATAGAACAGGAAAGCTACAGTTCTTGAGGAAGTAGGACCAAGGTCATACACTGTTAGAACTGAGGAAGGACAGATTCTCAGGAGGAACCGCCGTTCCCTGCTAAAAACACAAGAGACTATCGGAGAGCAAATCGATGACAATGCCACAACTGAATCTTGTCACTCACCACCAGAACAATCTAACACAAATACACATACAGGCTCTCATGAAAACACATCAGACTTACCTGTGCTGAGAAGATCCACACGTGAAGTAAAAAAAGCCTGATAGACTTAATCTTTGAGGACAACGAAAACTACATTGAAAATATATTGACTGTTGAAGATGTTTATGTTGTTATTGATTGATATTGATTGATACTGATTTTGTTTAACCTCAAAGAAAGGTGGATGTAATCATCAGTAACCTGTCATTCTGGAATGGTACACTAGGTGGTGCTGTATGTATATAAGAGTGGGTTACCCAGGATGCACTAGGCTACCCAGAAGGCAGCAGTCAAGATGGAGGCCTCTACAGATACTGTTCCTAGTCCACATGTGCTCAATAAAGTGTCTAGCAAAAGCTGGCTGTCCTTAATAAAAATGATTAGTTATTAATGAACATAACAACTAGTGCTCATAAAGGGACAAGCCAGGTTAGAGAGAGAAAGAAAAAAAGAAAGAATGACTGACTGACTGACTGACTGAATCACTCACTCAATCTTCTTCTTCTTCTTAGGCAGTCCCTTGGAACCGAGGATGACTTGTTTCCACATTAAAAATGAGTTCTCAGGTGACTGATATGTCCAATGCGGGACCTACAGTCTCTGTCACAGGTGGGGCAGACGGTGGTTGAAGGGGCAGGTGGGTGGGATGCTTGGGTTGACATGTGCTCCTTGCGCTGCTTGCACTTGGCTTCCGCTTGTTCCCAGCGAAGAGACTCGAGGTGTTCGGCACCTTCCCGGCTGCTTCTCCTCCACTTTGTGCAGTCTTGGGCCAGGGATTCCCAGGTGTCAGTGGGGATGTTGCATTTTTTCAAGGTAGCTTTGGGGGTGTCCTTGAAGCGTTCCTCTACCCACCTGGGGCTCTCTTGCCATGTCGGAGCTCCGAGTAGAGCGCTTGTTTTGGGAGTCTTGTATCGGGCATGTGGACGATGAGGCCCGTCCATCGGAACTCATCGAGCGTGGTCAAAGCTTCGATGCTGGGGATGTTGGCCTGAGCGAGAACACTGACGTTGGTGCACCTATCTTGCCAATGGATTTGCAGTATCTTGCGGATGCAGCGTTGGTGGTACCTCTCCAGTGCTTTGAGGTGCCTACTGTACATGGTCCATGTCTCCGAGGCATACAGCAGGGAGGGTATCGCTGCTGCTCTGTAGACCATGAGCTTACTGCCGGGATTCAGGTCCTGGTCTTCAAAAAAAGGAAGGTTGGGATGGGAATAGGGTCATTAAGGGATAGACAGGATAATACCACAGGTAATGATAGAGAGATGGCAGAAATATTAAATAATTACTTTGCTTCAGTATTTACCAGGGAGATAGAACAGGTTGGCATGATGTTGGATGATGAGATTAGTAATGAGTTAAGTACATTTAAAATACAGAGGGGATATATTAAATAAACTAATCAAACTCAAAGAGGATAAAACCCCTGGTCCAGATGGAATGCATCCATGCATTTTAAAAGAACCTAGGGAAGAGATAGGAGAGGCATTATTACACATATTTAATAATTTGTTAGAAAAATGTTTAGTGCCAGAGGACTGGTGGATAGCTAGCATAATACCCATACTTAAGAAGGGGGATGGAACATGTCCAGGGAATTATAGACCAGTCAGCTTAACATCAGTGCTAGGAAAAATAATGAATCCCTAAAGGAAAAAATAGAAGAACATCTAGAAACCAAAAATATAGTAATGAATAGTCAGCATGGATTTCAAAAGGGAAAGTCTTGCTTGACCAACGCCATTGAATTTTTTGAAGAAGTAACAGAGAGAATAGACAGTGGTAATGCAGAAGATGTAATTTATCTAGATTTTCAAAAGGCCTTCAATAAGGTACGTCATAATAGAAACATAGAAACATAGAAGATAGGAGTAGGTCATTCGGCCCCTCTAGCCTGCTCCGCCATTCAATGAGATCATGGCTGATCATCCAAACTCAGTACCCTGTCCCTGCCTTCTCCCCATATCCCTTGATCCCTTTAGCCTTAAGAAATATATCTAACTCCTTCTTGAATATATTTAATGGATTGGCCTCAACTGCCTTCTGTGGTAGAGAATTCCACAGGTTCACCACTCTCTGGGTGAAGAAATTCCTCCTCATCTCTGTCCTAAATGGCTTACCCCTTATCCTTAGACTGTGACCCCTGGTTCTGGACTCCCCCGCCATTGGGAACATCCTTCCTGCATCTAGTCTGTCTAGTCCTGTTAGAATTTTATAAGTTTCAATGAGGTCCCCTCTCATTCTTCTAAACTCCAGCGAGTATAAGCCCAATCGACCCAATCTCTCCTCATACATCATTCCTGCCATCCCAGGTATCAGTCTGGTGAATCTTCACTGCACTCCCTCCATGGCAAGAACATCCTTCCTCAGATAAGGCAACCAAAAATGCACACAATACTCAAGGTGTGGTCTCACCAAAGCCTGGTACAACTGCAGCAAGACATCCTTGTTCCTGTACTCGAATCCTCTCGCTACGAAGGCCAACATACCATTTGCCTTATTAACCACCTGCTGCACCTGCATGCTTACCTTCATCGACTGGTGCACAAGGACACCCAGGTCTCATTGCACTTCCTCTTCTCCCAATCTATTGCCATTCAGATAATAATCTGCCTTCCTGTTTTTGCCACCAAAGTGGATAACCTCGCATTTATCCACATTATACTGCATCTGCCATACATCTGCCCAATCACCCAACCTGTCCAAATCACACTGGAGTTTCTCGGCATCCTCCTCACAGCACACATGCCCACCCAGCTTTGTGTCATCTGCAAACTTGGAGGTATTACATCTAGTTCCCTCGTCTAGATCATTAATATATATTGTGAATAGCTGGGGTCCTAGCACCGATCCCTGCGGTACCCCACTAGTCACTGCCTGCCACTCGGAAAAAGAGCCATTTATTCCAGCTCTTTGCTTCCTGTCTGCCAGCCAGTTCTCCATCCAAGTCAGTACCTTGCCCCCAATCCCATGTGCTTTAACTTTACATGCTAATAGACTGATGAACAAGGTCAGAGAATGCAGAGTCAGGGGACAAATAGCAGAATGGATTGCTGGCTGGCTTCAAGACAGAAAGCAGAGAGTAGGAGTAAAAGGTAGCTATTCACAGTGGCAGAAGGTGGGTAGTGGTGTTCCACAAGGATCAGTGCTGGGACCACTGTTGTTCACAATTTACATTAACAATTTAGACTATCGAATCAAAAACACAATTTCTAAATTTGTGGATGACATCAAATTGGGGGGGATAGTCAATTCTGAGGAGGACTGCAACAAATTACAGGAGGACATTAATAAAATTGCAGAATGGGCATATAATTGGCAAATAAACTTCAACACAGATAAATGTGAGGTATTACATTTTGGTAGGAAGAATAGGGAGGTCACTTATTACTTGGAGGGTGCGAGTCTAGGTTGGGTAGAGGAACAAAGGGATCTCAGAGTACAAATACACAAATCACTAAAAGTTGCGACACAGGTTAACAAGGCCATAAAAAAGTAAACCAAGCACTAGGGTTTATTTCTAGAGGGATAGAATTGAAAAGTAGGGAAGTTATGCTAAACCTGTATCGAACCTTGGTTAGACCACACTTAGAACACTGCGTACAGTTCTGGTCGCCATATTATAAAAAGGATATAGAGGCATTGGAGAGGGTGCAGAGAAGATTTACAAGGTTGATACCAGAAATGCGAGGGTATACATATCAGGAAAGGATGAACAGGCTGGGTCTCTTTTCTCTTGAAAAAAGAAGGCTGCGGGGTGACCTAATAAAGGTCTATAAAATTATGAAAGGTTTTGATAGAGCGGATAGAGAGAGAATGTTTCCACTTGTGCGGAAGAGCATAACGAGAGGCCATCAATATAAGATAGTCACCAAGAAATCCAATAGGGAAATCAGAAGAAACTTCTTCACCCAAAGAGTGGTGAGAATGTGGAACTCGCTACCACAGGGAATGGTTGAAGCGAGTAGTATAGATGCATTTAAGGGGAAGCTAGACAAGCATATGAGGGAGAAGGGAATAGAGGGTTATGCTGATAGAGTTAGAGTCATAGAGTCATAGAGTTTTACAGCACAGAAAGAGGCCCTTCGGCCCATCGTGTCTGCGCCGCCCATCCATCCCTGTCCAGTCTAATCCCATTTTCCAGCATTTGGTCCATAGCCTTGTATGCAATGGCATTTCAAGTGCTCATCCAAATGCTTCTTGAATGTTGTGAGGGTTCCTGCCTCTACCACCCTTTCAGGCATTGAGTTCCACATTCCAACCACCCTCTGGGTGAAAAAGTTCCTCCTCAAATCCCCTCTAAATCTCCTGCCCCTTACCCTGAATCTATGCCCCCTTGTTATTTGACCCCCCTACTAAGGGGAAAAGTTCCCCTTTATCTACCCTATCTATGCCCCTCATCATTTTGTACACCTCAATCAGGTCCCCCCTCAGCCTTCTTTGCTCCAAGGAAAACAACCCCAGCCTGTCCAGCCTCTCTTCATAGCTGAGGCGCTCCATCCCAGGTAACATCCTGGTGAATCTTCTCTGCACCCTCTCCAAAGCAATCACATTCTTCCTATAGTGAGGTGACCAGAACTGCACACAGTACTCCAGCTGTGGCCTCACCAGCATTTTGTACAGCTCCATCATAACCTCCCTGCTCTTATATTCTATGCCTCGGCTAATGAAGGCAAGTATCCCATATGCCTTTTTAACCACCTTATCTACCTGTTCCGCTGCCTTCAGGGATCTATGTACATGTACACCAAGGTTCCTCTGACCCTCTGTACTTCCTAGGGTCCTACCACTCATTGTGTATTCCCTTGCCTTATTTGTCCGTCCAAAATGCATCACCTCGCACTTTTCAGGGTTAAATTCCATTTGCCACTTTTCCGCCCATCTGACCAACCCGTTTATATCGTCCTGTAGCCTGAGGCTTTCCTGCTCACAATTTATCACCCCACCAATTTTCGTGTCATCTGCGAACTTACTGATCATACCTTTTACATTCTCATCCAAATCATTTATGTAGATCACAAACAACAAGGGACCCAGCACCGATTCCTGAGGTACCCCACTGGACACAGGCTTCCAGTCACAAAAGCAACCTTCGACCATCACCCTCTGCCTCCTGCCACTCAGCCAGTTTAGGATCCAACGCGCCAAGGCACCCTGGATCCCATGGGCTCTTACCTTCTTGACCAGTCTCCTATGCGGGACTTTGTCAAAAGCTTTACTGAAGTCCATGTAAACCACATCCACAGCATTTCCCTCATCCACCCCCCTAGTCACCCCCTCGAAAAATTCAATCAGATTTGTCAGACATGATTTACCCTTGACAAAGCCATGCTGACTATCCCCGATTAATCCTTGCCTCTCCAAGTGGAGACTAATTTTGTCCCTCAGAATTTTTTCCAATAATTTCCCTACCACAGATGTTAGGCTCACTGGCCTGTAATTCCCTGGTTTATCCCTGCTACCCTTCTTGAATAATGGTACTACGTTAGCTGTTCTCCAGTCCTCTGGTACATCCCCTGTGGCCAGAGAGGTTCTGAAAATTTGTGTCAGAGCCCCTGCAATCTCCTCCTTTGCCTCGCACAGCAGCCTGGGATACATCTCGTCCGGGCCTGGGGATTTATCCACTTTTTGGCCTGCTAAAACCGCTAGCACCTCCTCCCGCTCGATGCTAATATGTTCAAGTATGTCACAGCCCCCTTGCCCGATTTCTATGTCTGCATCGTCTTTCTCCATAGTGAACACAGATGCAAAAAATTCATTTAAAACCCCGCCTACATCATCTGGCTCTACACACAGATTGCCACTTTGGTCCCTAATGGGCCCTACCCTTTCCCTGGTTATCCTCTTGCCCTTAATATACTTATAAAACATCTTAGGATTTTCCTTTATTTTGCTCGCCAGTGTTATTTCATGGCCCCTCCTCGCCCTCCTAATTTCTTTTTTAAGTATGCCCCTGCATTTTTTATACTCCTCTAGGGCTTCTTCCGTCTTTAGTCTTTTGTAACTGCCAAAAGCCCCCCTTTTATTTCTAATGCATTTTTGTATATCCCTTGTCATCCAAGGTTCCCTTTGCTTGTTGGTCCCACCCTTGACCTTTACAGGAACACGTTGGCGTTGTACTCTCTCTATTTCCCTTCTGAAAGTCTCCCACTGTTTTGATGCGGATTTTCCTATAAGTAGCTGCTCCCAGTCCAATTTGGCCAGATCCTGCCTTATCATATTAAAATCGGCCTTCCCCCAATTTAGAACCCTTATTTCCGGGCCGTCTTTGTCTTTTTCCATGACCACCTTAAATCTCACCGAATTGTGGTCACTGTCGCCAAAATGCTCTCCTACTGACACTTCCACCACTTGCCCGGCTACATTCCCCAGAATTAGGTCCAGTACCGCCCCCTCTCTTGTAGGACTTTCTACATGTTGGCTCAAAAAGCTCTCCTGGATGCACTTTAAGAATTCTGCACCCTCTAAGCCTTTCACACTCTGACTATCCCAATTTATATTGGGGAAGTTGAAATCCCCCACTATTATTACCCTATTATTTTTGCACTTTTCTGAGATTTGCCTACATATCTGTTCCTCTAGCTCCCCCTGACTGTTTGGGGGCCTATAGTACACTCCCAGCAAAGTGCTTGCCCCCTTTTTAAGTTCTACCCATATGGCCTCATTAGAGGAACCCGCTAATATATCATCCCTCCTTACAGCAGTAATTGACTCCTTAATTAATATTGCAACACCCCCTCCCCTTTTACCCCCCCCCCTCTGTCTCGCCTGAAGATTCTATACCCCGGAATATTGAGCTGCCAGTCCTGACCCTCCCTCAACCATGTCTCCGTGATAGCAACAATATCGTACTCCCATGTGTTCAACAACAACTTCAGTTCATCCACCTTATTTGCAAGACTCCTTGCATTAAAATAAATGCCTTCCAGCCCTGCCATATTCTCTTTTGCCTTCACATATTTGCTTTGCCTTCCCAGCTGACTTGTTTTTCCCTCTGTATTTGGCTGTAAATCACCCCCTACTATAGCTCCACTCTGTACCCCATCCCCCTGCCAAGTTAGTTTAAACCCCCCCCAGCAGTGCTAGCAAACCTCCCCGCAAGGATATTGGTTCCCCTCTGGTTCAGGTGTAAACCGTCCGACTTGTACAAGTCCCACCTTTCCCAGAAGCAGACCCAGTGATCCAGGAAACTAAAGCCCTCCCCCCTGCACCATCCCTTTAGCCACGCATTCATCTGTTCTATCTTCCTATTCCTATACTTACTAGCACGTGGCACCGGGAGTAATCCAGAGATTACAACCCTTGAGGTCCTGCTCTTTAATCCTTCACCTAGCTCCCTAAATTCTTGCTGCAGGACCTCATCCCTCTTTTTACCTATGTCGTTGGTACCAATGTGGACCACGACCACTGGCTGTTCACCCTCCCCCTCCAGAATGCCCTGCAGCCGCTCAGTGACATCCTTGACCCTGGCACCAGGGAGGCAACAAACCATCCTGGATTCACGTCTACGGCCACAGAAACGCCTATCTGTTCCCCTTACTATAGAATCCCCTACCACTATTGCTCTCCCACTCTTTTTCCCCCCCCTTAGATGAGGAAAGACGGGAGGAGGCTCGAGTGAAGCTTAAACGCTGGCATGGACTGGTTGGGTTGAATGGCCTGTTTCTGTGCCGTATATCCTATGTAATCCTATCTAACTCTCCTGCTCTCCTTCAAAAAGATGTTTTATATCACCTGAGAGGACTTAACGTCTCATCCGAAAAACAGTCAAGTGCAATGTCCCAGATGATTAGCTATATATTTAGTTTATATAGGACAGAAACATTTATTTTTAAAATTATACATTCCAGCACATTATTCCCCAAAGTTCAGTCTGTTGTTAGTTTGCATGTGGGTGGCAATATTTTTCTGTTTTACCTTTGGGCAACAACTATGTAAGTAGATGAAGTCCCCATTGTGGGCTGTCATGCAGGGAGCCTACAGGCATTACTGACTTTGAATTATCATTGAATAAATTCAATCTGCTTCTTTGTGACAACACATTCACTTTCTTTAGACAATATAGGTTTCCGAGATACAAGGACTTGGCTGTTTTCAAATTGTTCTAATTGGCACTTATAAATAAAATATAATTAGCACACGTGATAGATATTTTGCTCCTTAGGACAATGATTACAACTTCCCACGTTTATGTGTTTAAGTTAAGTCTTTGCTCCAATTATCAGTGAGCTAGATCTAATTAGTATTATTGTGTTGGCCAAATGGATGTTTTCGTTCAAAGATCAAGCCACAAAAAATGACTTGAGAGGCCAGTAAATAAACTTCATTTGTGAAATATTTATGTCTATTTACAAAAAAACTTATAGCCACCCATTTTCCAATCTTATTAGCTCAATGAGAATATAGGAACTGCTAGATGAAAAAAGACCAAGGTGCTGCTAGCTCATCTTTCGTCATCCTGGTGGTCATGTGATTGAACAATAATGGATACAACAATAATAGTCCTCTCTAACATTGTACAGTTGCCATGATGTGGAGATGCTGGTGTTGGACTGGGGTGGACAAATGTAAGAAGTCACACAACACCAGGTTATAGTCCAACAGCTTTATTTGAAATCACAAGCTTTCGGAGCGCTGCTCCTTCACCTGATGAAGGAGCAGCGCTCCGAAAGCTTGTGATTTCAAATAAAGCTGTTGGACTATAACCTGGTGTTGTGTGACTTCTTACAATTGTACAGTTGAAAGTTGAAGAAAGACAGGAGTGAATCTTCTGTGCTGTTGCTTCCTCCCAGACCAAGGGCAGTCTCATGATTTTCAACTAATGAATCACCAAATATGGCATCATTGCTTTTTAAGTCCATGTGGAAATGAATGCAATTGACTTGCTTGGTGTTACCAGTTGAGTAACAGCTATTGCAAGAAATGTTGCAACCAGATCTTTAACCTTTACAGTTATTAAATAAAATGATCACAACATGCCATCTACTCAGTCCCCTCTAATTCTTTAAACTGTTGCTGATTGTAAACAGGGAGTGATGTATAATTTAAACATGTAACAGCGGAGCGTGAATAAACTGCTTAACCGTTACTGAGAGTGAAGGTAAATGTGCGATCTTGCCTCGAGAAAATCAATTGACATTGTTTCAGATGCAATAGGAAATTATTGCTTTCAGAGTAAAATGCTGACTGCAAGTTTTATGCAGAATAATATTGTTTCACTTGTTTTCTCTATAACCAACACTGCCGTTTCTGCAGCACTTTATTTGGATGTTGATCATAGCTGTAAACATAGGTGGCTCAGTCAGACCTAGGGACACCAATGTGTAGGTAAAAATTTGTTAGAAGTGTAAGGTTTGCAAATTCTGCAGATTCCCTCAAACCAAGAAGATTACCCCAAAAGAAGAGATTGTTGGACTGTTTTAAAGAATGTTGGGCCAAAAAGGGGCTTAGAGTTAAAACCCCAGGATTTTGGTATTTTAAAAGGGCATGTCCAGGCCTGTGGAAGGCTGCGACAAAGGGGTTGGGATGAGCCCCTGTAAAACAAGCAGTTTGGGTATTGGCATAGGCCAAACTATCTGGGAATGTTCTGGACTGTCTCAGTCATTCATACATAATGACAATAGGCCTATGAAAGAGCAGTTCCCGCCAAAATTACAGAGTCATCAAGAATATGCATAATGCAGTACATGCCACTAATCAACAAAAGGGACCCTGGCCCCAGCAGGAGAAGTCAAAACTTACTATTCGGACCAAAGATTAAACAGTCATTTAAAGCCAATTTAGGTTTTGACGGGCCATCCCGAACCTAGTTTACACCAACTTAAATCAATTAAAATAGATGGGACCAGCTCAAAACCCGTTAAAGAATTAACGTTAACGAGCCTGCCAAAATTGACAATGGGCCAGAGAAGATTTAGCGGGCAGATAAGCAAGGCCTCAAACAGTATAATTGAGACCTGCTTTTTCAGTTGAAATCAATGAATCAACGGGAGGACAACAGAAGGAGAACAGAAGGAAAGGAGAAAGGAATCGCGGCAACCAAGGGCCCCTAGAAACAAACAACCAAAAAAAATATTACCAGCAACTAGGTAATATTGGGCCACCGCAACCAACAAGAAACCAACCTGGAAGAAATCGAAGACTCGCAAACTTGTTTCCACTCTACAAGCTATTCTGACTTACCCCTGGGTAAGATTTGATGAAAAGACTCTAAACCCTATTTCTGACCAAAGTAAATTGGGTACTTACCCGATAGATCCAATATGCACCCGACCGCATCAGCGGACATGCGAAGGCTGAAAAAGCAATGCAGGTGAAGTCTTCTACCGCGTCCGGGGTATGGCAGGCCCCAACCGCCACACCTAGAGAACCCCGAAATCGCGAACCTCTACAACTGTCAAGAAAGTCGTTTGGTGAGCATTTTCCCTGGTCCTCTGGAGTCCAACTTAGTTAGTGTAGTGGGATTGGGAGGGGTGAAGTATTTTGTTTATTGTTATTCTCCCTCGTATATTCCGAAGTGTTCCCCCTTTTAGAGTGATAAGATTGTTGTGTTGTGTATATTTTCCTGTCTCAAATAAAATCCAAGTTCTTTTCACCAACTCAGTTGTCTGTTGCAATTTCATTACAACCCCCAAATAAGTCCAAAGTCTAGAACCAAGGGAGTGGGAGCGATTCGAACCGCTCAGGAGTCAGAGGCAAAGCTGACCACACACACCACCCCCTACAGAAGACAGATTTTGAAAATGAAAATACAAATTAAGCCTGGAATTGAAATTGTAATTTTAATCTATCTATATATATAAAAATAGTGGTGTCTGTCTGTCTGTCTGTCCGGGCATCACTCAAAAGTTATAGAGCGTACCTACACATATGTTATATCAAAAGAAAGGTTACGATTAGGAGGGTGTCCTAGGCATATTTACATTTAAAAAAACGTTCAAATAACGTACAAAATCTGCTAATTAGCGGTTGACCAATCAGGGGAGTCTAATAGGCATCTTTGACCAATCAGGGGAGTGTCATAGGCGTATTTACTTTTAAAAAATGTTAAAAAAACATATAAAAGCCAACCGCTCATTAGCGTTGAGTGACATGATGGTTAACCAATCATACGGGGGGAGCGCGCTGCGTCACGGGGGGCATTTCATTGCATGTGTGGGCGGGGCCTAATTCTTCAAACTGTTACTGCCTCACAAAATGGCGGCCGCCCTTCTGCAGCGGCGGCAGGGTGTTTGTGATGGAGCAACTCTGCCTCTGTCCGACCATGGGCCCCAGTCCCACCCTCACCCTCCTCCTCCTCCTTCTCTCCGCTTTCTCCCCTCTCTCCTGTCACCCCGGCCTCTCCGCTCTGCAGGATGTCACTGCCGAGCTCTTCGGGTCGGAGGCCCGGGCCACCGTGGCCGCTTTCGGAGACTTCAACTCCGTGACAGGTGAGGAGGGTGTTTGTTGTTCACATTGGGCAGCGAGCGGGTTTCCCAGGTGCTGATCCCTGGCGGTGCGGGTGTGGGGCCGGAGCCCGGCTCTCACCTTGGGCCGGGGAGCGGCGGCAGCAGGAAGGGAGACAGAAAACGGCAGAAAAACTGACCGCGGCAGAGGGGAAGAGTCAACAGACAGACGTCAGAGAGAGAGAGAAATACAAAGAGAGAGAGAGAGAGAGATAGATACTGAGATAGAGAGGAACCCCAGGCTCGCTTCGGAGCGATGGGCAACCGGCCTCCTGGTGTCGGACTAACTCCGTTCTGGTACCCAGGTGAGTCGGGCTGGGCCTGCCCCCCCAGTCTCTCTCTCGCTCTCCCTCCATCTCTCTCTTCTCCCCCCAGTCTCTCTCTCTCTCTCCCCCACAGTCTCTCTCTCTCTCTCTCTTCCCCCCCAGTCTCTCTCTCTCTCTCTTCCCCCGTCTCTCTCTCTCTCTTCCCAATCTCTCTCTCTCTCTCCCCCCAGTCTCTCTCTCTCTCTTCCCCCCAGTCTCTCTCTCCCCCCCAGTCTCTCTCTCTCTCTCTTCCCGCCAGTCTCTCTCTCTCTCTACCCCACCAGTCTCTCTCTCTCTACCCCCCCAGTCTCTCTCTCTACTCCCCAGTCTCTCTCTCTACTCCCCAGTCTCTCTCTCTCTCTACCCCCACAGTCTCTCTCTCTCTCTACCCCCACAGTCTCTCTCTCTCTCTCTACCCCCCCCAGTCTCTCTCTCTCTACCCCCCCAGTCTCTCTCTCTCTCTACCCCCCAGTCTCTCTCTCTCTGCCCCCAGTCTTTCTCTCCCCCCCAGTCTCTCTCTCTCTCTCTTCCCCCCAGTCTCTCTACCCCCCAGTCTCTCTCGCTCTACCCCCCAAGTCTCTCTCTCTCTCTACCCCCCCAGTCTCTCTCTCTCTACCTCCCCAGTCTCTCTCTCTCTACCCCCAGTCTCGCTCTCTCTCTCTCCCCCCAGTCTCTCTCTCCCCCCCAGTCTCTCTCTTCCCCCCAGTCTCTCTCTCCCCCCAGCCTCTCTCTCCCCCCCAGTCTCTCTCTCCCCCCGGTCTCTCTCCCCCCCCCGTCTCTCTCTCCCCCCGAATCTCTCTCTCCCCCCAGTCTCTCTCTCCCCCCAGTCTCTCTCTCTCTCTTCCACCCAGTCTCTCTCTCTCACTCCCCCATCTCTCTCTCTCTCCCCCCAGTCTCTCTCTCTCTCTCTCTCCCCCCGTCTCTCTCTCTCTCTCTTCCCCCCAGTCTCTCTCTCTACCCCCCAGTCTCTCTCTCTCTCTACCCCCCAGTCTCTCTCTCTCTACCCCCCCAGTCTCTCTCTCTCTACCCCCCAGTCTCTCTCTCTCTTCCCCGTCTCTCTCTCTCTTCGCCCGTCTCTCTCTCTCTCTACCCCCCCCAGTCTCTCTCTCTCTCTACTCCCCCAGTCTCTCTCTCTCTCTACCCCCCAGTCTCTCTCTCTCTCTACCCCCCCAGTCTCTCTCTCTCTCTCTACCACCCCAGTCTCTCTCTCTCTAGCCCCCAGTCTCTCTCTCTCTCTCTACCCCCCAGTCTCTCTCTCCCCTCAGTCTCTCCGCCCAGTCTCTCTCTCCCCCCAGTCTCTCTCTCCCCCCAGTCTCTCTCTCCCCCCAGTCTCTCTCTCCCCCCAGTCTCTCTCTCCCCCCCCGTCTCCAACATGCCCTCAAACCCCGTCTCTCTCTTCTCACCCCAATCTCTCTCTCTCTCTTCCACCCAGTCTCTCTCTCACTCCCCCGTCTCTCTCTCTCTCCCTCCAGTCTCTCTCTCTCACTTCCCCCGTCTCTCTCTCTCTCTACCCCCCCAGTCTCTCTAACTCCCCAGTCTCTCTCTCTCTCTCTAGCCCCCCCAGTCTCTCTCTCTCTCTACCCCCCAGTCTCTCTCTCTCGCTCTCTCTACCCCCCCAGTCTCTCTCTCTCTACTCCCCCAGTCTCTCTCTCTCTTCCCCCCAGTCTCTCTCTCTCACTTCCCCCATCTCTCTCTCTCTCTACCCCCCCCAGTCTCTCTCTCTCTCTACCCCCCCCCAGTCTCTCTCTCTCTCTACCCCCCCAGTCTCTCTCTCTCTCTACCCCCCGTCTCTCTCTCTCTCTCTACTCCCCCAGTCTCTCTCTCTCTCTACCCCCCCATCTCTCTCTCTCTACCCCCCCAGTCTCTCTCTCTCTCTACCCCCCCAGTCTCTCTCTCTCTCTACCCCCCCAGTCTCTCTCTCTCTCTACCCCCCCAGTCTCTCTCTCTCTCTACCCCCCGTCTCTCTCTCTCTCTCTACTCCCCCAGTCTCTCTCTCTCTTCCCCCCAGTCTCTCTCTCTCACTTCCCCCATCTCTCTCTCTCTCTCTACCCCCCCAGTCTCTCTCTCTCTCTACCCCCCCAGTCTCTCTCTCTCTCTACCCCCCAGTCTCTCTCTCTCTCTACCCCCCGTCTCTCTCTCTCTACCCCCCCAGTCTCTCTCTCTCTCTCTACGCCCCCAGTCTCTCTATCCCCCCCCCGCCCCCCATCTCCAACATGCCCTCACAAAACCCTTGGCACTGCCGGGCACTCCAGCTAGTGTTGGATAAATAAGTAAACAAATTATGGTTAAAGATGTAGTAAATAAGAAAGAGACTGATATGTATTAGTGAATCTTCTGTGCTGTTGCTCATGGTGAGTCAGTGGAGAATCAATGCACGCTACCCATGCCCCACTGGACTCGGAGCTCCCCAGCTGCCCAGGTCTTCCCTCCAGCCTCCTGCTCCTGCCATTGGCCTGATGTGCAGTCACTGGTCCCAGCTGCCTAACAGGTGGGTGGGCAGTTTGGACAGGAGCATGCAGAGAGGCTAATGGTGGGAGCATGCGAGCACAGGGGAGAGAGACAGGAGGTGTGTGAGTGGGGAAATGAGACTGAGGAAAGGGGGATGAGAGTGGAGGAGAGAACGTCGTCACCCTGCCTGATCTTTCGCATTTCACTCTGTCCTCCCCCATGACCTTCCCTATTTTCCCCTCCCACATTCCCACCTCACCCTCTCCCCTCTTCTGTCCCTCCATCCCCATCCTCATCAATTTCTCACACCACTCACGCCTGCCTTGTCCCTTCCTCGCCATTCTCCTTCCCTCTTCTCCCCCACTTGACTTTCCCTTCCCCCTTTGCTTTCCACTACCACCCACCCCCCCAACCGCCTCCATCTCCTTTCCCCTCACTCAAGTGCCAGCCTAGATCATGCGCCTCAGTCTCAAATGTTGCTCGATCCCATAACCTTCTGACTCTGAGGCACGAATGCCACCAACTAGAGGTAGATTTCTAAAATGTGCTGCTGCCTTGGTAGAAGACTGGACAGTGAACAATTGGGGAACACCTTCAACATAAATCAGAATTTTGTATCTGAGTGTTACAGTGAGTTCAGAAACTCCACAATGGAAACATCTTAGAAATGGTTCAATACATTTGAGTTTTGTGCTTGAATTATGTTTACATCTGGAGTTGATATTTTACAAATGGAAGTCCACTGCATGTCATATTGACACAGAGCATTCTAGAAAATGAAAAGTTTTTTGAGGATTAGGACAGGTGATAATGCCTTTTCTTGTTAACATAAAACTTACTGATGGTGCAGGATATCGCATTTTATTCTTCACTATTAATAACGTCTGCCTCTTCTGAGGCTTGGTGTAAGTGCACTGAATGAAGGCAAAACCCAAACTTATTTAAATGGCAATTCACTATTGAATTTTACAGAAAGCAAGTTATTCATTCAGAAAATTCATAGTACATTTCATATATGTTTCATAATGATTTTTACAAATACGTGCAAAATGCCAGATGCTATGGTCAACCACAACAGGTATTTATACAGAACTTTTCTATTCAGTTTTACCGTTGCCTATCTCAATAATAAACTCGGCAATTTAAAGTAATAAAAATCAATGCATCATCATTATGTTGGGTCTATTTTGTTTTTGTCTGCTTTTCTCTCCTCTCCTGAGAGTGCTGATTCTGTTGGGCTACGCTTCCACATAGGTTGGCAGGCTTCCAGTATCATGTCCAAGTAGCCATTCTTCTGCGAGCCCGAGAAAGGATTTTCATTCGTGGTAGGCATCACAGCCACAGCCAATCCTGTTCTTACCTGTGCACAGGTAACTGGTTAGAAACCAGGAGCAGGAATCTTGCCTGATTTTTCTATGCATCCCCATCAGTAGATCATCACTAGGATGCTGAGGCCAAATGTAGCACCCCAACTGTAGTCCTCACTGAAATTAGCTAACACAGCACAGGCCAAAACTGGAGCCTGGGACCTCCTGGTCTGGGTGGCTTTTTAATATTCAGCAGGAAGAAAGAACTTGATTTTTTATAGCGCCTTTCACGACCTCAGGATGTCCCAAAGCACTTTACAGCCAATGAAGCACTTCAGAAGTAGGGTCACTCTTGTAATGTAGGGAAACGCGGCAGCCAATTTAAACACAGCAAGATCCCACAAACAGCAATGCGATAATGACCAGATAATCTGTTTTATTGATGTTAGTTGAGTGTTAAATATTGACCAGACACCGTGGAGAACTCCCCTGCTCTTCTTTGAAGAGTGCTGTGGGATCTTTTACGTCCACCAGAAAAGGCAGACGGGACCTCCGCTCAATGTCTCATTCAAAAGGCTGCACTTCTGACTCCCTCGGTACTGCACTGGTGTGTCAGCCTAGATTATGTGCTCAAGTCTTTGGGGTGGGGCTTGAACCCACGACCGTCTGACTCAGGCGAGAGTTCTGTCACTGAGCCAAGGCTGACAAATAATGGCTTTACCCACCAGTCACCACGGGGTCTGTTGTGTATGTACCTTTAAGAGAATAACTGGTCTCAGACTGCAATACCGGCAGTGACCACCCCTGTATAAAAGGCGCTAGAGAGCCTCTGTTTTGTTAGATTCGTTTATGCCTTCCACCAGTAAAGACTTGTTTGTTTCTCTCCTGCTAGTCCGTGTCTCAATCATTCACGGACTTAACACTGGCGACGAGGTAGAAAGAACTTACCTGCAACTCAGCAGCAGCTCCGACGACGTTGAAGGTCGGAAGAAAAAAAAGAGTCCATTGAAACTCGAGGAACGGGCGTCGACCGTCAATCATCGGGATCAAGGCTTTGCAGGAGCGACTTTCCAGAGCCAGGCTGGGTTTCTCGGTCCGTGGTTTCCCAGCTAATTGGGCTGGTGGCAGGTAGTGCTCTGATCCTTCCTGGGCTGCAATGGGGCCGGGCAGCGAGTCGGGAAGCAAGGAGAGAGAGAGAGGGTGGAGCATACAGGGCGCGGCCGGTGTTTCGAAGCTGGGCAGCGTTCGGACCTCAGAAGAGGGAGGGAAGTGTCCCAGAGGGTCCGCTCCACGACGGGAAGATAATAAAAGAAAACGAATTAATATTTAACGCGCAGGAAACCGTGGAAAGCAGCGCTAACAACAGCGGGGAAGAAGACAAAGCGCGGGAGGCGCCATTTTGTTAAATCGGAGAAGAAGGCAAAGCGCGGGAGGCGCCATTTTAGATTTGCAAGATGCCGAAGACTGGCTGTATCACTGCTTTTGATAATACATTAGAGGACTGGACCACGTATGTGGAAAGAGTAGAGGTATATTTCGAGGCAAACGATATAGCGGAGGGGAAAAAGGCATCGGTATTGTTAAACCTAATGGGCGCTAGAACGTACAGCCTATTGCGGGACCTGATTACTCCAGCCAAACCGAAGGTGAAGAGTTTTAACGAAATTGTTGCTGTTCTACAGGAGCACTTAAACCCTGCACCGCTGTTGATAGCAGAAAGATTTAAATTCCACAGGAGAACTCAGCACAAAGATGAGAGCAATGCTGAGTATCTTACGGAACTACGCAAGCTATCAAAGCACTGCCAGTTTGGAGCAGGACTGGCAGATACCCTACGGGACAAATTTGTCTGTGGACTCCTGAGTGAAGGAACACAGAAGAAGTTACTCGCAGAAAAAGAGCTGACGCTAGATAAGGCTTTCAGCGTGGCAGTATCGTATGAAGCAGCAGCCAGGGGAGCTGCAGAAATTCAACAAAAACCACAGGAATACAGCACCCACGAAATGACACGGGGATTTGCAAAATGTTATCGCTGCGGCAGAACTAACCATGACCAGAAGGACTGCTGGTCCATAGACAAAATATGCAGACAATGCGGGAAGATTGGACACATTGCACGAGTTTGTAGGTCTGGGAAGAAGACCAGCGACAACAAAAAGGCTACTAAGGAACCGTACAAGAAAGTACAAAAGATGACGGACAGTAGTTCCGAAGACCAGATGAGCGATAGTGAATCCGAGAACAGGAGGTTAAGCTGTCTCAAACTACACAATGTAATCACAAAAGAGGATCACCGAACCATTTGGGTCACCCTCACGATAGCAGGGTCCCAAGTTAAAATGGAATTGGATACAGGATCAGTGCTAACTGTCATGAATCGACGAGACTATGAGCGGCTATTTTCACACATACCCTTGAGAGAAACATCCATCGTCTTGACGACGTATACGGGGCAAAAAGTATACCCCAGAGGAAAAATAAGGGTGCCTGTCGAATACAATGGCAAGAAAATACGGAAATTGTATCTCTACATACTGCCAAATGGTGGACCACCGTTATTGGGACGGGAATGGATCAGGAAGATAAATTTAGATTGGCATTCCATTCATGCAATGATGGTGGACGGTAAAAAAGATGAAGATGTCACTCCTGGACGATTGTCAACAATCTTAGCTAACGCCAAAGAGGTATTTCAACAAGAACTGGGCACGCTTAAAGGCATAACCGCCTCGTTAAAAATAGAAGAGAATGCAGTTCCCAAGTTTTTCAAAGCGAGACTGGTACCATATGCAATTCGTCCAGCCATCGAGGCAGAGCTGGAGAATCTGGAGAAGGCGGGCGTATTGTCTAAGGTCGACTGGAGCGAGTGGGCGACACCCATCATTCCTGTCATGAAAAAAACGTTAAGCAATAAGTCCAGAGAGCCAAGGAAGATTTGCATCTGTGGGGATTTCAAGGTGATGGTGAACCCTGTCCTTCACACAGTACAATATCCTCTTCCAAGGATAGAAGACATCTTCGCCTCACTGTCTGGAGGGAAGCGTTTTACAAAAATTGACCTAGCACAAGCATATTTGCAGATGGAGGTTGAAGAGTCCTCTAGGAAGTATCTCACGATAAACACTCACAAAGGTCTTTACCAATATCATCGATTGGTATTCGGAGTAGCATCGGCTCCGGCGATATGGCAAAGAGCGATGGAACAAGTCCTGCAAGGGATTCCGGGGACTCAGTGTTACTTGGACGACATCCTTGTAACAGGTGAAGATGACAGTGAACACCTTAACAACCTAGAACAGGTGCTCACTAGACTACGGGAACATGGGCTGCGAGCCAACCGCCCCAAGTGCGAATTTTTTAAGAAACAGATATCGTATTGTGGCCACGTGATTGATGAAGAGGGGTTACATAAGTCCCCTGACAAAATTGAAGCGGTTGTTAAGGCCCCAGCGCCTGCAACTGAGGTCATTCCTCGGGTTGGTGAATTACTATCATAAGTTTTTGCTGAATTTGTCGACAATTCTGCATCCACTGAACGCCCTGCTACGAACGGGGGTAGCATGGAAATGGAGCGATGATTGTAAACGTGCTTTTCAGAAGAGTAAGGACTTAATCATTTCGAAGGAAGTATCGGCTCACTACAACCCAGCACTACCAATCAGGCTGGCGTGTGATGCGTCTCCCTACGGCATTGGGGCGGTACTGTCACATAAATTCCTTAATGGTTTGGAGAGGCCGATAGCTTTTGCGTCACGCTCGTTAACTTCTGCCGAGCGTAACTACGCCCAGATTGACAGAGAGGCCCTCAGCCTAGTGTGGGGGGTGAAGAAGTTCAATCACTATCTGCACAGTCAAAAATTTACTCTACTAACCGATCATCAACCTCTTGTCTCCATTTTCAACCCTCAGAAGGGCATCCCGATAATGACAGCACAACGGCTGCAGAGGTGGTCCCTTTTCCTAGGGGCACACCAATATGACATCGAGTACATGGGAGCTAGACAGCATGGAAATGCTGATGGATTGTCACGTCTACCGTTGCCGACGGTGGAAGAAGAAGACCTTGCAGTGGATCCAATGGAGTTATTCCACTCGACCATAGTCGAATGTCTCCCTGTGACGAATGCAAACATAGAAAAGGAAACACGGAATGACCCGACACTATCACGGGTCTATGATTTAACGGTGAAGGGATGGCCAGCACATGGCGAACCACTGCTGCCAGCATTTTCGTCAAGAAGAGAACAGCTGTCAGTGTGCAGAGGAACCTTGATGTGTGGATCCAGAGTAGTAATTCCACCTAAGTTGACAGATAGAGTGCTCAATGAGCTTCATGAGGGTCATCTGGGTGGGGTAAAAATGAAGAGCTTAGCCAGAGCGTTTTTGTGGTGGCCGGGAATCGATAGAGAAATCGAAGAGATGACCAAGAGCTGTGCAGGATGCCAGAAGGTCCAAAACGCCCCACCACAAGCTCCTCTGCATTCATGGGAATGGCCCTCATCCCCATGGCAAAGGGTGCACATTGATTTTGCTGGTCCCTTCATGGACTCGATGTTTTTAATTGCGGTGGATGCACATTCAAAGTGGCCAGAGGTAATAAAAATGTCCTCAACCACCACGGAAAAAACTATCGCAGTTTTACGAACCATATTCGCCAGGAATGGGCTGCCTGAACAGATTTGCTCTGACAATGGACCACAGTTTGTGTCTGAAGAGTTCCGGAGTGTGGTAAACCACTGTTATACCTGCCTGTGTGGGTGTTTGTATTCCACTGTGTACATGTCTGTACATGCCTCGGCTGACTCCTCCCACGAGTCCAGGTATAAAGGTGACTGCTCCACAGTCCCTCTGTATTCTGGACTGGTCGACCACTCGAGGCACACCTTCATTCTCTTGTTAATAAAAGCCTGTTAGTTACTCGCTTAACCTCAGTCTTTTGAGTAATTGATAGCGCATCAATTTTATTAACAAGATTTTTTTATAATGGAGAAGATCCTCACACCAGCATGCCTGGAATTAGACCATCGGGAGGCAGACGCATCCAGCAAGTTTGCTCACTGGCTTAGGTGCTTTGAAAGATTCCTGATCACCTCCGCTGCAACGGTCAAATCGGATGAGGACAAACTGGATGTCCTGACCTCCAAAGTGAACCACCGAGCATACTCGGTCATCCAGGACGCGACCTCGTACACGGCTGCTCTCAAGCTCCTCAAGGACCAGTACACGCGCCCAGTGAACGAGGTGTACGCCAGGCACCTCCTGGGGAGTCGTAAACAACAACCTGGGGAATCGACCGAGGAATACCTTCAGGCACTGTCTGTGCTTGGCCGGGCCTGTGTTTGTAAGGATGTAAAGGCCGCCGTGTACACAGAGGAACTTATCCGGGACGCTTTTGTAGCGGGCCACAGGTCCAATTACACCCGACAGCGACTGTTGGAGCAGAGTGACCTCGATCTCAACAAGGCCTCTGAACTCGCACTATCATTGGACGCAGCCTACCGGGGCATGGATGCCTACTCCTCTGCACCGTGGACGCCGCGGGGAACGACAGCCTGGGACACGGTAGGACCATCTCATAGCGCCGTGCCACCCCAGCCACATCCCAGCAATGGCCCAACTACCGCAGCAGTGTCCCAAGGCCAGAAATGCTACTTCTGTGGCCAGGCCAAACACCCCAGAGCGCGCTGCCCAGCGAAAAATGCGATCTGCTCGGGCTGCGGGAAGAAGGGACACTACGCCAGCGTCTGCAGGGCGAAAGCCACCCGAACCCCAGCAGCGCCGCGTGTGGGCTGCCATCTTGGGCCTCCCCAGCCATGTGCGAACCACTGGAACAGCAGCCATTTTGGACGCCTCCAGCCACATGGGGATCATGGACGCTGCCATCTTGGACGCCAGCCGGGACGCAGCAGGCCCCCAACACCGCCTCATCTGATACCCGCAGCGACACACCGACCCCTACGCTGGCCTCCGTTACGCTGGACCAAGCGAGACCGCACCAACTGGCCCGGTCCACAATGGACATTAAGGTAAATGGTCACGAAACAACCTGCCTTTTTGACTCTGGGAGCACGGAGAGCTTCATCCACCCCGACACAGTGCGGCGTTGCTCTCTCCCAGTCCTGCCTGCGAACCAGCGGATTTCTATGGCCTCCGAGCCCCAGTCGGCGGACATTGGCGGCTACTGCGTGGTGACACTCTTAGTAGACGGGACTGTGTACGATAATTTTAAACTTCTGGTCCTGCCCCACCTCTGCGCTGCCGTTCTACTGGGGTTAGATTTTCAGTGCCACCTTAAAAGTGTTACGATGGCGTACGGTGGACCCCTCCCCCCACTCACAGTCCGCAGCCAGCAGCTTCCAAATTGCCCGCCGCGCACCAGGAGCAACCTCTCCACACTCAGAGTCACCCCCCCCCGACTGTTTGCTAACCTCACCCCCGACTGTAAGCCGATCGCCACAAAGAGCAGGCGATACAGTGCCGGGGACAGGGTTTTCATTAAAACCGAAGTGGAGCGGCTCCTGAAGGAGGGGATTATTGAGGGCAGCACCAGCCCCCGGCGAGCCCAGGTTGTGGTCGTTAAGACCGGCGAGAAGCAGCGCCTGGTCATCGACTACAGCCAGACAATAAATCGCTACACCCTGCTGGATGCTTACCCACTCCCCCGCATAGCTGATATGGTCAACCAGGTCGCGCAGTACCGCGTCTTCTCGACCATTGACCTGAAATCAGCGTACCACCAGCTCCCTATCTGCCCTGAGGACCGCCAGTATACTGCCTTTGAGGCAAACGGCCACCTCTATCACTTCCTTAGGGTTCCCTTTGGCGTCACCAACGGGGTCTCCGTCTTCCAAAGGGAGATGGACCGGATGGTCAATCAAAATGCGTTGCAGGCCACTTTCCCATATCTGGACAATGTGACCATCTGCGGCCATGACTTGCAGGACCATGACGCAAACCTCGAAAAATTCCTCTGCACCGCCCAACTCCTGAACCTGACGTATAACAAGGAGAAGTGCATATTCCGCACAACCCGCCTCGCCATCCTTGGCTGTGTTGTGGAACATGGTGTCATCGGTCCCGACCCCGACCGGATGCGTCCCCTTATGGATCTCCCACTGCCCCACTGCCTCAAGGCCCTGAAGAGGTGCGTAGGATTTTTCCCCTATTACGCCCAGTGGGTCCCCTACTATGCAGACAAGGCCCATCTGCTGATCAAGTCCACCTCTTTTCCCTTGACGGCAGAGGCCCGCTTAGCCTTCCACCATATCAAGGAAGACATTGCCAAAGCCACCATGCACGCAGTGGACGAATCCATCCCCTTCCAGGTGGAAAGCGACGCGTCCGACTTTGCCCTGGCCGCTACCCTTAATCAGGCGGGGAGACCCGTGGCCTTCTTTTCACGAACCCTCCAGGGCCTGATAGCGCATCAAGGAGGTTCTTAAAGAACAATGGTGTTAAGCATTACACATCTGCCCCATATCATCCAGCCACTAATGGATTGGCCGAGAGGTTTGTCCAAACATTCAAGAAGGCTATCAAGGCAATGTGTAATGAAGATATACCCCTACAACACAAGGTGGACAACTTCTTGTTTGCGACACATGCGGTTACCAACCAAACTCCAGCCATGATGTTCTTCAATCGAAGACTACGATGCCGCTTGGATTTGGTTAAGCCAAACGTCCGAAGAGATGTGGAGAACAGGCAGTTTCAGAATATGAATGAAAGGCCGACCAGGAGTTTTAAGATAGGTCAACCAGTTTTGGCCCGGGACTACCGCACTGAGAAATGGCAGCCAGGAACGATTTGTACACGACAAGGACCTCTCATGTATACCGTGGACGTTGGGGAGAGCATTGTAAGACGCCATGCTGACCAGATTCTAGAGTCACTGGAAAACGTCAACTCCACACCACGGTCTGATACACCTGGTAATGAAATCGACGTTCCAATTGCAGCTACCGCAGAACCGGTAACATTGGAAGCAGATGAACCAAACAACGACATTGATTTCGACTCAACATTGCCAGAAGAACCTGATACTCCAAAGAGGCGTTATCCAGACAGAATCAGGAAGCCTCCTCAAAGACTGAACTTATAATTGTTTAAACTTAACCAATGTATCTAGCAACAGTAATTGTGATTGTAATTCGTTATCATTAGTGTTAAATGAATGTTATGTACTGTTTATCTAAAAGGGGAGGAATTGTTGTGTATGTACCTTTAAGAGAATAACTGGTCTCAGACTGCAATACCGGCAGTGACCACCCCTGTGTAAAAGGCGCTAGAGAGCCTCTGTTTTGTTAGATTTGTTTATGCCTTCCACCAGTAAAGACTTGTTTGTTTCTCTCCTGCTAGTCCATGTCTCAATCATTCACGGACTTAACAGGGTCGATTTTCATTCAGCAGCCGGGAAGGAGGCGGGACTACAACTTTTGGGTTTTAGTCCCGCCTACATCGACGTCCAGCCAATCCACGCGATTTTCCCTTGATCGACCTTGTTGAGCCCGCCCAGCGGGCTCAGCAGGCCAATTAAGGGCCACCCGGCAACAGGTGACATCACAGACTGAAATTTCATCTGTCAAGAGGTCTTGACAGATGAAATATCAGTGGTTCACAGCTGTTTGAAGCTGTCAAACACTGACAGTCTGACTTCTAACCTGAGTCCTTCTACACAGACTCAGTTAGAACTCTCACTGGCAATGAAAGCTGAAGGCTGTCACTTTTGACAGCTCGCAGCCATTTTGCTTTCAGTGCCGGCTGAGTGATGGACTCCCGAAACCTAGAGGAAGAAAGGCTGTTAAGGTAAGTACAGGTAATTTAAACTTCTTTACACACTTTAGACACACCAAACACACTTACCTTTGCACTCATGCACCCATCACTCACCTGAACACCAACATCGCGAGCCGTCCAAGCCCTTCAACCCGACGGCCCGCCTGCTCTAACCTGGCGTGGTTTGGAGCCGTCGGGAATCCCACACGACACCCCTCAAAATAGGGATTAGGCTAAAAACTGCCTGTTAACTACCTGTTAACAGGCAGTTAATTGGCACTAATCCCTTCCCGCCTCGGGTCGGCAGGTCCCAGTGCGGGGCGGGTACTCGCCTCCTTTGAAACTTACGTGGAGGCGGGTTTTGGGCGGGATGGTGTCGGGATCAATCAATATCTCTAATCGTGTGACGCAAATCAATATCTCTAAGGATATGGTGTTAAGGAAGCTAAAGGGATTGAAGGTGGACAAATCCCCAGGGCCTGATAACATGCATCCTAGGGTACTGAAGGAGGTGGCCCTAGAGATAGCGGATGCACTAAGGATGATTTTTCAGAATTCATTAGACTCGGGAACAGTGCCGATGGATTGGAGGGTAGCTAACGTTACCCCACTATTCAAAAAGGGGGGTAGGGAAAAAGCAGGTAATTACAGACCTGTAAGCCTTACATCAGTTGTGGGCAAAATGCTGGAGTCCATCATTAAGGATGAAATAGCGGAGCACTTAGCAAATGGGGACAGGATAGGACAGAGTCAACATGGATTTACAAAGGGTAAATCGTGCTTGACTAATCTATTGGAATTTTTTGAGGGAGTAACTGGTAGAATAGATGGGGGAGAGCCAGTAGATGTGGTGTACCTGGACTTCCAAAAGGCCTTCGATAAGGTCCCACATAAAAGATTAGCATGGAAAATTGAGGCTCATGGGATAAAGGGGAAAGTTTTGGCGTGGATAGGGAACTGGCTGTCAGATAGAAAACAGAGAGTTGGAATAAACGGCTCATTTTCTGAATGGCAGGCAGTAACAAGTGGGGTACCACAGGGATCTGTCCTGGGCCCCCAGCTGTTCACAATTTACATTAATGACCTGGATCAGGGAGTCGGATGCAGCATTTCCAAATTTGCAGACGACACTAAACTAGGAGGTGGGGTGGGCTCAGAGGAAGAGACCAGGAAGCTCCAGAGCGATTTGGACAGACTGGGCGATTGGGCGGATAAATGGCAGATGCACTATAATGTGGACAAGTGCGAAGTTATCCACCTTGGGTGCAGGAACGGGAGGGCAAATTATTATTTAAATGGCAATAGATTGGGAGAGGGGGAAGTACAGAGAGACCTGGGTGTTCTTGTACACCAGTCACTGAAGGCGAGCATGCAGGTGCAACAGGCGGTCAAGAAGGCAAACGGTATGCTGGCCTTCATAGCAAAAGGGTTAGAATACAGGAACAGGGATACCTTGCTGCAGCTGTACAGGGCACTGGTGAGACCACACCTCGAGTACTGTGTACAGTTTTGGTCGCCTCATCTGAGGAAGGATGTTCTTGCCATGGAGGGGGTGCAGCGGCGATTCACCAGGCTGATACCAGGAATGGCGGGAATGACCTATGAGGAGAGACTATGTAGTTTAGGGATGTACACACTGGAGTTTAGAAGATTGAGAGGGGACCTCATAGAAGTGTATAAAATTCTGACAGGTCTAGACAGACTGGATGCAGAAGGAATGTTTCCCTTGGCGGGTGAGAACAGAACTAGAGGACATAATTTAAGGATAAGGGCTAAACCATTTAGGACAGAGATGAGGGGGAATTTCTTCACTCAGAGAGTGGTGAACCTGTGGAACTCATTGCCACAGAGGGCAGTGTACGCCAGCTCATTAAATATATTTAAGAGGGAATTAGATATATTTCTACGGGCAAAAGGGGTTAAGGGTTACGGAGAGAAGGCGGGGACGGGATACTGAATTAAAGGATCAGCCATGATCTCATTAAATGGCGGAGCAGGCACGAAGGGCCGAATGGCCTACTCCTGCTCCTATCTTCTATGTATCTATGTATCTATGGGACTCCCGAATTCGGGAATTTTGCCCCCCCTGCACGCCTAAAAGCCCGCCTCACGGCACACTGAAAATCGACCCCCACATGTCGCATTTTATTGTGGCCATTTAAGTAGCAAAATGTTAATGTCATTTTAAAAGACTGATATACTTGAATATTTGTTCCGTGTTTCTTTTGCTTATAAACAGAGAAGAAGTGGTTCATAAAGAACTTTCTATGCACAATTAAAGGCAATGATGAGGATGTATCCATGAACAGCCACTGACATCATTCGACCATTCAAACATCAGAGGGAGGTACAGGAAATTTCAAACACTACCACCCTTACAGAAACCAGAGGACACAGATTTAAGGTGTTTGGCAAGAGAACCAAAGAAGACATGAGGAAAAACTTTTTTACGCAGCAAGTGGTTAGGATCTGGAATGCACTCCCTGAAAGGGTGGTAGAGGCAGACTCAATCGTGGCTTTCAAAAGGGAATTGGATAAGTACCTGAAGGAAAAAAATTGCAGGGCTACGGGGAAAGGGTGGGGGAGTGGGACTAGCTGGAGTGCTCTTGCAGAGAGCCAGCAAGGGCTCGATGGGCCAAAGGGCCTCTTTCTGCGCTTTAACCATTCTATGATTCTAAGACGGCATGTATAAAAGCTAGCTATTATGGGATGTGATTGTTCTGGTCATTCACAGCTAAATTGTAATAAAATAGTTGGCCTATACAAGAAAATCAGCAGGATGAAATAATTACTGTGACTCAAGCTGCAGTCACTTATTTTGTTTCATTATAGAATCGATGTTGTAGCTTTTATCTAAGCCAAAGAATGAATGAGTATATTACAAAATAGGGTCATACGACAAAAACAGCTGGGAGGAGAACAGCCGGTAAATGAAAGGGATTGAACAAGGCGCAAATGGATCTTGAGTCAATGTGACCCGTTCAAGAGCTCACTGTTACATCTCAGTCTTTGGGCACAGACTTGCTGAGCTCCAATCAGACAGAAGACAGGGGCGGGAATTAGGCCCCGGAGCCTTTTCATCTAATTGACTGCTTATTGCCTTACTTTATTCATTGTTTCAACATTGACGTAAAAGGAATATAAAATTCATGAGGCATGATAAGATTTAGCAACTCTTAGCTGCAGGAATATATCACACACAGAATCACAGAAACCCCACAGTGCAGATAGAGGCCATTTCGGCCCATCGAGCCTGCACCGACACATATCCCACCCGATCCCCGTAACCCCTACACCAACACATATCCCACCCTATCCCCGTAATCCCACGTATTTAATCCCCCCCTATATATTTTTTAAATAGCTGCATTACAGACCATAATAAAATTATTATGTTAGCTTTTACATAAAAGGAAAGTGTTAAGTCTGCTATTTCCTCAAACCTTTTCAAAAAGTATGCCAAGTGTAGGCGACCATTTCAAATAACTCTGTTTCTTGTGTTGGGGTTCCATAGTGACTGGGTTCTGCTTAAGTGCATATTATTTGAGAACAGAATGTTAATGGACTTGGCTAGTTAGAAAACAAACCGGTTGATCAATAAACGGGGGAAATTAACGGACAAATCACACTGCTGCCTCCCGCATTTTTTTTTCTGTAATACTACAGACCTTCCCGAACAGGAATTTCTCCCATCGGATGCGAATGAGCTAGGTTTGAATAAATAGGCTTTACCAAAAGATAACCAACTATAATATTGACAAAAATATTGATTCAGGCAAGCATTTTGTGCAAAATAAATATAATGCAGTCACTCTTCCGTTCTATAAAATGGATCTGCTCCAGAGATACACATGCCGGAAAGTCAGCTTCCTTCTATTTAAAATAAAAACAGTAAATGCTGGAGAAACTCAGCAGGTCAGGCAGCATCTGTGGAGAGAGAAACAGAGTTAACGTTTCAGGTCGATGACCTTTCATCAGAACTGGAAAAAAAGCAGGAAATGGAACAGATTTTTAAGCAAGTGAAGAGGCTGGGAAAGGGGGGAGGGGATGGAAGAACAAAAGGGAAGGTCTGTGATAGGATGGAAGGTGGGAGAGATTAAGAGACATTAAGAGATATTCAAGGCAAAAGGAGATGGTAATGGAACTGGTTAAGAAACAAAGGATGGCTCGAGATGAAGTGTAAATTGTGCTGGCAGAATGAGAGACAGCTGCCATGTGGGGGAGAAGAAAAAAAGACACAGACAAAAAGTGTGGATAAAATATATATATATTATATATATGATAGGGGCCGAGGTTATGATCTGAAATTGTTGAACTCTATGTTGAGTCCGGAAGGCTGTAAAGTGCCTAATCGAAAGATGAGGTGCAGTTCCTCGAGCTTACGCTGAGCTTCCGTGGAACAATACAAGAGGCCGAGGACGGTGAGGTCTGAGTGGGAGTGGAGCGGTGAATTAAATTGACAAGCGACCAGAAGCTCGGGGTCCCCCTTACGGACTGAACGGGGGTGTTCCGCAAAGCGGTCACCCAATCTGCGTTTGGTCTCCCCAATGTAGAGGAGACCACATTGTGAGCAGCGAATACAGTATACTAGATTGCGAGAAGTACAAGTAAATCGCTGTTTCACCTGGAAGGGGTGTTTGGGGCCCTGGACAGTGGGAAGTGGGGAGGTTTAAGGGCAGGTGTTACATCTCCTGCACTTGCACGGGAAGGTGCCGAGCGAAGGGGAAGGGGTGCTGGGGGTGATAGCGGAGTGGACTAGGGTGTCTCAGAGGGAGCGGTCCCTACGGAATGCTGAAAGGGGAGGTGAGGGGAAGATGCGTTTGGTGGTGGGATCACGCAGGAAGTGACGGAAATGGCGGAGTATGATCCGTTGAATATGGAGCCATATTTTTTATCCACACTTTTTGTCTGTGTCTTTTTTTCTTCTCCCCCACATGGCAACTGTCTCTCATTCTGCCAGCACAATTTACACTTCATCTCGAGCCATCCTTTGTTTCTTAACCTGTTCCATTACCATCTCCTTTTGCCTTGAATATCTCTTAATGTCTCTTAATCTCTCCCACCTTCTATCCTATCACAGACCTTCCCTTTTGTTCTTTCATCCCTTTCCCAGCCTCTTCACTTGCTTAAAAATCTGTCCCATTTCCTGCTTTTTTCCAGTTCTGACGAAGTGTCATCGACCTGAACGTTAACTCTGTTTCTCTCTCCACAGATGCTGCCTGACCTGCTGAGTTTCTCCAGCATTTACTGCTTTTATTTCAGATTTCCAGCATCTGCAGTATTTTCTTTTTGTCCTTCTATTTAAAGTTGGAACTGAATGGTCGCTCCATTTTGTATTAAAAGAGGGGTAGATTTTGACTTTGTGGATTGATGCAAAATGGCTGATAGCAAATCAGCAACCCATTTTACATCTGTCCCCAATTTATCGATGGACATACAAATGGGGAGAGATGTAAAACGGGCTGCCGATTCACTATTACCCATTTTGCACTATGGCATAAAGTCAAAATTTACCTCTCTATTTCTACAAAATATAATTCGCAACAAGTGCTTTTTGTGGCTCATTATAGACTTTAAAATTACAGAAAAGCAAATAGCTTTTTGGATTTAATGTAGGCAGGACTATAGTTATCATGTGCTTTATAATTGAATATCCAAAATATCTGTCTCAAGTTTAGATGCTACAAAGATAAGCAATGTAGAATAGAAGAATTTTCTTTGTGCTCTTATACATCAACTATGTTATGTATTCATTAAATAACCTAACAGATGAATGGACTGATAACAACTTCGGAATACAACACTAATTTGGCACTTATGTTAAGGAAGTTTACCAAAAGAAAATAAGAGTTATGGAATCAAAATTTGAATGCATTTTCAGCCTTGAAGGACAGCACAGTGAGACACTGATAGAGACAAATCGCAAGCCATTCCTGATTAAATAAATGACAGCATCAGTCGAGCCATCCCTGATTTAACTAAATGACAGCCATTAAGATGGAGGAGCTGAGTGGCTTAACACTTTGGCCCTTCTTTTCCGATCCCTACGGGTGTGTATGAGCTGTGTACACACCCATAGGGACCTTGCAAGTGCCGGTTTCAGGCATGCGAAGCACATGTGCTGAAAACCAGCACTTCCGATCGGTCAAGAGTCCTCAAGAATGCCCTGGAGAAGGGCCTCTGCGGGTGGAGAGTTCCGCTTTCTGCACAAACTCCGCCCGCTGAAATCCCTTAAAAATCTTACGCCTGGAAATGTTTTCACTCATTTATAATTTTAAAATAATTTTTAAAAAGGTAAGTTTATTTTTAGCCCCGTAAAAAGCTTAAATTTTTTTTTAAAATATTTAATTTAATGTAATTTTAAATAATTTTAAAAACATGATTTAAAAAAAATTATTTAATGTTTTGATGTGTTTTTGGAGTGATCTCCATTCATACTTTTGACAGGTCCTCCTGACAGGAGATTCCCTTCTTTCATTGCTGCCCCATGGCCCATGTGATCCCAGGGATGCTTGCGAACCACCTGCGCTCCTGGGATACCTGGGCCCTGCGCATTTCGCTGTGGCGTGGCCCAGGAGCGTAAATGGCCGGACCTCTGGAGCCCTCAGGAAAGGGCGTAGATTTTTTCCAGATAGAAGGCCTCCGCACGCAGGAAGCCTCCAATCAGAAAATACGGGCCAAAAAATATAGAGGTAGGAACATAGGAGCAAGAGTAGGGCAATCAGCCACTCGCACCTGTTCTGCCATTCAATGAGATCATGGCTGATCTGTATCTTAGCTCCATCCACCTGCCTTGGCTCCATATTTTTTTATACCCTTGTCAGGTAAAAATCTATTAATCTCAGATTTAAAATTATTAATTGAGTTAGCATCAACTGTTTTTTGTGGAAGTTGGTTCAATACTTCTTTCACCCTTTGCATGAAGAGGTGTTTCCTAACTTAATTACTAAATGGCTTGGCTCTGATTTTAAGGTTATGTCCCCTTGTCCTAGCCACCCCCACAGTGGTAAAAGTTCCTCTCTATGTAACCTATAAGTTCCTTTCAAAATCCTAAAAACCTCATTCAAATCACTCCTTAACCTTTTACATTCCAGGGAATATAAGCCTAGTTTATGTAATCTCTTATAAGTTGTAGGGTTCTCAAAATTCCCGCACTCCCCAAATTATGGATCAAGGGACCCTGTTTGGACAAGTTATTAAAAACAGGGTACCCAAAATGGCTTCTGTAACCTCGTGACCAAAACCGACAGGATTTTTAAAGCAAGGCTCTGCAGACAAGCAGGCCCGGAGACGAAACTTAAAATGCAGGAATCTGTGAAAAAGGACTCTTTGGAGCCAGCCAGACAAAGTAAACACAGAATACACATTCATTCGACTTGAACTAGATCAAGCCAGAATGGGCCTAGAATCGAGGCCATTAGGTTCCTGCATATTTAATTGGTAACAGCTCACAGTAGCCATCAAGTCAGGATGGGGACAATTAAGTTTTATCCATGACAAACAAACCAGGACATCGGGGCCATTAGACCTGGAGACAACCACTCCACAAGTCGTTAAAATAAATGGCTGTAATCATTTAAACAAGCCCGCCAAAAGTTAAACAATGGACTGACCTGATTTGGCGCGCAGATAAGGGTTTGAAGAATGGGTATAATTGTAGGCCCATCAGTGGCAATCGCTCTCTTACTCTGGTCTCTCATCGGTTGGCTTTTGGCCTGCTGCCGCTCGTTCTCATGCCCTGGCCTCGTGGTGGGCTCTCTTCTAGCTCCCCGCGCCGCTCAACAACCAAGGATGCCCATTACACCGGGGCCAAACACGGGAGGAGAACGAGACCCGAGTTCAAAACCACACAGGACACACAGGCCACAAACGGGCAGACAAGATGAGACGAGATGAAGAAGAAGGTAAACCGATAAAAGCAGAGAAAGGCAGCGAAAGACACATTGGGAAAAACCAAACGCCAAGTTATAAGCTGGCGTTTGGTGAATAAGTTAGCGTTGCATGCATGAACAGTGCGAATAAGCTGACATTTGAAGAGTGGGTGGCAGCGCCCGTGATGAATAAACTAGCGTTCGAAGCATGGGTAGTAAAATCTTTTAGACGATAAAAACCGCCAACCGACCCCCGACCGTGACATTACCGCCGACGACCGCCCGAGGGAGAAGAAGAAGAAAACCCATCACGACGAGACGACGATGGTAGCTGAGGAAAAGGAGGGTGCTTCGCAGCAACAACTTCAGCGCCACGCCCTGAGACCACGTGGCAACGGGGTACCCCAAAGGACAGGGAGAACGGACCTCAAAACTCACAACCGTTAAAGCAATAGGTTTTGGATTGGTGCTCATGAATTCCTGGCCCCTCATAGCTTAATCTAGTTAGGTATAGGGGGCGGGATAAGGATAAGGGGATTGTTAATGTAGTTGTTTTCCCTCAATGTGCCGTGTGTTCCCCATTCCCATATAAGTGTAATTGTTTTATGCCTGTATTTTCATACCAGTAATTTTCATAAGATTGTTGTATTCTGCTTTAATAAAATTACAGTTTTCTTACACCAAACCAGTTGTCTACTCGATTTTCTGTATCGCCGCCTGTACCTAAGTCCGGTGTCTAGAACCCAGGGGTGTGGGAGCGATTTGAACCGCTCAAAGGACAGTCAGAGAGGAAGCTGACTGGGCGCACATGCCACCCCCTACATCTCCTCATAATCTAACCCTTGGAGCCCTGGTAACACTCTGGTGAGTCTGTGCTGCACTCCTTCCAAGGTCAGTATATCCTTTCTAATGTGCAGTGCCCAGAACTGTACACGGTACTTCAGATGTGGTCTAACCAGGGCTTTGTACAGCTGTAGCAAAATTTCCTCCTTTATATTCTGGTCCTCTAGTTATAAAGGTTAGCATTCCATTAGGCTTTTTGATTTTTTTTGTGCCTGACTGCTACATTTTAGTGATCTGTGTACATAGACCCCTAAATCTCTTTCGAACTCCACTGTTCCTAGCTTTTCACCATTTAAATAATACACAGATCTATCCTTTATTGGTCCAAAATAGATGACCTTATACTTTCCTGCATTGAAATCTATCTGCCACAGTTTTTCCCACTCACTTAATCTATCAATGTCTCTTTGTAATTTTATGCTCCCATCTGTACTAACTATACCACCAATCTTTGTGTCATTGGCAAACTTGGATATATGGCTCTCCATTGCAATATCTAAGTCATTGATAAATATAGTGAACAGTTGAGGCCCCAGCACAGATCCTTGTGGGACTGTATCAAGCATTGGCAGAGATCCTGAGAATTGTAACAAGCTGTAAAGAAGCAATATAGAATCAAGCAGGAGAAGAATGGTCAAAACAGTGGGAAATTAAAACAACAAGCATCCCATTTATGTATTTTCCCTCTCCCTTGGTGGCGAATGGAATCAATACCATTGGGTTTAACCTGATATTAAGCCCTAAAGTAACAGCTGATTTGTGCTTCTGCCAGGTTTCTCATTTGCTGTTGTATTGCTGAGAGGAAGCAGCCACAAGGCCTGTTGTAAACTTAAAACAGACCACTAATAACTACTGTGGGATTATGAGCATAAACCAAATGGAAAGAGAGGTCCTATCGTCAATACTGTACAGAGAGAGTATGCACTATAACAAATTAAAGAAGAGGGCATCTGATTCAACTTAAATGAATGCATAGGCCTTTGAAATAATGGCTGTGGAATGCCCAATGTACAATTTGAATTAAGAGCAGTTTATAATAATATATTATATATATTTTCTAGCGAGGCTGGCTCAAAACATTTGGGTTTCCCCTGCAAAAGCTGCCTTTCATTCTGGACTATATTAATGAAGCAGCTGAAGGAGCGAGGTGTTATTCTAGGCAGGTATGGGGCCTATCTCCCATAGAAAATTCATCAATTTACATGTAAAGTGTTACAGTCTGCCTGGTGATTTCCATATTCTATTTGCTAATTTATCTTGTTGTCAAGTACATTATACAGGGCTTTCCAGAATACTCAGACAAATCCACTTACCTCAGCCATCAATTTTACTGAAATATCGACAGAACAGTACCTTAATCATGCGTTTTATGGATTCAACAGAAGCATCGCTTTCTGTAACTCTCTCTCTCTCTCTGTCTCTTGATTATTTTCCTTTCCCAATTTTTACTCCATGGCCTAGAAATTGGATGAGGTCCGAAAACGGGCGGTGTCACAGGCCAATGCTATTTGCCTGCACCTCTTTTAAGTGGTGCAGGCAGTTCGCAAAATTTGTGCTAACTGCTCATTAACATGATTGGAGTGCTGATCTCAGTGCTAAATGTGCAGCTGATTGGCTTAGCACTCAATGGGGTGGGGGGTGTCAATATCGGGTACAGTCTAATGGCCAATAAGGTTTGGCCTAGGCTCTCTGCGCTATTTAAAGGGGAGGTGCTTTGATGCAGAAGCACATCATTTTCACTCTGGAGCAAGCCATGGCACAACAATCTAGAGAATGAGCCAAAAGCTTTTAGATGCTGCACTGGAGGATATGGTCCTGCGGCTCTGATAAATACGAGCTGTTCTTTATCTGCAGGGAGGTAAAAGGCCATCCAAGGTCATTTGCAGAAGGTTGTGGGAGGAGATTGTTGAATCCGTCCCGGCCACCAGTGTGGTCCCAAGGACCTGGATCCAGTGCCGGAAAAAGTTTAATGACCTCACATGGCTGGTCAAGGTGAGCAACGGCTTCAGCAAATGCCATATCCCACCATCTGCATTACAAGCCTTACACACTGCTCAATGCACCACACCCCCATCACTCACCTACCAACAATCTCTATCAATCACCACTCATACCTCACATTCATAGCATCACTTCACCCTCACACATTTACCGCTGCTGCAAGCCTCATACCCACGTCTCACAACTTGCACACACTGACAGATATTCAACTATGGCAGGCACATCACCCATACACATTGCACTACACTCAATGACACTTTACTTGCTCTTGCAGGACAAGGTGGCACATAACAGGAGGGAGCAGCAACAGACAGGAGGCGGTCAAGCCACAATAGAGAACTTGACGGACCTGGAGGAATCCGTGCTTGAAATCATTGGAGTGGCTGTGACATCCCACTTCCCCCTCATCCCACAATCTCTTCTCACTTACAAGCTGCTGATGGTGTACATGGATATCTTGCTTTCACCCCTCCCCTCACCACAACCTGACCCTTGTGCCTTCCTGCCTTCAGATACCCAAGAACTGCCAGCAGGCCAGCCTGTCCCTCATCATCAGCAAACTGAAGGAGGAGAAGAAGAAGAAGAAGAAGAAGTGGGCGCAAGTGGCCTGCAGCCTGGCCAGGGGAAAAGTGTAGCTCGGGTGCCAGCTCCGCAGAGGGCAAGTTCGCGCATGAGTTCTGCTCCACAGGATTCAGATGATGACCTCAGTAAGGTGGCCTTCAGAAGAAGGGTGATGGGCATGCACACAGAAATGCTCGGTGCAATTGCAAGCCTGCCAGAAAGCTTCTTGTCAGTGTCAGCATGGAGAAGTCTGGCTCCAACATTGCACTGGGGCTTGCACAGAGCTTGGAGCCCACGATTTCCAGGATGAAAATGATGGACAACTGTGCAACGACAGATGATACTGGATGTGATGGGCGATCTTGCAGCTTCCATTGCAGTACAGGCGGAAGCGACCCAACATCTCACTGCTGCAGTGGAAGTTCATACTACTGCCATCGTCGCTGGGTTTACGAGTCTCGAAAGGGGCTTGCAGGGTGTTGCAGCAGGCCAGTAATCTGTCCTCCAACAGATTCCTAGGAATTCTGAGGCGCCACCCTGGGGGAGTGGCAGTGGGTCTGTGGAGCAAGAACCTGCTGTCCTCTCTCAGGATGACAGCATTCACTAATCCCACCACTGCCACTCCGCCATTGCCCTTGCCGTTGCCTATCAGCCAGCCAGCCCAGATTGCTGCCGCCATGCCAAGGTGGTGCAGTCTACAGCCAGGCCTTCTAGGTCCAGAGTTGGTCGAGTTCATCATGCAAGGCCATCTGCAGTCACCCCACTGAAACCTGCCATGCTGCAGCCACTGGGGGAACACTGCGTAGGGGCACTAGAGTAGGTAAAGGCACACGAAAGACAGACACTAAGCGAATGCACAAGGGTGAATAGTTGATATTGTGGAGGCCACAAAGGGACAATAACACAACGTGTACCCAATGCTGTTATATGTACCTAACACAATTCACTTTGTATAACAATGCTGTGGTATGTACATGCTGGGTTGGGTTATTGGTGCAGGGCCCCTTTAAGAGTGTTGGGCCCTTTAAGAGTTTCAGGTTACGTGATGACTCATCAGCCCCTGCTTGTAACCCTGCACGGGGCTGAGGTTCTTCAGTCCATGTGGAGATGTGATTAAAGCAGGACACGTTTTGTCCTTTACCTAAAGAAAGTCTCAGCCTGTTGAGTTCTGTCGATCCCAACATTGGTGACCCCGCTGCTCCTTTGGACGACTCCAAAGGCCTCTTCTGAAATGGCGACGAACGCCGTTTCCATCAAACTACCCGAGTTTTGGGAACAACAGGCTGCCGCTTGGTTCGCCCAGGCCGAGGCTCAATTTGCAATCCGGAACATCACCGTACACGACACGAGGTACTACTATGTCGTCTCTGCTCTCGGCAGCTCCACCACGGCCAGCGTCGTGAACCTGCTCGAAAACCCCCCGGAGCACAGCAAATATGACACGCTTAAGGCGCACCTTCTACGGACTTTCGGCCTCACCGAAGCCAAACGCGCCCGCCGGCTCCTCTCTCTGCCCGGGCTTGGCGACTCCAAGTCCTCAGAGCTGATGGACCACATGCTGGCCCTCCTGGGCACACACACGCCGTGTTTCCCCTTCAAGGAACTGTTCATCCAGCAGCTACCAGGTCAGGTACGGTCGGCGCTAGCCAACTCTTCTATTACCGATTTCCGCGACCTGGCCAAGGAGGCCGACCAATTTTTTTCCGCCGGGCAACAGTACTGTGCGGCCACGCGGAGCCCTACCCCCACTGATACAGCCCAACGGCAGCAACCCTCAGGCCTCTGCTCCTACCATGCGCAGTTCGGCTCCAAAGCCCGGAGGTACCGGCCCCCATGCAGTTTCCCCGCGTCGAAGCAAACTAAAGACCACTCGTCGGTTGCTATGGCTGTCGGCCGTTCAGGCAGCTTGTTGTTTGTTACAGACTCCGACTCAGGGCGTCGTTTCCTTTGCGACACGGGCGCCCATGTGAGCATCCTGCCTGCGTCATCCATAGACATCCAAGGGGGGAACCACGCCCCCGTCCTCGAAGCCGCCAACGGCAGTTCCATCCGTACCTTTGGGACACGGAACTTAGCGCTTTGTTTGGGCGGGCAACGGTTCACCTGGGACGTTGTCACAGCAAAAGTGTCCACCCCCCTCCTCGGCGCTGACTTCCTCTGCGCCAATGGCCTTTTGGTGGATGTCAAGAACCGACGTCTCATCAACGCTGAAACCTTCAGCTCGCTCCCGTGTTCCCTCAGTAGGTCCAGCACGATGCTGTTGTCCAGCGCACTCGCGGCCTCCGACGAGTTTTCCCGTCTCCTCACCCAATTCCCGGACCTTACGAGACCCACGTTCTCGTCCGCTGCCACCAAACACGGGGTAGAATATCACATTTCGACCACCGGTCTGCCCGTCTACGCCCACGCTCGGCGCCTCGACCTGGGGAAGCTCGCCATCGCCAAAGCCAATTTCGACACCATGGAGTGACTCGGCATCATCCGCTGGTTGAACAGTCCATGGGCTTCACCCCTCCACATCGCCCCGAAACCAGGCGGTGGGTGGCGCCCGTGTGGAGACTACCGGCGCCTCAACGACGCGACGACCCCCGACCGCTATCCTATCCCACACATCCAGGATTTCTCCGCCCGCCTGGCCGGGAAAGTGGTATTCTCGAAAGTGGACCTTGTCCGAGGTTATCACCAGGTCCCCGTCCGGCCGCAGGACGTTCTGAAAACCGCGTTGATCACCCCGTTCGGGCTATTCGAATTTCTCCGCATGCCATTTGGCCTCAAAAACGCCACACAGGCTTTTCAACGCCTCATAGACACCATGTTACGGGACCTGACATTCCTGTTCGTATACCTGGATGACATCCTCATCGCCAGCGCCTCCAGGATGGAACATGTGTCCCACCTCTGGACTCTTTTCGAACGACTCAGCCAACACGGCCTAATCGTCAACCCGGCCAAGTGTCAGTTCGGGCTGTCCTCGATCGACTTTCTCGGGCACCGCATCACGAAGGATGGGGCGGTGCCACTCCCATCGAAAGTGGAGGCCGTGATGGACTTCCCACGGCCTCTCACCGTTAAGGCCCTACAGGAGTTTTTGGGCATGGTGAACTTTTACCATTGTTTCGTCCCCCGAGCAGCCCAGCTTATGTGGCCCCTTTACGAGGCCCTCAAAGGCAAGCCTGACAAACTCACCGTCAACTGGTCTGAGGAGATGGCCGCTGCTTTCACAGACACGAAGAGGGCCCTGGCCAACGCGACCATGCTGGCGCACCTGTTGCCCGATGCGCCGATCGCTCTCATCACCGACGCCTCAGATTACGCGGTTGGCGCCATCCAAGAACAGTGGGTCAATGGCGCCTGGCAGCCGCTCGCCTTCTTCAGCTGGCAGCTCCGCCCCAATGAGCGGAAGTACAGCACATTTGATCGCGAGCTCCTCGGCCTCTACCTCGCTGTCCGACACTTCCATTTCCTGTTGGAGGCCCGCCCGTTCACGGCGTTCGTGGACCACAGACCATTGACCTTTGCCATGACCAAAGCCTCCGAGCCGTGGTCGGCCCGTCAGCAACGCCACTTGACCTTCATTTCGGAATTTACGACGGACATCCAGCATGTGGCTGGGAAAGACAACCCCGTCGCCGACTGCCTCTCCCGAGCCGTCGCCAGCACCGTACACCCCGGAGTCGACTACAGCCACATGGCGGCTGACCAGGCCTCCGACCCGGACGTCCAGGCCTACAGAACGGTGGTCACGGGCCTTCAACTCGCAGACGTCGCGTTCGACGCTGCCGGCAACACACTCCTGTGCAACGTCTCCATTGGGCAGCCACGTCCTGTCGTGCCCGAAGGGTGGAGACGGCAAATATTCAACGCCATCCATAATCTTTCCCACCCGGGCAGGAAGCTGTCGCAGAAACTGGTGGCGGTCAAGTTCATCTGGCACGGGGTCAGGAAAGACGTGCGCAACTGGGCCAGCACCTGCGTGGTATGCCACCGCTTCAAGGTACATCGCCATACCAAGGCCCCGTTGGCGCCTTTCGCAGTACCCGAGAGGCGGTTCGACCACGTTAACGTGGACTTGGTAGGGCCCCTGCCGCCCTCCCGCGGGTTCACCCACCTCCTCACAATGGTCGACAGAACCACCCGATGGCTGGAAGCCATCCCGCTGTCTTCGACGATGGCTGCCGACGTAGCTCGGGCGTTCATCAGCACTTGGGTCACCCGGTTCGGCGCCCCATCTGACATTTCCTCCAACCGGGGGCCCCAGTTCACGTCAGAGCTCTGGAACACTGTCGCCCGAGGCCTCGGGTTGAGACTCCACTGCACCACAGCATACCACCCTCAGGCCAACGGGTTGTGCGAACGGTTCCATCGCTCCATGAAGGCCACGCTCCGAGCCAGCCTCCGGGACGATGGCTGGATCGACAGACTTCCGTGGTTCATGCTGGGACTCAGTACCGCTCCCAAGGAGGACCTCCAATCCTCATCTGCCGAGCTCGTCTACGGACAGCCGCTGTGGGTTCCCGGGGATTTTGTCCCCAGCGCAACGGAGCCTTGGTCTGCAGCCCGTCAGTGATCTGACCTTCTAGACAACGCCAAGGTTTTCGCTCCGGTGCCCACGTCGCAGCACGGCCTCCCGCAGTCCCACGTTCCACTCGACCTTCGTGCGGCGGAGTACTTTTTCGTCCGCCACGATGCCTACCGGGGACCTCTGCAGCCACCCTACGATGGGCCATTCCACGTCTTGGAAACTGGGGACAAGACCTTAGTCGTAGATGTCGGCGGCAAGCCGGACTGCATTTCCGTCGACCGCCTCAAGCCGGCCCACCTTGATCTGGACCAACCCGTTGAGTTGGCACAGCCCCCGAGACGGGGCGACCTCCGCTTTCCACGCCCTCCGTTCACCACCGAGCGCCCGAGGTCCCCCCGACGAACCCCCCGGTCTCCACCTCGGAATCGAGGAGCCGTTCCAACCGATTGATCCGGCCCCCCCAACGACTGACATTGCCAGTACTTGTGAATTCTGGGGGGACGTATGTGGCGGAGGCCACAAAGGGACAATAACACAACATGTACCCAATGCTGTTATATGTACCTAACACAATTCACTTTGTATAGCAATGCTGTGGTATGTACATGCTGGGCTGGGTTATTGGTGCAGGGCCCCTTTAAGAGTGTCGGGCCCTTTAAGAGTGTCGGGTTACGTGATGACTCATCAGCCCCTGCTTGTAACCCTGCACGGGGCTGAGGTTCTTCAGTCCATGTGGAGATGTGATTAAAGCAGGACACGTTTTGTCCTTTACCTAAAGAAAGTCTCAGCCTGTTGATTTCTGTCGATCCCAACAATATTGTAATTTTGATTGGATTTGGATAAATTTATGAATTTTGTTTGGAATGTGTGTTTTGTGGTGGCTCTCATTTCAGCTTTGTGCCCAGGAGGGTGCTGTGATATTCCGTGACAGAGAGATGGTATGATGGGAAATTGGTGAATAATGGGGACCTGGGGTTTCATTCACTGGAATCAGAGTCTGATGAGGCACTCACAGACATCCCATCCATAATGGGGATTTGCTGCCTGTCTCCTCCCTTCCTCCTCCTCTTCTTCTCCCTCCTCCTCCTCCTCCTGAGGTGGTTCCGCAATCCTTTGTGGCAAGGGCTGTGCCCTCATGATGGCCAAGTTGTGGAGTGTGCAGCAGACCACCACGAAATGGGACACCCGCTCTGGCGAGTACTGGAGGGCTCCTCCCGAGTGGTCAAGGCAGCGGAACCATTGCTTGAGCACCTCGGTGGTCTGCTCGATGATGTTCCTGTTGGCAGCATGGCTGTCATTATATGAGTGCTGGCCACGAGTGGTGGAGTTGCGGAGGGGAGTCATCAGCCGGGTGCAGAACGGATAGCCCTTGTCTCTGAGCAGCCATTCTCAGGTTTGATGTTGGCACACTGGACTGGCACAGGATGAAGGCATCATGACTGCTGCCAGGATAGTGGTCCTTCACCATCAGGATACGCTGGGTGTGGTCGCACAACAACTGCACATTAAGTGAATGGTAGCCTTTGCGGGTACGGAACATCTCAGCATTGTTATACGGTGCCCGCAAAGCCACATGTGTGCTGTCGATGGCGCTCTGCACCATGGGGAAGCCCGCAATATGGCAAAGCCACATGCGCACTCGTCCTGCTTCTCTCTGTTCAGAGAGAAGACACTGAAGTCCCTTCTCCTGGAGTAGAGAGCCTCTGTGACCTCCCGGGTGCAGCGATGGATGGCAAACTGAGAAATGTTAGCTATGTCTCATGCTGCAGACTGGAAGGATCCACTGGCGAAGAAATTGAGGGCCACAGTGACCTTGAGGGCTACTAGGAAAGCCGTGGTCACCCTGCTCTGAGGCTGCAGGACTGGTTGCAGGAGGTGGCAGTGTTCTGTGACCACCTACTTTATGAAGCGGAGCCTCCTAATACACTGCTGCTGGCTTAAGTGGAGGTAGGAGAAGTGCTCTCGGAAGACCATAGGTGGGTAGGGCCTCCTGCTGAAAGCCTCCTCCTCCTCCCACTGCGAGCATCTCCTCCTCTTCTTCGCTGCCTCCGCTCCCTCTCCCGAAGATACTCTAGCATGAAGAGGACTCAAGTAGAGCCCCCATGACTGTGAGCAAGTAGTGTGAGCAGAAGCCTTTAAATGAGAATCAAGGCGTTCTCAACTTGCAACAAGTTTAGAAAGCTGCAAGAGTTGCAGAAACTTAGACAGAGCCAGTAAACTGAAAAAGCATGTCAGCTGGGGGCTCCTTCCTGCTGGTGAACACTTGGTTAACTGGTCGTGATTAAGAGAGGGCGGTAAGTGCAGTGGCAACATCGAAAATGGCAGATCGTGCATCAAATCAGCATTGCACACTCACTCCATTTCTACAGCGAGCACTGGCAATGGCGGCAATTGGTGGCCCCTGCGGGACACCCCCGGAAGCAGGAAGAAGCAAGTCGGCCACCATTTTTTGTTCAAAACGGGCCTTAGCGGCCTGTGCTAAACCCCCGAATTTCTAGGCCTATGTCTCTATTACTTTTCTTCTTTTTCTATTTATACATCTCTCTATTACCTTATTTCTCTGTCTTTATTACTTGCCTCTATAACACTTGCATATCGATTTATCATTGGCCCGCAGGCATCTGTAAGGAATACCTATTATATTCACATGTGATCACATGCTGAGTTGTGTTGAATCCGTGATTCTTAAAGTATGATGTTTTCCAATAACTAGACGGAGGCTGTAAATTAACAATCAACAGGTGTTTACTGGAGGAGGGTAGTCTAAAGATTAACAGTACAGAGGCATGCTCAAGGCTTATATACAGGTGTGGTCACTGCCGGTGCTACAGTATACAGGAGCTGTAAAAGTAGTTCTCACTTAAATGTACATACACTACAATTCCTCCCCTTTTAGATTAACAGTACCCATAACATTCAAATAACAGTTAACACTTTAACATGCACATTAAACTGAAATAGTCCTTTATAGATTCAGTCTTTGGGGCGGCTTCCTGATCCTTTCTGGATAGCGCCTTTCCTGAGGTTCTTGATCTTGGTGCGGAGGCGATTCTGGCCCCCTTTCGTCGGTTAGTTCATCAGTTTCCGCTGCTACTGTTTCTGAGGTAGATGCTACCGGTATGTCGGGTTCATCCCCAGGTACGCGAGACATGGGGTTGACTCATTCCTGTGACGCTAGAATCTGGTCGACGTGGCATCTCACAATGTTCTCCCCGACATCCATTGTGTACATTAGTGGCCCCTGCCGTGTGCATATCGTTCCGGGTTGCCATTTCTCTGTTCGGTAGTCGCAGGCCAAGACTGGTTGTCCTACATTGAAGCTCCTTGTCGGCTTCTCATTGATGTGCTGGAATTGCTTATCCTCAACATTCCTTCGCACATTTGGTCTGAGCAAATCCAGACGAGATCTCAACCTTCGGTTAAAGAACATCATGGCCGGGGTCTGGTTGGTAACTGCATGTGTCGCATTTCTGTAGGCTAACAGGAAATTGTCCACCTTATGCTGTAGTGGAATGTCATCGTCGCACATGGCCCTTACTGCCTTTTTAAAGGTTTGTACGAACCTCTCAGCCAATCCATTTGTGGCTGGATGATACGGGGCGGATGTGTAATGCCTTACCCCATTCCTTCTCATAAATTTCCGAAACTCTTCGGACACAAACTGTGGTCCGTTATCAGAGCAAATCTGCTCTGGCAAGCCGTTCCTGGCAAATATGGTCCGTAGGACTGCAATCGTTTTCTCTGTAGTGGTGGAGGACATTTTGATCACCTCAGGCCATTTCGAGTGCGCATCAACTGCTATTAAGAACATTGAGTCCATGAATGGACCAGCAAAATCAATATGCACCCGTTGCCATGGCGAGGAGGGCCACTCCCATGGGTGTATGGGGGCATGTGGTGGTGCATTTTGGACCTTCTGGCATCCTGAGCAGCACTTTGTTAGGTCCTCGATTTATTGATCGATCCCCGGCCACCACACATAAGCCCTAGCAAGGCTTTTCATTTTCACCCCTCCCAGATGGCCTTCGTGAAGCTCATTGAGCACTCTCTCCCTTAACTTGGGTGGAATTACCACTCGGGATCCACACATCACTGTCCCCTGGCATACTGACAGCTGTTCTCTTCTGGATGAGAATGCTGGCAACAGTGAGTCGCCATGTGTTGGCCATCCCTTCACTGTCAAATCATATACCCGAGACAGTGTCGGATCATTTCGGGTCTCCTTCTCTATATCCGCGTTAGTTACTGGCAAGCGTTCAATTATCGACGAATAAAATATTTCGATAGGGTCCACTGCTGCTGCTTCCTCCGCAGTAGGCAGTGGCAGGCATGATAGCCCATCAGCGTTTCCATCCTGTTTCGTGCCCTTATACTCTATTTCATATTGGTTTGCCCCTAGAAAAAGGGACCATCTTTGTAGCCGTTGTGCAGTCATCACCGGAATGCCCTTCTTTGGATTAAAGATGGAGACAAGTGGTTGGTGATCAGTCAGCAAGGTGAACTTCTGCCCATGCAGATAGTGGTTGAATTTTTTTACTCCCCATACTAGGCTGAAGGCCTCCCTGTCAATCTGAGCGTAGTTGCGCTCGGCTGAGGTTAGTGACCGAGACGCAAAGGCTACTGGCCTCTCCAACCCATCTGGGAATTTGTGCGATAGCACCGCTCCAATACCATAGGGTGATGCATCACACGCCAATCGAATTGGTAGTGCTGGGTTGAAAAGGGGCCAACACCTCTTTTGATGTGATCAATTCTTTGCACTTCTGGAAAGCTCGTTTACATTCGTCATTCCACTTCCATGGTACCCCCGTTTGCAGTAGGGTGTTGAGTGGGTGTAATACTGTAGACAACTTTGGTAAGAACATATGGTAGTAGTTCACCAGCCCGAGGAATGACCTCAGTTGTGACACATTTTCCGGTGCTGGAGCCTTGACTACTGCCTCAATCTTTTCAGGGGAATTATGTAACCCCTCTTCATCAATGACGTGGCCACAATACGAGATCTGCTTCTGGAACAACTCGCACTTGTGGCGATTAGCTCGTAGCCCATATTCCTTTAATCTAGTGAGCACCTTCTCCAGGTTGGCGAGGTGATCACTGTCATTTTTGCCTGTGACCAGGATGTCGTCCAAATAACACTGGGTCCCTGGAATCCCTTGCAGGACTTGATCCATTGCCCTTTGCCAAATAGCCGGAGCCGATGCTACCCCGAACACCAGCCGGTTGTATTGGTAGAGACCTTTATGAGTGTTGATCGTGAGGTATTGTTTCGAGGCTTCTTCTACCTCCATTTGCAGGTACTCCTGGGCCAGATCAATCTTAGTGAAGCGTTTACCTCCAGATAGTGAGGCAAAAATATCCTCAATCCGTGGAAGCGGATATTGTACCGTGTGAAGGACTGGGTTCACTGTCACCTTAAAATCCCCACAGATGCAGATATCCTTTGGTTCCCCAGGCGTATTACTCAATGACCTCTTCATTACAGGAATGATGGGTGTAGCCCACTCGCTCCAGTCCACTTTGGACAGTACTCCTGAGCGTTCCAAACCTTCCAGCTCTGCTTCGACGGCTGGTCGGATCGCATAAGGCACCAGTCTGGCCTTAAAAATCCTTGGGCTTGCATTTTCCTCTATTTTAATCATCGCTGTTATGCCTTTTAGTGTTCCGAGTCCCTCCTGGAACACTTCTTGTGCGTCAGTTAGCATTTTTGACAGTCGTCCAGGTGTGACGTTGTCATCCTTTTTGGCCTCAACCTTCAGTGCCTGTATGGAATGCCAATCTAATTGTATCTTCCGGATCCATTCACGTCCTAGTAGTGGTGGTCCTCCATCTGGCAATACATATAGGTCCATTTTGGGTATTTCCTGGCCTTTGTATATCACGTTCGCCCTTATTTTTCCTTTGGGGTAGTCTTTTTGCCCCGTGTACGTCTTCAAGACAATCTCTGTAACTTTCAAGGGTATATGTGAAAATAGCCGCTTGTAGTCCCTTCGGTTTATGACTGTTGGGCTGATCCTGTGTCCAATTCCATTTTCACTTGGACTCCGTCTATCTTGAGCGTGACCCAGATAGTCTGGTGATCATCCATTTTGGTTACCTCATGTAGTTTCAGGCAACCCAGCTCCTTGCTTCCGGAGTCTGTATCACTTTTCTGTTCGTCTGAACTACTGTCCATCACCTTATATACCTTTTTGTACTTCTCCTGTGGAGATTTCTTGCTGCTGGTTTTCTTCCCTGACCTGCAGACTCTTGCTATGTGTCCTGCTTTTCCACACTGTCTGCACACTTGGTCCTTGAACCAACAATCCTTCTGGTCGTGTGTTGTTCTGCCGCAGCGATAACACTTCCCTGCTCCATATATCATTTCGTTGATGCCATATTCTTGCGGTCTCCGTTGTATCTCTGCAGCGCCCCGTGCGGCTGCTTCGTGTGATACTGCCATGCTGAAAGCCTTGTCCAGCGTAAGATCCTTTTCTGATAGAAGCCATCTCTGGGTTCCTTCACTTTGAAGCCCACACACAAACTTGTCCCTTAACGTATTTGCTCGTCCCAATCCAAACTGGCAGCGTTTCGATAGCTTTTGCAGTTCCGTTAAGTACTCAGCATTACTTTCGTCTTTATGCTGGTTCCTTTTGTGGAACATAAATCTTTCTGCTATCAGCAGGGGTGTGGGGTTTACGTGGTCCTGTAGGATTTCCACTATGCTTTCGAAATCCTTATCCACTGGCTTCTCTCGGGCTATTAGGTTTCGCACTAAGCCATAAGTTTTTGCACCCATGGAATTAAACAAAACCAGTGCTTTCCTAGCATCTGGCACTTAATTCGCCTTGCAGTACACCTCAATGCGTTCCACATATCGCCCAATCTTCGACTTCATTGTCGAACGCAGTGACACTGCCACTCTTCGGCATCCCTGGGTGTGGTTAAACTGTCTAAAATGGCGTCTCCCGCACTCTCCCTTCTTCTCCGCTGGCTCAAAATGGCGTCTCCCGCTCTTTCCTTTCTTCCCGCGCTCACCCTTCTTCTCCACTGCGGCTTCTAAAATGGCGTCTCCCGCGCTCTGCCTTCTTCTCCACGGCTCAATGGCGTCTCCCGCGCTTCCTTTCTTTCCCCACGGACGCCGCTCAGCCCTTGAGCCCTGGCTGCGCTCTGCGCGTTCTCCTGTGCGCCTCTCTCGTTGCCGCTGCTCGGTCCTGAACCCCGGCTGTGTTTTACCCTCTCTCTCTTTTTTGTTTTCCGTCGATGCCGCTCAGTCTTCAACCCCCGGCTGCGCCCTGTGCGCTTCACCCTCTCTCTTACCCTGTCGACGCTGCTCGGCCTTTTCTGTGCCGTCGGTCGGCTCCAGCCACCGCTGTCCGGGAAGGGTCTGCGCTGTACCTGTTGCCAGTCTGTTGCTGGATCGTCGTGGCTGGAGAACCAAGCCCAGCTCTCAACAGCCTCCCCTGCGATGTTCACTCTCTGCCAGATGACTGGGCGGTTGCTCGTGGTCGACGCCCGTGCTTCTGGCCTCGACTTTCTTCCACCGTCCTCCCGGAGAGAATCCTTGAAAGGAAATGCAGAGTTGCAGGTGGATTTGAATCGACCTCGTCGCCACTGTTGAATCCGTGATTCTTAAAGTATGATGTTTTCCAATAACTAGACGGAGGCTGTAAATTAACAATCAACAGGTGTTTACTGGAGGAGGGTAGTCTAAAGACTAACAGTACAGAGGCATGCTCAAGGCTTATATACAGGTGTGGTCACTGCCGGTACTACAGTATACAGGAGCTGTAAAAGTAGTTCTCTCTTAAAGGTACATACACTACAAGTTGTCATTGGCCTGCAGGCATCTGTAAGGACTACTATTGTTTAGAAGACCCAGGGGCCCTGACTCCATCTTATCTACACAAAGTTGTACTGCTGTGAGTCAGATCAGACCTGATGCTTCATTAAAGAGTTTAAACTGTAATACTCCGTTGTCCTGTAATTTATTATTTTTGTACAAAGTGTGCAAAACAAGACATGGTGTCAGAACAGGGATTGAAAATGGACATCGTTGAAGCTCCCTTACCCCGAATGAATTGGGAATCTTTGAACTTACCTAGAGAATGTGTAAAGTCTGTGTGTTATATGGCGAATTAATACACAGACTACAAGAGTAACTTTAACAGGACTTTACTATTCGAAGGTCAGGGCGAATCTGCCCAATAAATCCTTACACAGCACTTATATACCGGTGTGGTCACCACCGGTATTACAGTATACAGTAGCCAAGATAAAGTAGCGCAACCCTTAAAATAGTTCTCTTAAAGGTGGAACGTTACATACACTACAATCCTCCCTTTTTAGGTTAACAGTATATATATATTCCCATTAATATAACATCATAACATATATACAACTTTATGTAAAACAGTTCACAGATTCAGTCTCTCTGGAGGTTTCCTGACTCTGTCCGGATAACGCCTCGGTGGTGTAGTAGTTTTCGGTGGTGTAGTAGGTTCTTCTGGCAAGGTCGATTCTGCTTGAAGGACAGTGTCAGGTTCATCTGATTCCAGTATTACCGGATCGGAGGTAGATGCTCTGGGTATCTCTGCTTCAACATTAGGCGTATAGAGTTGTGGAGTAGGTTGGCCCTTTGTGGATGACTCTATGGTCTGGTCAACATGGCACCTTATTATGCTTTCACCAATGTCCACAGTATACATCAGCGGTCCTAGCCTTTTTCCAATAGTTCCAGGCTGCCATTTCTCGGTACGGTAGTCCCGGGCCAAAACTTGTTGACCTGTCTGGAAGGTTCTAGTTGGCCTTTCATTCATGCCTTGAAATTGCCGGTTCTCTACGTCCCTTCTGACGTTTGGCTGAATCAAATCCAGCCGGCATCTTAGTCTTCTATTGAAAAACATCATGGCGGGAGTTTGGTTTGTGACCGCATGTGTTGCATTCCTGTACGCCAACAAGAAGTTATCTACCTTATGTTGTAGATTTATGTCTTCATTACCCATGGCCTTTATGGCCTTCTTGAAGGTCTGGACAAACCTTTCAGCTAATCCATTGGTGGCGGGATGGTATGGGGCGGACGTGTAGTGCTTAACCCCATTGCTTTTTAAGAACTTCCTGAATTCTTCGGACACAAATTGCGGTCCATTATCAGAACAGATCTGTTCCGGCAGCCCATTCCTGGCAAATATGGTCCTTAATACTGTGATGGTTTTTTCCGTGGTGGTGGAGGACATCTTTATTACCTCCGGCCACTTGGAGTGTGCATCCACCGCGATTAAAAACATTGAGTCCATAAATGGACCAGCAAAGTCGATATGTACCCTTTGCCATGGAGATGAGGGCCACTCCCATGGATGCAGAGGAGCTTGTGGTGGGGCGTTTTGGACCTTCTGGCATCCTAGACAGCTCTTGGTTATTTCTTCGATGTCTCCATCAATACCTGGCCACCACACAAACGCTCTGGCTAGGTTCTTCATTTTCACTCCACCCAGATGCCCCTCGTGAAGCTCCTTTAGCACTTTATGCTGGAGTTTGGGTGGAATCACCACTCTAGATCCACACATCAAGGTTCCTCGGCACACTGACAGCTGTTCTCTTCTTTGCGAAAATGCTGGCAACATTGGTTCGCCATGTGCTGGCCATCCCTCCACCGTTAAATCGTAGACTCGTGAGAGAGTCGGGTCATTTCTTGTTTCCTTTTCGATCATAGAATTTGTTACTGGTAGACATTCCACTATGGTTGAGTGGAACATCTCCACTGGGCCCACTGTAGTCGCCTCTTCTACCACTGGCAACGGTAGGCGCGATAACCCATCAGCATTTCCATGCTGTTTGGACCTTTTGTATTCGATGTCATATTGGTGTGCCCCTAGTAACACGGACCACCTCTGTAGCCTTTGTGCTGTCATAGTGGAAACGGCCTTGTTAGGGTTGAATATGGATACCAACGGCTGGTGGTCTGTCAGCAATGTAAACTTCTTGCCCTGCAGGTAATGATTGAATTTCTTTACTCCCCACACAAGGCTGAGAGCCTCCCTATGTATCTGAGCATAATTGCGCTCAGCGGAGGTCAATGATCGGGATGCAAATGCGACTGGCCTTTCCGAGCCATTTGGCAACTTGTGTGAGAGTACTGCTCCAATACCATAAGGGGAAGCATCACAAGCTAGACGAAGAGGTAGCGTTGGATTGAAGTGAGCCAACACTTCCTCAGAGGTGATCAATGCCTTGCTTTTGCGAAAGGCCTTCTTACAGTCCTCGCTCCACTTCCATGGTACTTCTTTCCGCAACAGAGCATTCAGCGGGTGCAGCACCGTGGATAGAATGGCAAAAACTTATGGTAATAGTTAATCAACCCCAGAAACGACCTCAACTGTGATACATTTTCCGGAGCGGGGGCCTTCACGACAGCTTTGATCTTTTCAGGTGACTTGTGCAGGCCCTCTTGGTCAATGACATGACCACAGTACGAGATCCGTTTCTGGAAGAACTCACATTTCTGGCGGTTAGCTCGAAGGCCATATTCCTTCAAACTGGTGAGCACCAGTTTCAAATTTGTGAGGTGTTCCTCCTCGTCCTCTCCCGTAATCAGGATATCGTCCAAGTAACACTGAGTGCTTGGAATACCCTGTAAGACCTGCTCCATGGCCCTCTGCCAAATTGCTGGAGCCGAAGCCACTCCAAAAACCAGTCTATTATATCGATACAAGCCTCTGTGCGTGTTGATTGTGAGATACTGGCGCTGTAGTGTCCGTGTGTAGATAAAGACACTGAAGACAGGAGTTGGTTCATAGGTATTTACTAAGCAAGTCTGGGGGGGGGTTCTAAAGGATATATACAATACACAGGCTTATATAGCCCAAGTGGCAATTACCGGCATTACGCACACCTGGGGCTCTTAAAGGCACATACACCACAATTGCTCTTAAAGGCACATACACCACAATTCCTCCCCTTCTAGCTAACTAGTACATCATATTTTAAGTAATTAATTATAAGTTAGTCTCTCAGGAGGCTTCCTGACTCGGTCCGGATAACGCCTCGGGGGTGTAGTAGTTTCTGGTGGTGTAGTAGTTTCTTCTGGCAAGGCTGATTCGGCTTGAAGGCCAGTGTCAGGTTCATCGGGTTCCAGTATCACCGGATCGGAGGTAGATATGGGTATCTCTACTTCATCATTAGATGTATAGCGTGGTGGTGTAGGTTGTCCCTTTTCGGATGACTTGATGATTTGGTCAGCATGGCGCCTTATTATGCTTTCTCCGATGTCCACGGTATACATCAGTGGTCCTAGTCGTGTGCAGATAGTTCCAGGCTGCCATTTCTCGGTACGGTAGTCCCGGGCCAAAACCGGTTGGCCTATCTGGAAGGCCCTAGTTGGCCTTTCATTCATGCCCTGAAACTGCCGGTTCTCCACGTCCCTTCGGATGTTGGGCTTGACCAAATCCAGTCGGCATCTTAGGTTTCTATTGTAGAACATCATGACGGGAGTTTGGTTTGTAACCATATGTGTTGCATTCCTATATGCAAATAAGAAGTTATCCACCTTGTGCTGAAGTTTTATGTCTTCATTACCCATGGCCTTTATGGCCTTCTTAAAGGTCTGGACAAACCTTTCAGCCAATCCATTGGTGGCGGGATGGTATGGGGCGGACGTGTAGTGCTTTACCCCATTGTTCTTTAAGAACTTTCTGAATTCTTCGGACACAAATTGCGGTCCATTATCAGAACATATCTGTTCCGGCAGCCCATTCCTGGCAAATATGGTCCTTAATACTGTGATGGTTTTTTCCGTGGTGGTGGAGGACATCTTTATTACCTCCGGCCACTTGGAGTGTGCATCAACTGCGATTAAGAACATTGAGTCCATAAATGGACCAGCAAAGTCGATGTGCACCCTTTGCCAGGGAGATGAGGGCCACTCCCATGGATGTAGAGGGGCCTGTGGCGGAGCATTTTGGACCTTCTGGCATCCTAGGCAGCTCTTGGTCATGTCTTCGATGTCTCCATCGATACCTGGCCACCATACAAATGCCCTAGCTAGGTTCTTCATTTTCACTCCACCCAGATGCCCCTCGTGAAGCTCCTTTAGCACTTTATCCTGGAGTTTGGGTGGAATCACCACTCTGGATCCACACATCAAGGTTCCTCGGCACACTGACAGCTGTTCTCTTCTTTGCGAGAATGCTGGCAACAGTGGTTCGCCATGTGCTGGCCATCCCTTCATTGTTAAATCGTAGACCCGTGAGAGAGTAGGGTCATTTCTGGTCTCCCTTTCAATGGCAGAATTTGTCACCGGTAGACATTCCACTATGGTAGAGTGGAATATCTCTACTGGGTCTACTGTAGGTGCCTCTCCTATCGTTGGCAACGGCAGGCGCGATAAACCGTCAGCATTCCCATGCTGTTTTGACCCTTTGTATTCAATGTTGTATTGGTGTGCCCCTAGAAAAAGGGACCACCTCTGTAGTCTTTGTGCCGTCATAATGGGGACACCTTTCTTAGGGTTGAATATGGAGATGAGGGGTTGATGGTCAGTCAGCAAGGTAAATTTTTGTCCGTGTAGGTAATGGTTGAATTTCTTCACTCCCCATACCAGGCTGAGTGCTTCCCTGTCTATCTGGGAATAGTTACGCTCAGCTGAGTTCAATGAGCGTGACGCAAAAGCTATCGGCCGTTCCGAGCCATCAGGGAATCTATGGGACAATACCGCTCCTATGCCGTAAGGGGATGCATCGCACGCCAGTCTGATTGGTAGTGATGGGTTGTAATGAGCCAAAACTTTCTCGGATGTGATTAAGTCTTTACATTTATGGAAGGCACGTTTACAGTCTTCGTTCCATTTCCAAATCACTCCTGTGTGTAGAAGATCATTAAGAGGGTGTAGAATAGTTGATAAGTTCGGTAAAAATTTATGATAGTAATTTATTAATCCCAGGAATGACCTCAATTGTGAAACATTTTCAGGTGCTGGGGCTTTTATAACTGCTTCAATTTTTCAGGTGACTTATGCAACCCTTCCTTATTAATTATGTGGCCACAATATGATATCTGATTCTGGAAAAATTCGCACTTGGGGCGATTTGCTCGTAGGCCCCGTTCTTTCAGCCTAGTGAGCACCTGCTCCAAATTGGCAAGGTGCTCGTTGTCGTTTTCTCCTGTTATAAGGATGTCGTCTAGGTAACACTGAGTCCCCGGAATCCCTTGCAGGACTTGCTCCATAGCTCTTTGCCAGATAGCTGGAGCTGATGCTACTCCAAAAACCAGTCGATTGTACTGGTACAGGCCTTTGTGTGTGTTTATTGTGAGATACTTTTTAGAGGTCTCCTCAACCTCCATCTGTAGATATGCCTGTGCCAAGTCAATTTTTGTGAAACGTTTTCCTCCGGATAGTGAGGCGAAAATATCTTCTATCCTCGGAAGAGGATACTGTACCGTGTGAAGGACCGGGTTTACAGTCACCTTAAAGTCCCCACAGGTGCGAATTTTTCTCTGTTCCTCAGAGTTATTTTTCAATGCTTTTTTCATGACTGGAACGATGGGTGTTGCCCATTCGCTCCAATCTATTTTGGATAATACGCCTGCCTTTTCCAAATTCTCCAGCTCTGCCTCGACTGCCGGACGTATTGCGTATGGCACCGGTCTTGCCTTAAAAAAATTTTGAATTGCTGCATCTTCCGCTTTTATTGAGGCGGTGATGCCTTTCAAGGTTCCTAGTTTCTCTTGAAACACTTCTTTGGCGTTAGCCAAGATGTCTTTTAATCATTCAGGTATGATGTCATCCTTGTTTTTTTCCTTACTGGTCACCGTCAGTGCCTGAATGGAGTGCCAGTCTAAACGTATCTTCCTTATCCATTCACGTCCCAACAACGGTGGACCACCATCTTGTAGAATGTATAAATACAACTTTTGTATTTCTTTGCCGTTGTATACCACAGGCACCTTTATTTTTCCTTTGGGGTATATGTTTTTAAGATAATGGATGTGTCTTTCAGAGGTATATGTGAAAATAGCCTCTCGTAATCTCGTCGATTTATTACGGTTCGAGCTGATCCTGTATCTAGCTCCATTTTAACTGGGGACCCTACTATTATGAGGGTAACCCAAATGGTCCGGTAATCTTCATTGGCAATCACATTATGTAATTTGAGAGAGCTTAGTCTCTTGTTCCCGGAGTCGCTATCGCTCTTCTGGTCTTTGGAGCTACTGTCCGTCATCATTTGTACCTTTCTGTGCTTTTCCTTATTGATTCTTTTTCCGTTAGTGAATTTTTTATTTTCAGATCGGCATACACGTGGAATGTGTCCCATCTTTCCGCATCGCCTGCATGCTTTTTCTTTGAACCAGCAATCCCTCTGGTCATGGTTGGATCTGCCGCAGCGATAACATCTCTTGAAACCCCGTGTCATTTCATGGGTGCCGAAGTCCTGTGGCCTTTGCTGTATCTTTGCCGCCCCTATTGCACTGAAAGCCTTGTCCAGTGTTAAATCTTTTCCAGAAGATACCTTTTTTTGTGTTTCTACACTTAGGGGATCGCAGATGAATTTGTCTTGCAGAGAATCTGCCAGTCCTGCCTCGAATTGGCAGTGTAGGGTATCAACAATCTCCTCAAAATTCTTGTCCATCGGTTCGGCTGGAGTGATTAAGTGGCGTAACAGCTTGTATGTTTCTGCGCCCATTAGATCCAGAAGCACTGAAGCTTTTTTTTCATCTTCTATTCCATTTGCGGTGCAAAACACCTCCACTCTTTCTACATATGTGGTCCAATTCTCTATCTTGTTATCAAAAACATCAATATTGCCAAAGTTAGGCTCTGTTTTGTTATCAAAAGCATCAATATTGCCAGACTTAGGCATTTCAAAAAAAAAAAGATATGGCGCTTCCCGCGCTCTTTTTTTCTCTCTCTGTAGCAACAATATGGCGCTTCCTGCGCTTTCCCGCTGCTGCTACCGATAACAACGCTGTTTTACTGTGGTTTCCGTCTATTCACTGTTGGAGACTCGTTCCCGATGGAGGTCTAAACGCTGACCTGCTTGCCGCACCGGCCGTCTCCCGAGTGCACCCTCCCAGTCTGTTATTGCTTGCCTCCGATTTCGCTGCCTGTCTCAGCTGTAGAGCCCGACGCTGGAGCCCCAGCCTGACGCCCAGGAAGGATTAGCGCAGTACCTGCCACCAGCTTGGCCAGCTGGTGAAACCACAGTTTCTATTACTTCCTTGAGTCTTCTGGACGCTGGAGGAATCGATGTCCTTGAGGTGCTGCCGAATTGCATGTAAGTCCGTTTCCACTTCGTTGCCACTGTAGTGTCCGTGTGTAGATAAAGACACTGAAGACAGGAGTTGGTTCATAGGTATTTACTAAGCAAGTCTGGGGGGGGTTCTAAAGGATATATACAATACACAGGCTTATATAGCCCAAGTGGCAATTACCGGCATTACGCACACCTGGGGCTCTTAAAGGCACATACACCACAATTGCTCTTAAAGGCACATACACCACAGGCGCGGCTCTTCCTCGACTTCCATCTGTAAGTATGCTTGTGCCAGGTCTATCTTGGTGAAGTGTTTCCCGCCAGACAATGAAGCAAAGATATCCTCAATCCGCGGGAGCGGGTATTGTACCGTGTGAAGCACCGGATTAACTGTGATCTTGAAGTCTCCGCAGATGCGGACCTTTCCCGGTCCCCCTGGCTTGTTACTCGACGAAGGCTTCATGACGGGAACAATGGGCGTGGCCCACTCACTCCAGTCCACCTTAGACAGTACCCCTGAACGTTCAAGCTCTTCCAGTTCTGCCTCCACAGCAGGTCGTATCGCGTAAGGTACCGATCTGGCTTTGAAAAATTTTGGGCTTGCATGTTCTGCAATCTTGATTTTTGCCTTAATTCCTCTCAGTATTCCCAGTCCCTGCTGGAATACCTCTTTAGCCTCGTCCAATATTCTGGACAATCGTTCAGGTTTGACATCTACCGTCATTGTGTTTAGGGAGTGCCAGTCTATCTTTATTTTCCTGATCCACTCCCGCCCCAGAAGTGGTGGACCTCCCTCGGGTAGTGCATACATGTCCATTCCTTGGTGTTCTTTGCCCTTGTGTCTCACCTTGACTTTTATCTTTCCGATGGGGTATACTTTATGCCCTGTGTATGTCTGCAATACTATCTCCGTATCCCGTAGGGGAATATGTTTGAATAACTTTTTGTAATCTTGCTTATTCATGACCGTCAACGCCGATCCGGTGTCCACTTCCATCTTCACTTGGACTTTTGCAATCTGTAGTGTGACCCAGATAGTTTGTCGGTCAGTTTCCTTACTCACATTGTGAATCCTCAGACTACCCAGTTCCTTGCTGTTGGAGTCTGAATCCGAATTCTGTTCATCTGAACTCTTCCCAGTCACCTTATGTACCTTTCTGTACTTCTTCTGCGGTGACTTATTGTTGCTGGTCTTCTTTCCTGACCGGCATACTTTAGCTATGTGACCAAGCTTGCCACATTTTCTACATTCCTGGTTTTTAAACCAGCATTGGTTCTGGTCGTGTGTTGTCTTCCCACAACGATAACATTTCGTTGTACCCGAAGTCATTTGATCCACGCTGAGTATCGTTGTCTTCAGCTGCATCTCTGCCGTGCCTCTCGCTGCGGCTTCGTGCGATGCTGCAATAAGGACAGCCTTATCAAGTGTAAGATCGTTCTCTTCGAGCAGTCGCTTTTGTGTTTCTTCCTTCGACATCCCACACACGAACTTGTCTCTCAGTGCCTCTGTCAGATTTTCCCCAAACTGACAGTATTTTGCTAGCCTACGCAGTTCAACCAAGTACTCCGCGTTGCTTTCCTCTTTTAGTTGCGTTCTCACGTAAAATTTAGATCGTTCCGCTAACATCAGCGGTGTGGGGTTCAAATGATCCTTCAGGACAGCAACAATATTAGCGAAAGACTGATCCGTCGGTTTAGCTGGTGATAGAAGATGCTTCAATAGCCCGTATGTCTTCGCACCCATTGAGTTTAGTAAGGTTAGAGCTTTATCATAATTTGCTATCTTATTGACCTTACAATATATCTCAGTGCGTTCTACATACGTGGCCCAATCTTCCACATCGGAATCGAAATCATTGATGTTACCACGCTTAGGCATCTTCACAATCTTTCTGAGAAAAACAACGACATTTTTCTTTACTTTTTAACTTTTTTTTTCAAAAATGGTGGTTTCCCGCGCTTATCTTCTTCCCCGCCTCCGAGGATGGCGGTTTCCCGCACTTGTCTTCCTCTGGCGGGGGGGGTAAGCTTTGCCCTCGGGCGACGACCGCTGGCTTTCGGGTTTCACAGCCTGCGCGCCGGCTTCAGTTTATTCTGAAGCTCTCCCGCTCGCTCGGGCTCTGTCTCTCCCTCAGCGGCTTTCAATCGCGCCTCCCCAGCCCTCTCGCAGTCCGGTCCTTTCCTCCCCCGGCTGCGGCTGAGTTCTCCGTGGTTTTATTTATTTATTTCTTCCCGCGCCTTACGATCCCGGTCGCAGCGCCTCGCGGCCTCGGTAGCTGCCCGGCCTTTTTCGCCGGTCGCGGTCGAGCTGTCTCCCGATGCTGTTGCGTCTCCCAGCTCGCTTGTAGCCCGGTCTCTCACACTGGCTGCATTCCCGCTTGTAGCCCGGTCTCTCACACCGGCGGCGTTCCCGCTTGTACCGCGGCTTCCGTGCCCTACGCTGCCCCCGTCTCAGCGTCTCTGGCCCTGACTTCTGTCCGGCTCCTTTCCCCCGACCGTGGTCGAGTTCACCGCCCTTATCCTCCGTTTCTTTTTATTTCCCCCCTACTCACAGTCAACGTGGCCGACTTGCTTCTCGTGGCTGATCGGCTCACTCACCACCGTGACAGAAGGGACGATCACTGCCTGTTGCTGATGGAAGGCTTCGTGTCTGAATTCTTCCTTCTTCCTTGCTCTGCAGACTCGAGTCTTCTCTCAGCAGAACGACGAGGGTGGATGCCTCATCTCGCTCGTTAACTGCTTCGGATGTATCGCTGCCGCAGGGTAAGATCGAACTCGTTGCCACTGTAAAGTCTGTGTGTTATATGGCGAATTAATACACAGACTACAAGAGTAACTTTAACAGGACTTTACTATTCGAAGGTCAGGGCAAATCTGCCCAATAAATCCTTACACAGCACTTATATACCGGTGTGGTCACCACCGGTATTACAGTATACAGTAGCCAAGATAAAGTAGTGCAACCCTTAAAATAGTTCTCTTAAAGGTGGAACGTTACATACACTACAGAATGGAGCAAGTTCAAGCAACACGTGGAGTTGATGTTTTCGGGTCCACTGAAAAGCAAAGGGGAGGAAGAAAGATGCAGCTACCTATTCCTGTTGTTCGAAGAAAAAGGGAGAGACATTTTTAACACATGGTCTCTCACCGCGGATGAAGCAAAGGTACTGAAAAGTTATTTTGACCGTTTTGAAGCATATGTGATGCCCAAGACAAATATGATATTCGCTAGGTACAAGTTTCAGGAGAAAGTACAAGGAACTAGTGAGTCGTTTGAACAGTTCGTGACTGAGTTAAAACTGCTGGTAAAAGACTGTGTATATGCAGATAAAGATGAGATGGTCAGAGGCCACATCGTGTTTGGAATACATTCAGCTAAAGTGAGAGAGAAACTTTTGAATGTTGGGTCTGGGCTAATGCTGGACAAAGCTATAGACAGAGCTAGATCACACGAGATAGCCCAAGCACAGTTGAAAACCATAACCGGCACCACGAGCAGCTTGAGTGAACAGACAGTGCACACAGTTAATAGATACACACCAAAGAACACTGCCCAGAGAGCGTGTTTCAGAACAGAAAGAACAGCGAGAGCTCTAAAAATGGGTGACACAGACATAAAACGCTTCAAAAACTGTGGCTATTGTGGAAACAACTGGCATGGAGAAAAGGAGTACTGCCCTGCCAAAGGAAGGCAATATACTAAATGTGGTAAACGGAACCACTTTGCTAAAGTTTGCAGGACTGTTTTCCGATAAACAGTACACACTGTGAGTGACAGCCAAATGCCAGATAGAGAGCCAAATGCAGAGCAACTGTTTATTGATTCTGTGTCACAGAAAAAACAGATTTCAGAGACTGAGCAAGCTTTTGCCGATATTGAGATAGGAAAACAGGACAAAGAGCTTAAGTTTAAACTAGACACTGGATCTCTGGTTAATGTAATTCCTCTGAGTGAGTATCACAGCTTGAAGGATGAGTGTGAGCTACAGCCCACCTCACGCAGACTGACCGGCTATGGGGGTGAGCAGCTCAATGTAAAAGGCACATGCGTGATGAAATGCAAGTACAAAGAAAGCGGCATGATGTTGGACTTTTACATTATTGACACTCAAGCACCTCCCGTGCTAGGTCTAAAGGCATGTTTAGACATGGACCTCATCAAACTAGTGCTATCATTGACAGCACCGGTTGCGAAGCAGACAGTCATGGAGGAGTTTGCTGACATTTTCAAAGGAATCGGACTATTCCCAGGTGAATGCACTATTCACCATGACCCAGCAGCAACCCCTGTGGTTTGCCCACCGAGAAGGATACCCCTTGCTCTACATAGTCGCCTGAAGGAGGAGCTGCAGAGCATGGAGAATACAGAAATCATTGTCCGGGAAACAGAGCCGACAGAGTGGGTCAACGCGTTAGTAGTGGTTGAGAAACCACGTACAAGCAAGCTCAGAGTCTGTCTCGACCGCAGAGATTTGAACAAGGCTATCAAACGCCCTCACTACCCTCTACCAACGCTAGCTGACATCACACCCAAGCTAGTGGGAGCACGTTACTTCAGTGTAATGGACGCACGATCAGGATACTGGACTATTAAGCTCACGGAAGAGTCATCTAAGCTAACAACGTTCAACACACCATTTGGACACTACCGATTTCTGCATTTACCATTTGGTCTTATCTCAGCTCAGGATGAATTCCAGCGGAAGATTGACGAAACCTATGAAGGCCTCGACGGAGTAGTCGCAATCGTAGAAAACATCCTCATCTATGGCAGGAATAGAGAGGAACATAACAGGAACCTTCGTGTGATGCTACAAAGATCACGGGGGAAAAGTAACCGGCTCAACCCCGAGAAAAGCATAATCAGATCCACCGAGATCAGTTATTTCGGGCATTGCCTCTCAACTGATGGCATTAAGCCGGATCCAGAGAAAATCTCCGCCATCAAGAAGATGGAGCTGCCGAAAAACCGCGCAGAGCTAGAGACAGTACTAGGCATGGTTAACTACTTAGCTAAGTTTGCCCCGAGCCGCTCCAAAATCAATGCACCCATGCGTCAGTTGCTCAAACAATCCAATGAGTTCCTGTGGGACAAACAACATGACACAGCATTTCAGAAAATGAAAGACCTAATCACTAGAGAACCAGGACCAGTTCTTGCCTACTTCGACCCCAACAAAGAGCTCAGACTACAAGTGGACGTGTCAAAGTACGGACTAGGCACAGTATTACTGCAAGAAGGAAAGCCCATCGGCTACGCTTCCAGATCTCTTTCAGACAGTGAAATCAACTATGCTCAAATCGAGAAAGAGCTATATGCAATTCTGTTCGGATGTAAGCGTTTCCACCAATACATCTATGGCCGACAAGTCATTGTGGAATCCGACCACAAGCCCCTCGAGTCAATCATGAGGAAATCATTAGCCGCAGCCCCACCAAGGCTACAGAGAATGATCCTTCAGCTACAGAAGTATGACTTCACAATCATTCACCATCCAGGCAAAGGCATTCCTGTCGCAGACATGCTCTCCAGAAAGTCTCTTAGCTACCAGGACAGCAGCCTCAGTGAAGGCATGGATGGTGTACAACAGGTTACCTGTGAGTGACTCAAAACTGAAGGAGATCCGAGCAGGAACAGAGAAAGATGCAAAACTCACACTACTGAGCAAAGTCATACATGAAGGATGGCTTGAGGAAAGGAGGAAATGCCCTCAGAGCATATCTGAATTCTGGAACCACAGAGACAAACTGTCACAAATCAACGGAATCGTCTTCAAAGGGGAGAAAAATCATCATTCCTACCAGTCTCAGAGAAGAGATGTTGACAAAAATTCATGCTGGACATATGGGCATGGAAAAATGCAAACAAAGAGCACGTGACATTATGTTTTGGCCCGGAATGTGCAAACACATTGAGGACATTGTCGGAAAATGTTCCATTTGTCTAGAATGCCGCCCATCAAATGTCAAAGAGCCCATGATACCTCACCTTATCCCAGACAGGCCCTGGCAGGTCGTCAGCTGCAAGCAAGTGCATGCAAAACGTGTACAGAGACAGCAACACCAAAAGAGATACTATGACAGGTCAGCTAGACTACTGCCGCCGCTGCACAATGGAGAATCTGTCAGAATCCAGGAGCATGACTACTGGAAGCCAGCAGTCGTCATGCAGCCAGCTGACACTGAGCGATTGTATCACGTCCGCACCCCAGAAGGACAGGTGTACCGCTGCAATCGCAGGCACCTCCTGAACACCAAGGAACAACACCGTCATTCCGACGAGAGGATCAGTTCAACAGAGTGTGATGAACAGAGCAATACACAAAACACATCATACTTACCTGAACCTAAACCTGAACCTGATTTGCTGACCGATTCAGGAGCATGCTCAGTTCCATACCACACAAGGTCGGGATGAGAGGTCAAGCCTAGAGTTATCTTTGACTTGTGAACAGTCAAAAGGGTGTAGGCGGATCGCTGCCCTAAAAAAAACTGTACATCGTTATTGAAACGTTGAGATGTTTTCAGTGCTAGTTAAATGTTGAGTTTACTTATATGTTGATGCTACTGAGAACATTATGTAGAAGAAAGGTTCAAAAGTAATGCATAACATTTTTCTTTTAAAAGAAAGGTGATGTAACATTTGCATATTGATTTATCATTGGCCCGCAGGCATCTGTAAGGAATACCTATTATATTCACCTGTGATCACATGCTGAGTTGTCATTAGCCTGCAGGCATCTGTAAGCACTGCTATTGTTTAGAAGACCCAGGGGCCCTGACTCCATCTTATCCACACGGTGCTGTACTGCTGTGAGTCAGATCAGACCTGATGCTTCATTAAAGAGTTTAAACTGTAATACTCCGTTGTCCTGCAATTTATTATTTTTGTACAAAGTGTGCAAAACAAGACAGCCTCCTTCTCTCTGTTTTATCTCCCTGACTTTTTCTCTTTCTCTCTACTTTATCTTAGTCTCTATTACTTTTCCTCTTTCTACATATCTCTGTCACTCTGATCCTGTGCTTTGATAACTTTGTCTCTTTAATTTTATCTCTTCCTGTTATTATCTCCCTGTGTCTCTATTGCTTTTCCTATTTCCCTATTTTTAGCTCTCTCTTTCTCTTACTCTTGCCCTATGTCTCTTATTTTCCTCTTTCTGCTTTATCTCTGTCACTCTTTCCCTATGTCTCTCTTTACTCTCTTATTATGTAGGTCTGAAATTCCTGTTTTTTTAATTTAGCAAAAAGGAGAGATCAACATTAACTTGTGTTTCCTCCAACAACAATTATGAATTTCAGCCCTTTTCTCCCATCAGGGCTATTCTTTGACGTCCTCTCTGTTTTGTTTTTCTTCTCTTACTTCCTGACTACTCCTAGTACTCTCCCCATTCCTCCTGTGCTCTCTAGGCCACCCGGCCTGCTGGAATAGTCTAACTCCACAAACATGAACAGCAAATCAATGCACATACCATATAAGACAATGATTTTCTTCCAATCCTTGGGCTCCTGATCAGCTATCAGTGTGTAGCATAAGATATTTTTTGCTACCTGGGCCCCTTGACTGATCCTGATCCTGTTGTGTGACATTTATGCACTTGGCCTCTGTATGGATTCTTGGGTGCCTTAAGTCACCCTTGCCTCTGGCAGAACAAAGGGGAGGGGAGAAGAACCCTGGTTTGCTCAGTCATTCTGCACATACTTGTAGATTTCTTTTTTAACACACTTTTCATCAAAGAATTAGACTGCTTTGGGCCAACACAATCAATATTTCAATTGGACACTGTCTGGACTGCTTCATAAGCTGAAGTGGAGTCCATCAGTCTCTTGTACCTCATTATGAGATTTTAAAACACCATTGGCTGGTTTCCTTTAAAATTAGTTGTCATCACAAGTGAGTTATGGTTGCCTGATGTTGCCTGATGTTGGCTTATGAAATTTAGAATGAGATGATGATTTTTTAATTGGTGCAAGAAGTAAAGATAATCCACCTATTTCTAGATTGTAGCCTTTGAGAGATGGCAGTTTGGCCAAAAAATCAACTCTACTTGAGCAACAATTTTGAGTAAGACTCTGATATTTCCAATCTAAATGAAAATGAATAATGCTTACATTGAGTTAGACATGTGAGCTACCTGCTTATAGTAGATGGCCACCCCTGCATTAAATTCTAAAACAGAGTCAGAACATATAATGTATTTTGTTCAATATTTTGGCACGCAACAGATAAAATATAGTAATCAAAACCGAGACAAAATTTTATCAGGTTGCTATTACCTGTGTTTCTGCAAGGTGGTAAAGCATGGAGAATGGACCCATGCTTGGTGCTATTGTACAGGTGTTTAGGAAGTGTAGGGCTGAGTGTTCTAGGTTTCCGCCCCTCCCGCATGCCAGCTAAACATTCGGTTGATATGGTGAAGGCAGAAAGCAACTCGGGGATGTGCTCTCCTTTGGCATATTCTATATATGTGCTATTTAGAGGGAGAGAAAGAGGCATTCAAAAGGCCACCTTAGATGCCATGAAGGTGAGGCATAAACAAAGGAAGAGGCCACCTAAGTGCTGTTGTCCTGTGGGCAGAATATATCAGCCACGGAGAACTTTCTTCCACCTCATGCAAGAGCAGTGCCTTTGCTGGCTCTGATTCAGCAGCGAGATGGTCTATGAGCTTTGTGACCTACTGAAGAAGGACCTGCAGCCACATTGCAGAGCTGGCACAAGGGTACCACTCACTGTATAAAAATCACCATGGCCATGAACTTCTGCGGCTTGGAGAACTTCTGGATGACACATGTGACATCGTCAGTCGACAGTGCATTAAACAAGTCACTGATGCAGTGTTTGCCAAAACCAACAATTAACTTTCCAATGGAGCCCCAGAATCAACAGGCCCAAGCACCAACTTTCTTTCATGTAGGTGGATTTCCTGAAGTATGGAAGCTGACAATGAATTCAGCTGTATGTCTACTGGTGGATCACTGCTTGTGCCACTGAATAGAACATAGTGTGAATTAGTGTGCAGCAATGTTATACCAACCTTGACACGGGGGCAAGGCATGCCTGCTGCTTCCCCATCTCCAGCCTCCGCCTCCAAGTACTTGCCCTGTATTTGGAGGGTATGCTCCTCGAACTAAATGATCGCCTGAACTGCGGCTGTACTCCTTTCAGTGATAGACATCTCTCTCTTGTTGACTGCGAATCTTTTCTACCAAAACAGAGGCACGCATTCATAAACTGCTGAAGTCTATGCGCAATGTGAGGCCCTGCCTCCCTCCCACCCTCCACCACCGCCCCCACCCCCCGCATGTGGGAAAGAATCTCCTTTAGGAATTGCAAAGTGTGAAAGGCGAAGTGTGCGGACGATGGAGTTGGCAGCAGGTCATCCTCACCATGCGGGTGTAGAATGAGGGTGGGCTGGTAAAAGGACTTGGTGCTAAATGCACAAGGGGTTGTGATGGGCACCCACAGCAAGACAGAGAGGAAATCTTCCTATGGTGTGTCAGCTGTGGCTCAGTGGTTAGCACTCTCACCTCTGAGTCAGAAGGTTGGGGTTCAAGTCCCACTCCAGAGACTTGAGCATAAAAATCTAGGCTGACACTCCAGTGTAGTACTGAGTGAGTGATGGACTGTTGGAGGTGCCGTCTTTCAGATGAGTCATTAAACTGAGGCCCTGTCTGTTCTCTCAGGTGGTCGTAAAAGATCCCATGGCACTATTTCAAAGAAGAGCCGGTGACCTAGCCAAAATTTATCCCTCAATCAACAGATTATCTGGTCCATATCACATTGCTGTTTGTGGGAGCTTGCTGTGTGCAATTTGGCTGGTGTGTTTCCTGCACTACAACAGTAACTACACTTCAAAAGTACTTCATTGGGTGTAAAGTGCTTTGGGATGTCCTGAGGTTGCAAAAGGCGCTATAAATGCAAGTTCTTTCTTTTGATAATTGTCTTTGACAATCTGGGAACCTCATGATTGATGGTTTAATGCTGTTCTATCAGAAAAAGTTCCAATGATCACTTGGGGGAAGCATGAACCACCAGTCTAAAGGCTACATGTACATTGTACAAACAGGTTTCTCTGACGAATCAGATAAATATAAATTAAGCTGTAAACGGTTCATAGATTTGTCTCAAAGTCAAAATTGTATTGTACTAATGAAAAGCCAGAGATTAATAATGTTTGACCTGCATAGTGACGACTACAATAAATGTAAAATTTATATATGCTGCACAAAAGGATCAAACTGATGGTGTACCATTTCTTTGATCAATGTAGCCTACAGTACAAATGGCTGCTTACAGTCCCAGAGGTTTGCTCTTTATTAATGCAGCCTGTGATTTCCATTACAGGATGGAGTTCAATTGTCAAACTTTCACTCAAAGCTATTCTTTAAAGCCGTAACGTCTCATAGGAAGATCCATGCTGTCTAGCATTTACTTGTAGGGTTCTCAAAATTCCCACATTCTCCAAAGTTACGGATAAAGGGGCCCTGCGTTGGACAAGTTATGAAAAAGACAGGGTGCCCAAAATGGCTTCTGCAGCCTCGTGACCAAAACCGACAGGATTTTTAAAGCAAGGCCCTGCAGACAGGCAGGCCCAGAGATGAAACTTAAAATGCAGGAATCGGTGAAAAGACTCTGGAGCCAGACAGCCAAAGTTAACACAGAATATGCATTCATTCGCCTTGAAACAAATCAAGCTAGAATGGGCCTATAATCAAGGCCATTAGGTTTCTGCATATTTAATCGATAACAGCTCACAGAAGCCATCAAGTCAGAAAAACCCGATTAAGTCTCATACATAACCAACAACCAGGACATCAAAACCATTATAACACAGAGACAGCCATTTCAGGTGTCGTTAAAGTAAATGGCTGTAATCAGTTTAAACGAGCCCGCCAAAAGTTAGACAAAGGACTGACCTGATTTTGCACGCAGATAAGGAATGAAGAATCAGGTATAATTGTAGGCCCATCGGTAGTGATCGGTCTCTTATCTCTTAGCTCTCTTATTGTGGTTGGCTCTGAGCCCTTGCTCTCAGTTTTCTCATGCCCTGGCCTCATGGCGGGCTCTCTTCTCGCTCGCCGTGCCGCTCAACACCAAGGACGCCCATTACTACACTGAGGGCCCAACGCGGGAGGAGAACGAGATTCGAGTTCGAAACCACACAGGACACACAGGCCACAAACGGGCAGATGAGACAAGACGAGACGAAAAATACGGTAAACCGATAAGAGCAGAGAAGGGCAGCGGGAAGGCGCATTGGGGGGCAAATGCCTAGTTATAAGCTGGCGTTTGAAGAATAAATTGGCATTACATGCATGTTCAGTTAAACCCCAGAGTCATAGCCCAGGTTGAAGAATAAGCTGGCGTTCAAAGAATGGGTAGCAAAATCAATGGACAATAAGAGCCCAGTTTAAGAATAAACTGGTGTTCGAAGCTTGGGTAGGAAAATCATTAGACGGTAAAGACCGCCAACCGACCCCCAACCGCAGCAATACCGTCAACGACCGCCCAAGGAAGAAGAAGACCCATCGCGACTCGACGACGACGTTAGCTGAGGAAAAGGAGGGTGCTTCGCATAAACAACTTCAACGCCGCGCCCTGTGACCACGTGGCGATGGGATACCCCAAAGGACAGAAAGAGTGGACCTCAAAACCAACCCAGCTAAAGCAACATATTTCGGATTGGTGAGCATGAATTCCTGGCCCCTCATAGCTTAATCTAGTTAGGTATAGGGGGTGGGATAAAGATAAGGGGATTTTTAATGTATTTGTTTCCCTCGATGTGCCGTGTGTTCCCCATTCCCATGTAAGTGTATTAACTGTTTTATGCCTGTAACTAAACCAGTAATTCTCAGTAGTATTGTGTTTTATTCAGCCTTCTAATAAAATTTGGTTTTCTTGCACCAAACCACTTGTCTACTCGATTTTCTGTATCGCCGCCTGTACCTAAGTCCGGTGTCTACAACCCAGGGGGTGTGGGATGATTCGAACCACTCAAAGGAGTCAGAGGTGAAGCTGACACGCACACCACACCCTACAACTGGAGCTAGACTCTGAGAGAATTATGAAATTACCAATTATAAGGTGTGTGGGAGGTCACTGCAATGCATCGGCTGGATCCTCCATCAGTGCAACTGAGGTCCTAGATCCCGGGAAAGGTCAGAAATGTATTTACATAGATACATAGATACATAGAAGATAGGAGCAGGAGTAGGCCATTCGGCCCTTCGTGCCTGCTCCGCCATTCGATGAGATCATGGCTGATCCTTTAATTCAGTATCCCGTCCCCGCCTTCTCTCCGTAACCCTTAACCCCTTTTGCCCGTAGAAATATATCTAATTCCCTCTTAAATATATTTAATGAGCTGGCGTACACTGCCCTCTGTGGCAATGAGTTCCACAGGTTCACCACTCTCTGAGTGAAGAAATTCCCCCTCATCTCTGTCCTAAATGGTTTAGCCCTTATCCTTAAATTATGTCCTCTAGTTCTGTTCTCACCCGCCAAGGGAAACATTCCTTCTGCATCCAGTCTGTCTAGACCTGTCAGAATTTTATACACTTCTATGAGGTCCCCTCTCAATCTTCTAAACTCCAGTGTGTACATCCCTAAACTACATAGTCTCTCCTCATAGGTCATTCCCGCCATTCCTGGTATCAGCCTGGTGAATCGCCGCTGCACCCCCTCCATGGCAAGAACATCCTTCCTCAGATGAGGCGACCAAAACTGTACACAGTACTCGAGGTGTGGTCTCACCAGTGCCCTGTACAGCTGCAGCAAGGTATCCCTGTTCCTGTATTCTAACCCTTTTGCTATGAAGGCCAGCATACCGTTTGCCTTCTTGACCGCCTGTTGCACCTGCATGCTCGCCTTCAGTGACTGGTGTACAAGAACACCCAGGTCTCTCTGTACTTCCCCCTCTCCCAATCTATTGCCATTTAAATAATAATTTGCCCTCCCGTTCCTGCACCCAAGGTGGATAACTTCGCACTTGTCCACATTATAGTGCATCTGCCATTTATCCGCCCAATCGCCCAGTCTGTCCAAATCGCTCTGGAGCTTCCTGGTCTCTTCCTCTGAGCCCACCCCCCCTCCTAGTTTAGTGTCGTCTGCAAATTTGGAAATGCTGCATCCGACTCCCTGATCCAGGTCATTAATGTAAATTGTGAACAGCTGGGGGCCCAGGACAGATCCCTGTGGTACCCCACTTGTTACTGCCTGCCATTCAGAAAATGAGCCGTTTATTCCAACTCTCTGTTTTCTATCTGACAGCCAGTTCCCTATCCACGCCAAAACTTTCCCCTTTATCCCATGAGCCTCAATTTTCCATGCTAATCTTTTATGTGGGACCTTATCGAAGGCCTTTTGGAAGTCCAGGTACACCACATCTACTGGCTCTCCCCCATCTATTCTACCAGTTACTCCCTCAAAAAATTCCAATAGATTAGTCAAGCACGATTTACCCTTTGTAAATCCATGTTGACTCTGTCCTATCCTGTCCCCATTTGCTAAGTGCTCCGCTATTTCATCCTTAATGATGGACTCCAGCATTTTGCCCACAACTGATGTAAGGCTTACAGGTCTGTAATTACCTGCTTTTTCCCTACCCCCCTTTTTGAATAGTGGGGTAACGTTAGCTACCCTCCAATCCATCGGCACTGTTCCCGAGTCTAATGAATTCTGAAAAATCATCCTTAGTGCATCCGCTATCTCTAGGGCCACCTCCTTCAGTACCCTAGGATGCATGTTATCAGGCCCTGGGGATTTGTCCACCTTCAATCCCTTTAGCTTCCTTAACACCATATCCTTAGAGATATTGATTTGCGTCAGTTCCTCCTTTGCCAATGTCCCTATTTTTCCCGATATCCCAGGGAGGTTTTTTGTGTCTTCCTTCGTAAAGACTGACCCAAAGTATGCATTTAGTTGATCTGCCATTTCCTTATTTCCCATTATATATTCCCCCGTATCTGACTGCAATGGACCAACTTTGGTTTTCACCAGTCTTTTCCTTTTGATATACTTATAAAAGTATATAACACATCATATCAAGGTGCAGAATAAATTAGTTTTCCACACTTTGCTTTTCACATTGTTTCGTAATATTTTCTGAATCCTTGTTATGTTTATTAGGATGAGAGCCAGTTACAAAATGGAAAAGAGTCTGCTTTTATTTTCATTATTTTAAGCCACGCACAGCTGGTCTGTTATAAATAGTGATAAATCCATGCACTCCTTGGTTCTATTATGCCTCGGATTGTTGGTAATGGATGCTCTGTTTGTTTTGACTTAATCCTTTCCAGCCCGTGGGAGGCCCTTCGTGCTGAGTGCTAAGTGGCCCAAGAACACCCTTCATAGTTCTGTACCAGGATCCCTCATAACTAGCGACTGGTCACAAGCATCCCAGATGAAGCAGTTGGGGCTGTGTGTTTACGGTTGCGTCTGTGCTGCTGCCTGGATTTGCTAACCAGCTGCACAATTCGACAACAAATTCATTACCCCTGCGCACAGCTGGTCCTGCTGATGCTTGAGACGTGGGAGAATAAATATTAACAAATGATGTACTGCATTGTTAAACAAGCTTTTTAAATAACTGTTAATCTTCATTTGACAGGCTTAGACATTCTTTCCTGGATAAACCACGTCTTGCCAACCTGCGACACACGGACTCCATGAAAGCGACTAATTGCTTCCTTGATAATAAAAAAAATAACAACTTCAATTCTACCTGAAGATATTAGTCAATTTGAGAGGTTCCCTTAAGCTCAGGCTCTCTGAATTTTCAGTTGATATTTGTTTGTTGAATGAATTGATTTTGCACCTTGCCTCCTATCAGTGCAATACAGGAATCATTAACCGTCACCCTCTTCTCAAGTTCATCTTTCTTTAGAAAAAAAATTGTTTTGTTTTGTTAGGCTGTTAATAGGAGAAATCAAACACTAGATTTCTAAATGTTAGATGATGATATTGCATGCCAGATTTACAAGCCCCAGAAGGGTTAAAAGAATATTTTGTCAGTGGTAGACGATGCCCCAATGTCCATATTTGGTCACCATGGCAACGCACTGACTAGAGACAGGGAAAATCTTTCAGAGGGCTTCACAGCCCATGAAAAGTCTAAATAATTGCTTTCTCTGTCTCGAGAGACAGCCTTGAAAGACCACTAGTGACGCAGACTGTGATGTTAAATAATGACACAAATGAGAACACCTTAGGAATTTTACGTCAGCCTGATTAATGTTTCATTCATTCTGATTTCCCTGGTGTTATTATTAGATTTGAATGAGTGACAAAAAATAGGAATGATGCAGACGGGTGTTTGGATATTAACACTAGAGCTGGTACCCAATACGTTTAATAATGCACATGGTTTGCTGCCAAGAGTGAACCTATCTCACGTATTTTAATTTAAAATGTTAAATCATGTCCCTATCTCCTGTCAGCAGCTATTAATCAGTGCTTTGAAAAATGGCCAATGCCTGTTTACAGGAGAAGAATACTCAGGACCAACAGCAGGGAGAAGCAAAGTCCAGTTCAACAGGTACCCCAAAAAGCACCTTTAAATCTGGTGCATTCTGTGCCAGTGTTGCAGGTTCGAGGATCACACCACAATAAAATTCAAATTAAACATGAACAAGTAAAATGCTCTTTTGTGTACATAAAGCCTCTTGAGATTACTTGCGGTGCTTGCAATACTCTATTGGCTCACTTGTATCTACATAATGGCCCAAAAATTGTTCTCAAAATGACGGCGAGGCTAATAGGGCTCGCCGTTATTTAAGTGCAAATCCCACAGCAACTTCAGCGAGGAAAGATGCGTGATTAAACGCAGAAATCAAACAGTTGCTGTCAGAGATGTGCTGCTCACTCAGGTCTCGGGACCTGCATCCCTCATTATCAGCTCGCACGTTCAGTAACTTGCCTTGCAAAAAATTTAAAAACCTAAACGTGCAAGGGCAAGTCTAACTAACGGCAGGCGCTGTTTGTTGACCGGTAACAGGAATTTTCGAGCCAATGTCTCAGTCTGTCTCGCTGCTGTTTTATTCCGTTCTACTTTCTTAGGATCTAAGCTTCACCGCATTACTTATTAATGACACCACCGTATACATACAACTTTCATTCACTTCTGTGACACAAATTCATTGTTTCTTGTATTTGGAAATGTACCTGATTAAAGCAACACACTCAAAATAGGCTGTGAACTAGACACGAAGCATCGAGTGCTTGCTATACAGGCACTTTAGTTTCATGAACACTAACATTTTATGATTCTGAGATTCAGTTTCTTTGATAGCATTCATGAGTCAACCTGCTGTAGCTCTAGTGTGGGAGGTTTCAGATCACCTTACGGAGGAAGTACAAATGTAAATGGCATACTTGTGATACAACACATTGATGTTCTGGTGAATGGATATCCAAGCTTATGTCTTTGTCACATTGGTCTATGCCGTGCAGCCTTGGGGACCAATATCATGGTTAAAACAATGGCCCAGAATCTGCAGTCAGCGGTGAAGCGACGGCGCTCGCAGCTGACCTCGGAGAAAGCTGCCCACAAAGATTTAGTGATCTCTGTGGCATGAATTTCAACTCTCCCGATGTTAACTTCATGCTGGCATCAAGTCTAGGAGATCTCCAGCCTCCAGCAATAGTGGTGTCATCAAGCAGGCTAAGCAGCCAATCACTTTGAAGAATTCTCACAGGCAGCAAACCAAAAAGTAAAATGCACCGATTTTCCTTCACTTTTTAATCATTTTAGAGAGCAAAATAAAGATTAGAAAATACACATGGGATTAAGGTAGAAGCTGAAATATCATAAACAAACTTTAATTTAATTTTTTTTATATGATATTAAAAATCATGGAATATTTAAAATTTGACATTCCTCAAATATAAAATTAGTTTTTCAGGGCCAGAACCGTTGTTCATCAGTAATTATGAATCAGTACGCCAGTAATAACCCAGTTACACTACGTTCAACTAGGCTTAACTTTTTCAGGATATTTAAGAGCGATGTTGCAATGTATGTAATAATGTATATATATACCTTAAGGGAGAGAACTACTTTTTACAGCTCCTGTATACTGTAGTACCGGCAGTGACCACACCTGTATATAAACCCGGAGTAGTGATCTGTACAGTTAGTTCTAGAGTAACCCTCATTCAGTAAACACCTGTTGATCGTTCCCTGCAGCCTGTTGTCAGATTATTGAAGGACACAACATTAAGATACATGGATATAACATTGGCGACGACGCAGATTCGAACCTACCTGCAAATCTGCATCACCTCCCAGGGATTTGCTCCTGGAGAACAGTGGAAGGAGGTCGAGTCCCGAAGCACGGGCATCGACCACGGGCAACCGCCCAGTCATCCAGCAGAGATTTGAGCATCGCAGGGGAGGCTGTCGAGAGCCAGGCTTGGCTTTCCAGTCACAGTGGTCCAGCAAAACGGGCTGGCAACAGGTACTGCGCAGACCCTTCCCGGACAGCGGCGGCTAGAGCCGACCGAGTGGCACAGAAAAAGGCCGAGCAGCGTCGACGGGGGAGAGAGAGAGGGCAGAGCGCACAGGGCGCAGCCGGTGTTCAGGACCGAGCGGCGTCAATGGGGAGAGATACGAGAGAGAGCAGAGCGCAGCCGGTGTTCAAGGGCCGAGCAGCATCAACGGGGGAGAGAGACGAGAGAGAGTAGAGTGCAGCCGGTGTTCAAGGGCCGAGCAGCGCCAACGGGGGAGAGGGGTGCGCAGGAAAACGCGAGGCGCTGCCATTGCCATGAGGACCGCAGAGAGCGGCATTGGCAGCAGCGCAGGAGCAGCGTACGAAACCCACAGGGCGTCACCATTTGCCATGAGGACTGCCGAGAGTGGCGTTGGCAGCAGCGCGGGAGATGCCATTTTAAGCCACAGCGGGGAAGAAAGGAAAGCGCGAGAGACGCCATTTTAAGCCGCAGTGGGGAAGAAAGGAAAGCGCGGGAGATGCCATTTTAAGCCAGTCTAACCACACCCAAAAATGCCGAAGAGTGGCAGTATCACAGCGTTCAACAATGAAGTCAAAGATTGGACGACATATGTCGAACGCATAGAAGTATACTGCAAGGCGAATGAAGTGCCAGATGACAAGAAAGCGCTGGTATTGTTGAATTCAATGGGTGCAAAAACGTATGGCTTACTACGAAACCTAGTAACCCCAGAGAAGCCAGTCGAAAAGGATTTTGAAAACATAGTGTCAATCCTACAGGACCACTTAGCCCCCACACCACTGCTGATAGCAGAAAGATTTAAGTTTCACAAAAGGAACCAGCATAAAGATGAAAGTAATGCTGAGTATTTAACGGAACTGCGCAAGCTATCAAAAGACTGCCAGTTTGGAACGGGACTAGCAGATACTTTAAGGGACAAGTTTGTGTGTGGGCTTCAAAGTGAAGGAACCGAGAAACGGCTTCTATCAGAAAAGGATCTTACGCTGGACAAGGCTTTCAGCATTGCAGTGTCACACGAAGCAGCAGCATGGGGCGATGCAGAGATACAACGGAGACCGCAAGAATATGGCACAAATGAAATGTCATACGGAACAGTGAAGTGCTATCGCTGCGGCAGAACAACACACGACCATAATGATTGCTGGTTCAAGGACAAAGTGTGCAGACAGTGTGGAAAAGTAGGACACATAACAAGAGTCTGCAGGTCGGGAAAGAAAACCAGCAGCAAGAAATCTCCACAGGAGAAGTACAAGAAGGTACATAAGGTGATGGAGAGTAGTTCAGATGAACAGAAGAGTGATACAGACTCCGGAAGCAAGGAGCTGGGTTGTCTGAAACTACATAATGTGGTCAAAACGGAGGATCACCAAACTATCTGGGTCACGCTCAAGATAGCAGGAGTCCAAGTGAAAATGGAATTGGACACAGGATCAGCCCTAACAGTCATAAACCGAAGGGACTACAAGCGGCTATTCTCACATATACCCTTGAGAGATACAAAGATTGTCTTGAAGACGTACACGGGGCAAAAAGTCTACCCCAAAGGAAAAATAAGGGTGAACGTTATATATAACGGCAAGGAAACACCAAAAATGGACCTATATGTATTGCCAGATGGAGGACCACCACTATTAGGATGTGAATGGATCCAGAAGATACAGCTAGATTGGCATTCCATACAAGCACTGACTGTAGATGCCAAAAAGGATGATGACGTCACACCTGGACGACTGTCAAAAATGCTAACTGATGCACAAGAAGTGTTCCAGCAGGGACTCGGAACACTAAAAGGCATAACAGCGATGATCAAAATAGAGGAAAATGCAAGCCCAAAGTTTTTTAAGGCCAGATCGGTACCTTATGCAATCCGCCCAGTCGTCGAAGCAGAGCTGGAAGGTTTGGAACGTTCAGGAGTACTGTCCAAAGTGGACTGGAGCGAGTGGGCTACACCCATCGTTCCTGTAATGAAGAGGTCGTTGAGTAATACGCCTGGGGAACCAAAGAAGGTTCGCATCTGTGGGGACTTTAAGGTGACAGTGAACCCAGTCCTTCACATTGTACAATATCCGCTTCCGTGGACTGAAGATATTTTCGCCTCGCTATCTGGAGGTAAACGCTTCACTATGATTGATCTGGCCCAGGCGTACCTGCAAATGGAGGTGGAAGAAGCCTCAAAACAGTACCTCACGATCAACACTCATAAAGGTCACTACCAATACAACCGGCTGGTGTTCGGAGTAGCATCAGCTCCGGCTATTTGGCAAAGGGCAATGGAACAAGTCCTGCAAGGGATTCCAGGGACCCAGTGTTATTTGGACGACATCCTGGTCACGGGCGAAAATGACAGTGATCGCCTCGCCAACCTGGAGCAGGTGCTCACTAGATTGAAGAAATATGGGCTCCGAGCTAATTGCCACAAATGCGAGTTTTTCCAGGAGCAGATCTCGTATTGTGGCCACGTTATTGATAAAGAGGGGTTACATAAGTCCCCTGAATAGATTGAGGCAGTAGTCAAGGCTCCAGCACCGAGAAATGTGTCACAACTGAGGTCGTTCCTCGGGCTGGTGAACTACTACCATAAGTGCTTGCCGAATTTGTCTACCGTACTACACCCACTGAACACCCTACTGCAAACGGGGGTACCATGGAAGTGGAGTGACGAATGTAAACGAGCTTTCCAGAAGAGCAAAACATTGATCACATCAAAAGAGGTGTTGGCTCATTTCAACCCAGCACTACCAATTCGGTTGGCGTGTGATACATCACCCTATGGCATTGGAGCGGTGCTGTCGCACAAATTCCCGGACGGCTCGGAGAGGCCAGTAGCCTTTGCATCTCGGTCACTAACCTCAGCCGAGCGTAACTATGCCCAGATTGACAGGGAGGCCCTCAGCCTAGTGTGGGGAGTGAAAAAGTTCAATCACTATCTGCACGGGCAGAACTTCACCTTGCTGACTGACCACCAACCACTTGTCTCCATCTTTAATCCAAAGAAGGGCGTTCTGGTGATGACTGCGCAATGGCTACAAAGATGGTCCTTTTTTCTAGGGGCGCACCAATATGAAATCGAGTATAAGGGCACGAAACAGCATGGAAACGCTGATGGGCTATCACACCTGCCACTGCCTACTGTGGAGGAAGCACCAGCAGTGGATCCTGTCAAAATATTTCATTCGACTATAATTGAATGCTTGCCAGTAACTAACGCTGGTATAGAGAAGGAGACCCGAAATGACCCGACACTGTCTCGGGTATATGATTTGACGGTGAAGGGATGGCCAGCACATGGCGACTCACTGTTGCCAGCATTCTCATCCAGAAGAGAACACCTGTCAGTACGCCAGTGGACCTTGGTGTGTGGATCCCGAGTGGTAATTCCACCCAAGTTAAGGGAGAGAGTGCTCAATGAGCTTCACGAAGGTCATCTGGGAGGGGTGAAAATAAAAAGCCTTGCTAGGGCTTATTTGTGGTGGCCGGGGATCGATCAGCAAATCGAGGACCTGACAAAGAGCTGCTCAGGATGCCAGAAGGTCCAAAATGCACCACCACATACCCCTCTACGCCCATGGGAGTGGCCCTCATCTCCATGGCAACGGGTGCATATTGATTTTGCTGGTCCATTCATGGACTCAATGTTTTTAATAGCCGTGGATGCGCACTCGAAATGGCCTGAGGTGATCATAATGTCCTCCACCACCACAGAGAAAACTATTGCAGTCCTACGGACCATTTTTGCCAGGAACGGCTTGCCAGAGCAGATTTGCTCTGATAACGGACCACAGTTTGTGTCCGAAGAGTTTCGAAGATTTATGAAAAGGAATGGGGTAAGGCATTACACATCCGCCCCGTATCATCCAGCCACAAATGGATTGGCTAAGAAGTTCGTACAAACCTTTAAAAAAGCAGTAAAGGCCATGTGCGATGACGACATTCCACTGCAGCATAAGGTGGACAATTTCCTGTTAGCCTACAGAAATGCGACACATGCAGTCACCAACCAGGCCCCGGCCATGATGTTCTTTAACCGAAGGTTGAGATCGTGTCTGGATTTGCTCAGACCAAATGTACGAAGAGATGTTGAGAGTAAGCAATTCCAGCACATCAATGAGAAGCCGACAAGGAGCTTCAATGTAGGGCAACCAGTCTTGGCCCGTGACTACCGAACAGAGAAATGGCAACCAGGAACGATATGCACACGGCAGGGGCCACTAATGTACACAGTAGATGTTGGGGAGACACTTGTGAGACGCCATGCTGACCAGATCCTAGAATCACAGGAACGAGTCAACCCCATGTCTCGGCCATACGTACCTGGTGAGGAACCCAACGTACAGGTCGCATCTACCTCAGAAACAATAGCATTGGAAGCTGATGAATCAACTGACGACAGGGTGCTAGAATCGCCTCCGCACCAAGAGCGAGACACTCGGGAAAGGCGTTATCCAGAAAGAATCAGGAAGCCTCCCCAGAGACTGAATATATGAATGGACTATTTTCATATAACATTGTATATTAAAAATGTTAATTGTTTAATGAGTATTATGGTACTGTTAATCTAAAAGGGGAGGAATTGTAATGTATGTAATGTATATATTACCTTAAGGGAGAGAACTACTTTTTACAGCTCCTGTATACTGTAGTACCGGCAGTGACCACACCTAGAGTCATAGAGTCATAGAGTCATAGAGTAATACAGCACGGATAGAGGCCCTTCGGCCCATCGTGTCCGCGCCGGCCATCAAGCCCTGTCTAATCTAATCCCATATTCCAGCATTTATAGAGTCATATGTATATAAACCCTGAGTAGTTAACTGTACAGTTAGTTCTAGTGTAACCCTCATTCAGTAAACACCTGTTGATCGTTCCCTGCCGTCTGTTGTCTGATTATTGAAGGACACAACATTAAGATACACGGATATAACAGATGTTACAGGGTAAAAGCTTAAGTTCTTGTCAGTTCAGTGACTTCTCAAAGATGGCCGGCTCCAGAGAGTTCAACAGTGCACCCTAATGGAGAAGCGTAGAATCACTAACAGCAACTTCTGGATTTTTGCGTTTCTGAACGCTTGCACTAGCTGCAGAACTTGCTATCAGTTTCAGAGGGGTGATAACGGCGAACACTGACAGTTTCGCTGTCATTACCACTACAAAGTCTGGGCCAATGTCTCCATTAATTTGCAAAAATCTCTAGCTGTTGATGCTAACCAGATTTTGGTGTTCCCATCTTCCTCACATCTTCCACCCTCAATCAACTTGGGATCAACCAAAACTCTGCTGCCAATATCCTCACCCACAGAAAGTCCTGCTCACCAATCACCCCGTTCTCACTGACCTACATTGACTTCCAGTGCGGCAAAGTCTCAAATTTAAAATTCTCATCCTCATGCTGAAATCCCTCCATGGCATCACCTCACCCCATCTCTGTAACCTTCTCCAGCCCAACAGCCCTCTGAGAATTCTGCTCCTCCAATTTTGGCCTCTTGTGCATCCCCAATTTTTATCACTCCACTAATGGCAGACATGCCTTCAACTGCTTAGGCCCTAAGCACTGGAATTTTTACCCTAATCCTCTCTGCCTCTCCACCCCTCGTTCCCTTTTAAGGCTATCTTTAAAACCCATCACTTTGACCAAGCTTTTAGTTAGCGCTCCTATATCGCCTTCATTGACTCAGTGTCAATTTTTGCCTGATGACGCTGCTGTGAAGTGCCTTGGGACATTTTCCTACGTTAACGCATGCTCCACCGAGCTGATGACCAATTTTGCATCGAAGTCCTAAAACCAGCGTTAGGACTCCAATTTGCATATTCACGCCGCCTAATGCCTGTGTGAGGAGAGCACCCCAGACACTTAGAGGTTGCCGGCTTCTAAATTGGCAGCTGGTGCAATTCTGGGGCAGATTGAGTGCAAGAGATCAGGGCCCAAAATTCATCCCTCTGACCTTAATTTTTTGCCCAAAAAACAGGCAGAACAAGCTTGAATTTCTCTCCCACTGTGTAGAGGTGAGGCACTTCCCTAGGACCAGAAGGAAAAACTCTTCAGTTTCAAAGCAGAGCTGCAGGAGTCTGTAAAGCCTATTCTGTTAGCATCGGGGAACCTAAAAGAGAGAAATCACCTTACAATAAAGAGCAAGTTAACGAAGGAACACAGATTTCCAAAGCATCGTATTATGTCTTCAGAATGTCCCAAAGTGCTACTCAACCAAATAATTGCTTTCCTTTGGAAGAGCAGTCACTGTTGTTATTTATGTAAACGTGGCAGCCAATTTGCATCTGCGAGATTCCACAAACAATAAATAGACAGGTAATCTACTTTTTTTGGTCATATTGGTTGAGGGAGGAAAGTTAACTAGGAGGGTCTAACAATTTTCAAATATGTGTAGACTTCATGATTGGTTCAGTTTGCAGTTCACTGACAGCCCCCTTTTGAATTTGAGAGCTTAAAGTTCAAGTTGAAGGATGTCGCAGTAACTCTTAATTGAGGCACGGTGGGCAGCTGGAAAAAGCCTATGAGGAAGGCAATTCCTGAAATCTGAGAATAGCAACTAGTGACTGTTTGAAATGACTGTTTGAAGTTCCTGGAAGGTAAAAGAAACATTGGTTCTATTTAAAAGTAACTTTGTAAACAATTTCCTTTGTAAAAGTTCTTAGCGTTGTGATCTTTTTATTATTGTGTCAACTTGAGCAGATAGATAAAAGTTAGGTATTTTGAGATTTAGGCAAGTTACTGTGCTTGTAACTGGGCTATCTTCTGCTTCCATAAGATTCCACTTCTGTCTTGAAAGCGATAGAACATCAAAGCAGATCGCATTTAAAGTTTCAAGTATGAAGTGAATTTATTCATGGATCAACGAACAAGTGATTAACCTAACGGTGATAAAATATCGATTTATATATTTGTTCACTGATTGTCCTTTCCTTCTCATGGACTTCAGTTGTTGTGCAGCCTAGAATTTTTCCGTGCTCATATGTTTGCCGCAGTTCTTCCCACTCTTTGGCTTTCTGTCTGCCTTTGTTTTTTTGGTTCACTAGGTGATTTACGTAGATTGACTTGGCTGGCAGCACCAGTAGTATAAGCAAGGCCCCCTTGCTTTGATGATGAGAGGAGAGGAGGTCCTAGAAACATAGAAAAATTGGAGCAGGAGTAGGCCATTCGGCCCTTCGAGCCTGCTCCACCATTCAATACGACCATGGCTGATCCTCTTATCTCAATACCATATTCCCGCTCACTCCCCATACCCCTTGATGCCTTTTGTGTATAGAAATCTATCGATCTCCTTCTTAAATATATTCAGTGACTTGGCCTCCACAGCCTTCTGTGGTAGAGAATTACACAGGTTCACCACCATCTGAGTGAAGATATTTCTCCTCATCTCAGTCCTAAATGTATCCTGAGACTGTGACCCCTCGTTCTAGACCCCCCAGCCAGGGGAAACATCCTCCCTGCATCCAGTCTGTCTAGCCCTGTCAGAATTTTATATATTTCAATGAGCTCCCCTCTCATTCTTCTAAACTCTAGTGAATACAGACCTGGTCGACCCAATCTCTCCTTATACAACAGCCCTGCCATCCCAGAAATCAGTCTGGTGAACCTTCACTGCACTCCCTCTATGGCAATATATCCTTTCTTAGGTAAGGAGACCAAAATTGCACACAGTGTGGTCTCACCAAGGCCCTGTATAACTGTCCTGTACTCAAATCCTCTTACAATGAAGGCCAACATACCATTTGCCTTCCTAACTGCTTGCTGCATCTGCATGTTTGCTTTCAGTGACTGGTATACAAAGACACCCAGGTCCCTTTGTGCATCAGCATTTCCCAAACTATCACCATTTAAATAATACACTGCCTTTCTGCTTTTCCTACTGAAGTGGATAACTTCACATTTACCCAGGTTATACTGCATCTGCCATGTATTTGCCCACTCACTCAACTTGTCTAAATCACCTTGAAGCCTCTTTGCATCCTCCTCGCAACTCACAATCCCACCTAGTTTCATGTCGTCAGCAAACTTGGAAATATTACATTTGGTTCCCTCATCCAAATCATTGATAGATATTGTGAATAGCTGGGGCCCAAGCACTGATCCCTGCGGTACCCCACTAGTCACTGCCTGCCACCCTGGACAAGACCCATTTATTCCTACTCTCTGTTTCCTGTCTGTTAGCCAATTTTCAATCCATGCCAGTATATTACCCCCAATCCCATGTGCTTTAATTTTGCACACTAATCTCTTATGTGGGACTTTATCAAAGGCCTTCTGAAAACCCAAATACACCACATCCACTGGTTCTCCCTTATCTATTCTACTATTTACATCCTCAAAAAGCTCCAGTAGGTTTGTCAAACATGATTTCTCTTTCATAAATCCATGTTGACTTTGTCTAATCCCGTTGATATTTTCTAAGTGTCCTGTTATCACATCCTTTATAATAGACTCTAGCATTTTCCCTACGACTGATGTTAGGCTGACCGGTCTATAGTTCCCTGTTTTTCTCTCTCCCTCCTTTTTTAAATAGTGGGGTTACATTTGCCACCCTCCAATCTGCAGGAACTGTTCCATAGTCTATAGAATTTTGGAAGATGACAACCAATGCATCCACTATTTCCATGGCTACCTTGTTTGGTACTCTGGGATGCAGATTATCAGGCCCTGGGGATTTATCAGCTTTCAGTCCCATTAATTTCTCCAGCACTATTTTTTTTACTAATACTAATTTCCTTTAATTCCTCCTTCTCACTAGACTCTTGGTTCCCTAGCATTTCTGGGAAGTTATTTGTGTCCTCTTCCGTGAAGACAGAACCAAAGTATTTGTTTAATTGCTCTGCCGTTTCCTTGTTCCCCATTATAAATTCTCCCGTTTCTGACTGTAAGGGACCTACATTTGTCTTCACTAATTTTTTTCTTTTTTCCATACTTGTAGAATCTTTTACAGTGCGCTTTTATGTTCCTTGCAAGTTTACGCTCATACTCTATTTTTCCCCTCTTAATCAATCTCTTGGTCCTTTTTTGCTGAACTCTAAACGGCTCCCAATCCTCAGGCTTGCTATTTTTTCTGGTAACTTTATATGACTCCTCTTTGGATCTAATACTATCCTTAATTTATTTTGTTCGCCATGGTCGGACCGCTTTTCCTTTTGTGTTTTTGCGTCAGAAAGTAATGTATAATTGTTGCAATTCATGCATTCATTCCTTAAATGTTAGCCATTGCCTATCCACCATTATGCCTTTTAATGAAGCTCCCCAATCTATCATAGCCAACTCACACCTCATACCTTTATAGTTTCCTTTGTTTAGATTTAGGACCCTAGTTTTGGATTGGACTTCTTCACTTTCCATCTTAATGTTATGGTTACTCTTCCCTAAAGGACTCCGCCCAACAAGATTACTAATTAACATCTTCTCATTGCACAATACCCAATCTAGGATAGCCTGTTCCCCATTTGGCTCTTCAATGTACTGGTCTAAAAAAAATCTCATACACACTCCAGGAATTCATCCTCCACCACATTATTGCTAATTTGGTTTGGCCAGTCTATATGTAGATTAAAGTCACCCATGATTATTGTAGTACCCTTGTTACATGCATCTCTAATTTCCTGTTTGATGCCATCCCCTACATTACCACTACTGTTTGGAGGCCTATAGATAAATCCCACCAATGTTTTCTGCCCCTTGGTGCTTCTTAGCTCCACCCAGACTGATTCCACATCTTGATTTTCTGAGCCAATATCCTTTCTCACTATTTCTCTGATTTTATCCTTTACTAACAACACCACCCCATCTCCTTTTCCTTTTTGCCTGTTCTTCCTAAACATCAAATATCCTTGGATATTCAACTCCCAGCCTTGGTCACCCTGCAGCAATGTCTCCGTAATTATATCGTATCCGTTTACATCTATTTGCGCTGTTAATTTATCTACCTTATATTACGAACGCTTCGTGCATTCAGGTACAGTGCCTTTAGATTTGTGTTTAACATTTTTAGACATCTTAACATTTTTTGCACTATGGCGCTATTTGTCTTCCCATTTTTTCTTACCCGGACCCTATTTGTTTCTACACTCTGTCCCTTCCTGACACAATCCGGTTATCCTTACCCCAGTCACTTTCCTGCACTGCTTCCTTGTCTTTTCTCTTTAGCATTCTAGATTTCTCTCCACCGGGACCCACCACCCCCCCCCCCCACTCCTTATTTAGTTTAAAGCCCTATCTACCTCCCTAGTTATTCGATTCGCTAGAACTCTGGTCCCAGCATGGTTCAGGTGTAGTCCATCCCAATGGAACAGCTCTCTCTTTCCCCAGTACTGGTGCCAGTGCCCCACGAATCGAAACTCACTTCTCCCACACCAATCTTTGAGCCATGCATTCATCTCCCTGATTCTATTGACCTTATGCCAATTTGCTTCTGGCTTCGGTAATAATCCAGAGATTATGACCTTTGTGGTTCTGCTTTTTAATTTAGTCCCTTGCTGCTCAAACTCTCTCAGCAGTACCTCTTTCTTTGTCCTACCTATGTCGTTGGTACTTATGTGGACCATGACAACTGGATCCTCCCCCTCCCACTCCAAGTTCTTCTCCAGCCCGGAGGAGATGTCCTTTACCCTGGCACCGGGTAGGCAACATAGCCTTCGGGACTCATGCTCCTGGCTGCAGAGAACAGTGTCTATCCCCCTAACTATACTGGTGCCTACTACAACCACCTTCCTTTTTACTCTCTCCACTTGAACGGCTTCCTGTACCATGCTGCCATGGATCAGTTTGCTTGTCCTCCCAGCAATCCCTGCAATTGTCCACAAGGGTTGCAAGAACCTCAAATCTATTGGACAAGTGCAGGGACTGAGGCACCTGCAATACTTCCTCCTGGATCCCCGTACCTGCCTCACTCGCAGTCACACCCTCCTGTCCCTGACCATGTGTCAATTATGAAGCATTTATTCTAAGGGGTGTGGCTGCCTCCTGGAGCAAAAGGTCCAGGTAACTTTTTCCCTCCCTGATGTCTCACAATGTCTGAAGCTCAGACTCCAGCTCCTCAACTCGGAGCCGAAGTTCCTTGAGCCGCAGACACTTACCGCAAATGTAGTCACCCTGGACAAAAATGTCCACAAGCTCCCACATATTGCAACGGCAACACATCTCCTGTTCACAGAATCACAGAAACCCCACAGTGCAGATAGAGGCCATTTCGGCCCATCGAGCCTGCACCGACACATATCCCACCCGATCCCCGTAACCCCTACACCAACACATATCCCACCCTATCCCCGTAACCCCACGTATTTAATCCCCCTAACACTAAGGGTCAATTTATCATAGCCAATCAACCTAACCCGCACATCTTTGGGCTGTGGGAGGAAACCGGAGCACCCGGAGGAAACCCACGCAAACACGGGGAGAATGTGCAAACTCCACACAGACAGTCACCCGAGGCCGGATTCGAACCCGGGTCCCTGGCGCTGTGAGGCAACAGTGCTAACCACTATGCCACCGTGCTCCCATTATTTTATTTATTTAATTAATTAGTTTAGCATTAATCAAATTATTTACCTCATTTAGTTTATTAAATTAATTAAATTAAGTTTAGTTTTTAAAATGTAGTTATATGTTATGTTAACTTAAAACTTAGCCCACAATCACTACCAATCACTTACCTACCTTACCTGTGATGTCACACTGCCGTTTTCTCTTGTTGATGCAGGTCTGCTGCTGCTTTTATTCCCATTCTCAGGCCTCAGTCTGCTCCTGTTCAGGTCCCCCGCCACTCTGCAGGTGAAGTTAGGAAAAGCAAGCACCTCCTTCCCCCACTTCACTGAACTCCCACACTTACCAAACTCCCAGTTGTTCACTCTGTGCTCACTTCACTCACAGGCCCCTGTATTTATACTGTTTGTGACTCAGATGAGTCAGCACTGCTCTGCTACTGTTCCAGGAACCAGTTTAATCCAGTTACCTAGTAAACCAACTACAGCAGCTCTCCAGCAGGAGAGCTTGCTTGTTTGTCTCTGATTAAGCCTGACAAAACTTAAAAATGTAAAGTTTAAATTTTAAGTTAAACAGTTGCTCTTACTTAAGAGCTCCTAGCAATTAACACTAGATTTTAAAAGAGATTAACCTTTAAAACTCCCACACTTACCAAACTCCCAGTTGTTCACTCTGTGCTCACTGTCCTGTTTCCTTACCATGACCGTAAGGTGGCTAAGGCAGTAGGCCAATGAGTAAGGCAGGAGTGGCAGATCACATTAATGCCAGCAGCCTAGTGACGTGCAGGAAGAAATTCAATTATCTCACCAGGAGGGGAAAGGTGCAAGATGAGATGCTCTCTAAGTTCTGAACCACCTAATAATGACATAATCAGCAACTTCATACCCACAAATTTCATTACCTTTTCTCTACCTTCCCATGATGGCGAATGTAGCTGGACTGTGCACCCCTTGCCCAGCACAATCATGGTCAGGTCAACCCACTGACAAATCTCCAATGACCACCATTTGCATGAGGAACTTTTTTGTCCTCACAGTCCCAACAATCTGTCGCTTCACATATGGGGGTCTGCAGACCTTCTGCACCTTCTGTACATAAAATTTATAGCACAGAAATTTTGCCCCATACGCAATGACACACAAACTGACCAGCATCATCTGCAGCATTCCAGCTCTTTGCTAAATTTGGCAGTGACTTGCGCTATTTGGTGTTAAGTGGTCACACACCAACTGCACATCGATGGTGAAAAATCCCTTACAGTTCATGTAGGAGGCACCCCCTTCAGGGGTGCACAAAGGACAATATCTGTGCCATCTATCACCCGCACTTCTGACATTCTTGCCATTTGGAAGAACCTGAGGACTCGAACCTGCTGCTCTCCGAGGTCCTTGGGGAACTTGATGTAAATGGGTCACTTTTCTAAATGCGGCACCAGTTGCCAGTATTTTGCAGTAATGCAGTGCTGACCAGCCAATATGACCAATGTCCCAGGATTAACCTGGAACACACAGAGGCAAAAGCATTTAGGGTGGTGGTAACCTAAAGTGTGCCTGCCCTGCAGTGTGGCTGGAGGTTCTGCTGCAGCAGTTCACCGAGCCTTCGTACCACCCCTCTGGGAAATCAAAACCTTTGAAAGTATTGGTCCTCTGTAAGGTGTCACAATATCTGGTGGGGGTGATAGATTTGTTTTGTAATGGCAAGTGGGTGCCCACCCCCTGTGATAATGCCTCACTGTCCTTGTATTTGGAAGTGCTTCCTGTTCATCCTCTTCCTCTGTCTCCAAATAAGCCAGACACATTAGTATCCCAAAAAGGATCTCTAGTCTGTTAATGGGGGCTGGTTGACTCCACTTGCTCCCTGGCGCCCCCCAAATTTCTGCAGCACAATGGATCGCTGGTTGGGCAGGTTCCTTCAAAGAACAATGTTCACAAACTAGAACAAAAGAGCATTTCACTATTTGCTGCCTCTCCTTTCAAAATGGCTGCCAATGAAATGCGTTCCTAACAATGTCAGTGCCCATTTTTTAATCGAGGCAGTCTGCACATGACCTACGGCCATTGGAAGTAGAAGAAAGCTGGTGTTGGGCAATAATAGCCACATCTGACTCCTATTATAACACAATTTGCATTCTAAACACTGTTTCAGGTGTTACTAACTGCAACCCAGTCACCATGCTATGGGAAATCTGTGGCCAATGGAATCCAAGCACAGGCTTAGCATTACAGGTCTGCGCTCAATTTATCTCTAAATTGAGCACCAACAATCTGTGCAATTTGGGCATTAGAGAGAGGGAAATTGGGCCCACAATCTTTTTTTCTTAGTCAACTACTGTATTGAAACAGTTCCATTCTCCTCAGTATTGCACTGGTTCTGGTCTCAGTGTCCTTCTTTAGCAAATCGTCTATAGTCAACTTCATGCATGGCCAACTTCTATCATGGAAATCTAACTGACACCTTTCACGTACCTGTTGTATTACATAGGATTACATAGGATATACGGCACAGAGACAGGCCATTCGGCCCAACCAGTCCATGCCGGTGTTTATGCTCCACTCGATCCTCCTCCCATCTTTCCTCATCTAAATCTATCAGCATAACCCTCTAGTCCCTTCTCCCTCATATGTTTGTCTAGCCTCCCCTGAAATGCATCTATACTATTCGCTTCAACCACTCCCTGTGGTAGCGAGTTCCACATTCTCACCACTCTTTGGGTAAAGAGGTTTCTTCTGAATTCCCTATTGGATTTCTTGGTGATTATCTTATTTTGATGGCCTCTAGTTATGCTCTACCCCACAAGTGGAAACATTGTGCTGGATTTTGTGAATGGAGGCGAGTTGGAGGCGGGACAGCTGCTTGTCGTGTCACTGTCCCGCCTCCATCCTCGCCTGACCAACCAGAGGGATTTTCCCCTGATTGAGCTTGTTAAGCCCGCCCTGTGGGCTTAGCAGGCCAATTAGGGAGGAAGTCACTGACAGATCACATTAACGTCAGACGTGCTATCTGTCAAGACTTCTTCAAAGAAGAAATGTCAGCATTTGACAGCTCTGTGAAGCTGTCAAACACTGACATTCTCTTTAGATTGATGAGGCCTTGTGTTCAGGACTCATCAAACCTTTCACATTTGTAAAGGAGGTTCCAACAGCCATTCTGTGAAATTGACAAGCAGGATGTCGGCTCTCCTGATCCACCACGGCTGAAGACTGTATGAAGAAATCAAGGTAAGTGAGCACTTTTTTAAACTTATCACTCACCTGGCATACTTAACACTCCACACTTGCACCCATCATTCACCTCTACACCTTACTTCCAGGTGCCTCCGACCGCCGCAGACCTCCTCCACGTCTCTTCCAACCCAGCCGGGTTCTCCGAGTTCAGGAAGCCTTCACCTGTGAAGGTAAAATGGCACTAATCCTTTTTTCTGCTTGTTAACTATCTGTTAACAGGCAGCTAAAAGGATTAAATGCCTTTTCCGCCTCCAGGGACCCGAAGCTGCGCATCTTCCCGCCTCCTGGCAAAAGGGTATGGAGGCGGGATGGGGACGGCTTTGCCATCCGCCCCCACTTTCTCTGAGTTTACCGGCTGTCCCGCCTCCATGCCCGCCTTCTCGGGGCTTGGTAAATCTAGCCCATTCTCTGTATATCCACTCTATCAAAACCTTTCATAATTTTAAAGACCTCTATTAGGTCACCCCTCAGCCTTCTTTTTTCAAGAAAAAAGAGACCCGGCTTGTTCATCCTTTCCTGATATGCATACCCTCGCATTTCTGGTATCATCCTTGTAAATCTTCTCTGTACCCTCTCCAGTGCCTCTATATCCTTTTTATAATACGGCGACCAGAACTGTACACAGTACTCTAAGTGTGGTCTAATTATTCTTTCTCACTGCTTCAATTTAACCTTATTTTTATAACCTCAATAATTTCTCCAAAATCTTCTTTTTAACTCACTGGAATCTTCGAGAAAGACCTCCTTAAAAACTTCCTCTCAACTTCCAAAGAACCTTTTATAGATGAACAATGTTTGACCTTAAACACATCAGGTAATTCAGTTAACATCACTTCAGGTGATCTGACGAATCGTACCAATCAATTCCATATCACATAAATCATTTTAAAGGAACGAACACAGCAAAATTGTACAAGACTGTCTTAGAAATTGTAAATGTCAGGTTAACTTTTTCTATGTCAAATTTCTCACACCAGTACTTGCAATGGAATGCCATAGTTAGCAGTAATTTCATCTCATGGACTTTAAGGCACAATGTAATTGGAAATCGCAAGCTTTTACTGCACAATGTAGATTTTAATACGCAATGTAATTAGTAATCGCAAGATTTTAAAACACAATGCAATTAGTAATCGTAAGATTTTAATACACAATACAACTGGTAATAAGCTCAGGGAGAAACCTACTATCATCCACTTGACTCAGGCAGACATCTCAACCTCCTGATATTAAATCAGCCAGATGGCAAGAATTAAAATCCCAGAAAATGTCACTTTCTTCACATAGGGAACATTGTGTCCCTCAATGTCAAAGGCATCATCAAAGGCTTTATCAGCACCTTAGGGTGAGTGTAGTTTTTAAAAAAATATTCTGTTAGCACTGTATTAAAAACAAAATTGCCTTGGAGGATAAGGTATTGGACATATACAAGGGACTTCTTCCTTACCTACAGTTTTACAAATTACTGAATTGATCCAAATGCAGGTCTTTCCATAGAAAGGTGAAGTGGCTGAATTCAGGCCCCCTGAGCTACTCAGTTTAATTCGACCTCTGCCCCATGAGTGATTCCATCAAATGCGCCCAAGTAATAAAAGGGAGTCTGAATGATGGCTCAAAGCTGTGAGATGAACTTGCAGCGGTTCAGTTAGGAGACCTGTGCTCAGTCACTAGTTCTACATGCCTACTGTAAGGGGGTGGCGTGTGCCCAGTTAGCTCTGCCCTTGACTGTCTCTGAGCGGTTTGAATCGCTCCCACACCCCTGGGTTCTAGACACCGGACTTAGGTACAGGCGGCGATACAGAAAATCGAGTAGACAAGTGGTTTGGTGCAAGAAAACCACAAATTTTATTAAAAGCACAATAAAACACAATCTTACTGAGAATTACTGAAATAATTACAGGCATATAAAATTACACTTATTTGGGAATGGGGAACACACGGCACATCGAGGGAACAAACACATTAAAATTCCACTACCCTTATCCCACCCCCAATACCTAACTAGATTAAGCTACGAGGGGCCAGGAATTCATGCTCACCAATTTTGAAACCTGTTGATCTTAACTGGTTGTGAGTTTTGGGGTTCACTCTTGCTGTCCTTTGGGGTGCGTCATTGCCACGTGGTCACAGGGCGCGGTGATGGAGTTGTTTGTGCGAAGCACCCTCCTTTTCCTCCATTAACGTCTTCATTGAGTACTTTGTCGCGATGGGTCTTCTTCTTCTGACGGTTTGGTCGCCGACAGTTTTATTACGGTTGGGGCTCGGTTGGTGGTTTATATTGTCAATATACTTTTACTACCCATGCTTCGAACGGCAACTTATTCTTCATTGATGTTGCTATCCATGCTTCAAGCGCCAACTTATTCATCAAACGTCAGCTTATAACTAGGCCGTTTGTCCCCCAACGCGTCTTTCCACTGCCCTTCTCTGCCTTTACCAGTTTTACCGTTTTTCTCGTCTCGTCTTGTCTCGTCTCGTCTGTTCATGGTCCCGTATGTCCTGTGCATTTTCGATTCAGGTCTCGTTCTCCTCCCGCGTTTGGCCCCTGGTGTGGTAATGGGCGTCCTTGGTGTCAAGCAGTGCGGGGAAGGAGAAGAGAGCCCGCAATGAGGCACAAAACACGAACGAGAGGCAGGAGGCAAGAGCCAAGAGCAAGAGAGCTTGGCTACCCGTGGGCCTACAATTATACCCGGTTCTTCATCCCTTATCTGTGCGCCAAATCAGGTCAGTCCTTTGTCTAACTTTTGGCGGGCTCGTCTAAAATGATTACAGTCATTTATTTTAACTACTTCTGGGGTGGTTGTCTCCGTGTTTAATGGCTTCGATGTCCTGGCTGTTTGTTATTTATGAAACTTAATCGGCTTTTTCTGGCTCGGTGGCCACGTTGATCTGTTGCCGATTATGTATGCAAAAAGTTGATGGCCTCAAGATTAGGCCCATCCTGACTTGATCTGTTCCAAGGTGAGGAATGCATATTCTGTGTTTACCTAGCTGTCTGGCTTCACAAAGTCTTTCACAGGTTCATGCATGTTAGGTTTTGTTTCAGGTTTTGAAAGTGCCTGCCTTTTGCAGGGCCTCGCTTTTAAAATCCTGTACGATTTGGTCACGAGGTTTCAGAAGCCATTTTGGGTACCCTTTTTAATAACTTGTTCATACAGGGTCCCTTTATCCATAACTTTGGAGAATGTGGGAATTTTGAGAACCCTACACTCCCCCCTGTTGATACGAAACTCGCTTTAAGTATCATCCTGACAAGGTGAGCAAAATTTCCAACCCTCCATAATCAATCTTCCCCTGTAATTACCTATCTACGATCCCACGACACATGCATTTCCCATTCTGTAAAAATGTAGTGTACATAAGCATACATAGACAGGTTACAGGTGTTTACACACATCCAAGCATGGAGGGGGCCAACACCCCTGCACCGCTTGGTACACATACATCTTTGTTAAAACAACATGTTGAAAATCTTTATTAAAAACAACAAAAGAACACAAAAAAACAGCAATCTTTATTCAGTCAAACCTGTGTATCTCCCTCCACCTTAACGTAATGCTCTTTCCAGGTCCTTTGGTTTTGGAATTCTAGTATTTGACCTTTTCCCTTGCACTGCGTGCACACTAGGTACAATACTATTCCCAACTGGCAGACCACGAGGATGTGGGAAGCCAGTCTAATCCACGAAGGGACCTCTATGTTTTCAAAAATGTCCCACCAGGGTGGAACTACAATGTCCAGTATTTTGGCCCCTATATCTACTGTCTTCTGCTCCAGAGTGTAGAAATGTTTCTGTGAGACTATTACTGCTTTGAGTATTTTGGTAAGATGTTTTGGGAGAGGGGGAATTTCGTAGCCGAAATGCGCTACATACTTTTGTAGGTTGGTGAAATTCTCTTTTACAGTGAGGTGAACAGTGGAGGGTTCAGGAATGGGGACAATTCGTTCTTGGGCCCTTTGAACTTCTGCCTCAGGTTTAAAGCAGAAACTGCTGTCACTTACCGGACACCAGCTATTCTGTCCATGCTGGTAGTGGGGTGCTTCTGTGGTGACACAATATGTCCCACCTCCTATATATGCTACCTGTGGGGGAACGTGGTCTTGTGCCGTTACCTCCATGGTACAGTTTATAGGTTTCGTGCCAGCAGCTCTAAACCCGCACTGTGGTTTCGAATAGGTGTTCAAGTGCTGGGGACACAGCATTATGTGTGCTCCCTGGCTCCGGCACCCCGAGAGGTCAATACCTGACATAGCGTGTGCCCACTTTGTGACGTAAGGTGGGACCGCTGTGAAACGGATGTGTGCACCTCCTTGAATGACTCCAATGTTCTCTACCCTGTATACCGGTGTGGGTTGGGCTGTCCCACCCATGACCGGCGTCCTTACTACTATACCCATGATCGTATGGTTTGACCGTCCACAATCTACTGGGACTGGGTAGGCCTCAGAAGCTAGCCGGAGTTGACACGGGCTTAATGCATTCTCGAACAGATGGAGGGCTGCGAGGTGTTTGTTGCTGATCCAGGAGGGGACTAAACCCTGTTTTAAATCCTCCAGATTACTGCGGCCCTCACCCAGCAACCATGCCCCGTACAGCACGCACACCTCGTTCTGTGCAGCCTGGTCTGAAGCATTTCTATCCTCTCTTATGAGGGCATTTACAGTCTTGGCGTGTCTTTCCAGCTCAGCTATTATTTCTTTTAAATGGACCGTCATGGCCTGGTCCTCATGTAACTCTGAGCCTACCACCTTGTTTTCATCCATCAAGATTTTCCTCAATTGAGTTTTTAAACCGTTTATCTGAGTCTGCAATTCAATATCATCCAGACTGTTGATGACAGAGGACCCTGTGTTAAACGCAGTAAAAACATAGTCCCAGGCTCCCCTTCTTTGTCTCCCCATATTACCAAAGTACTCTTGGTGTGTGGTGTACAGTTCGGTTTTGTCTACATTAGAAAAATCGAACTCGTAGAATCTCCTGAACATCTCTTTTAACAGAGCCTGGTATAGCTGTTCTGTCTCTTTGGGGCATCACTCCAGTAAGTGTACCTCGGTGAGGTTTAAAATCATGGAGGCTACCGCATAGTGTACCCCCTGGTATAGCACCTGATCCATAGGCACTAGTACCAGCCCATTCCCTGGCCCCTTGGTGGTGGCGGGGCACCCCTCCCTGTGTGTCCTTGCTGCCTGGGTCGTGGGCAGGGGCTTTCGGGGGCGGGTCATAAGTTCAGTGGCATACACTGAGATCGGGGAGTATGGGACCGTGCATGCCTTCAGGCTGGAATCCCACTCCACCCCTTCCCCGGCATCTTGCCATTGCCAGTGGAAAATGATGGATATGCCTGTGGGGCAGACCTTCTCTGACCCCCACATACAGACATTAATCCCCTGATCTGGTTCCCACCACTTGTCCCAGCACACACTCAATCCCCCATGAGTCCCTGTAATCATCCGATGGGTATTGTTCCCCAATCGTTCCCACCTGACTGTGGGGTTTCCCATATCCTTGCTCAGTTTCCTGAGACACCACCACCTATCCAAAGGAATCCGTCCCTTGCATGTTAAACATACACGTTTCCCTACGGTGACACTGACCCTTGTGGCAACGACCTGTACCCTGGGGCACAGGAGGGAGGCCGCCCCGTACGTGAACCCGGTCTGGCTGGAGTACTGAGTTGAATTGGACCCCAGCTACCCTGGCCACCTTCCCTCGTGGAAGTAAACGGCGAGCTCCTCCACATCCCGTTCGGCACTTCCATCGGTCACTATCGGTGCTCTTTCTCCTGAGCACCCATAGATGTGGGATTCCTTCACGTCACTTCGCTTTCCAATGCTCATTCCTATCAGGGCGAGTAGGAGTACGCCCCCCTTCATCCTGAAATCTCTCTGCAAAGAGGTACAAGAACATATAGCCAGGTCCCGAGGAGATTCTCTGGCTTGGGTGAAGCATGGTCGAGTCTTGCGACCTCGACTCAATATAAACACTCCTAACAAAACTACTTATTTAAAACGACCCATCACCTCGTTAAAACTTAAACTAAACACCCAAACTTAATAATACCAAATTTAAATTACCTAAATTATGTACATCCGCTGCCCGTCTCCGGGCGGCCAGCCTAATTCCTGTTCGGGCTGCGGCACACCGCTCCCTTCGGTGTGGCCGCACTGTCCTGTACTTTCGGTCCCTCACAGACTGTGGCTGCTGGCTGGGGACCTCTGCCCTCAGACCGATCCCTCACTCGAGAGGCTGCCCTTTTTAAATGGGGAGCCAGTGACCGCGGTTTCTTTGGCTGGGGCGTCCGTGGGGACCTTCTAGGGACTTTGGCGGGTGGGGGTTTTCTGGCTGGTGGGCCTTTAACCCGAGCCACTGCCCCCTCCGGTGCGGTCTGTGGACTTACCACTACCGCTGGCTGGGGATCTTCATCCTTAGGCTTTACCTCTCCTGAACCTGGGCTAGGGGCAAGTAACTCTTCGCAGCCTGATGCTGTAGGCTGGGGGTCTCCGCCCCCAGGTCCCAAATCTGGGTCCGGGGCGGGGTCTTCGCCCTCGGGTCCCTCCTCTCTAAACCTGGGTCAGGGGCGGGGTCTTTGCCCTCGGGTCCCTCCTCCTCTGAACCTGGGTCAGGGGCGGGGTCTTTGCCCTCGGGTCCCTCCTCATCTGGATCCCAGAAGAGTGGGGGAGTGTCCCAATCAGTGGGCGGGATGGCCCCTCCCCTTAAGCAAGCCACAGCGCCTGTCTGTGAACTTGCTCCCGCTGCAGGCTGAGGATTTCTATCCTCAGACCTTATCCCAACTGGCTGTTCTCTCCTCTCAGGCTTAAACAGTCTACACTGATTAATATGGAACCATTTGGTGTGCCGAGGCATCTTAATGGCGTATACCATGGGGCTGGCCTTGTCTACAATGCTGTAGGGCCCCATGTATAGTGGCTCTAGACATCCTACCCGAGCATAATTCCTCACCATGACCTGATCCCCTACCTCCCACTTGTGGTGTTTTCGGGGTTCTAACAGCAATCAGTTACTCCGATGCTGCTTTCCCATGTTCCCAGCCGCCTGCCCGTGGACCTGCTTAAGGTGCTCGAAGAGGTTTCAGGCGAACCTGTCCCGGTTTACCTCCCTGAGCTGACCTTCTGTGAACACCGGGGCTAGTACATGGGTGGGGGTCCGCATAACCTCGCCAGTCATCAACTCATGCGGGGAGTACCCCGTGCTTTTTGACTGGCTGGCCCGGATCCCCATCAGGACCAACGGTAGGACCTCTGCCCATTTTCGAGGCGAGTCCACCGTCTCTTTCCTCAATCTTTCCTTTAAGGTCCTGTTCATGCTCTCCACAATCCCTGATGACTGTGGGTCGTGGGCAACGTGCCACTTCCCCTCGATGCTGAGCAGCATAAGGGTATTCTGCATTACCTGCCCGGTAAAATGACTCCCTTGGTCGGACTCCACATACTGTGGTAGCCCCCATCACGAGAACACTTCCCGGACCAGGATCCTGGCCATACCCAGAGCTGTAGCTGTTCTGCAGGGGAAGGCTTCTACCCATTTCGTGAACACATCTACCAGGACTAGGCAGTACTTATAGCCTCCCTGGGTGGTGGGCAGGGGCCCGATGTAGTCGACCTGTATCGACTGCCATGGTCCCTCTACCCTCCTGATGTGTCCCATAGGTACCTTCCTTTTGTGGGGGTCAGGGTTATTGGCAGCGCACACCAGACAGCCGGCGCAGAACTCGCGGACATCTTCCCTGAGTCCTGGCCACCATCCCGCCTGTTCCACCCGCTGCCAAGTGGTCTCAGGCCCGGGATGCCCCGCTCCTGGACCCTCATGGGCCAGTTGAAGGAATTCCCTCCAGTGTTGCTGTGGCACCACCCATTGTTCTCCCTAAACAGCATGCCTTCTTTCACAGAGAGGGCTGCTGTGCCGTAAGGGCCCTCTAACCTTTTTCCCTCAGTCACTGCACTGAAGACTGCCCTGAGGACGGGGTCTTGGGTTTGGACTGTCTTAAGGTCCGGGGCTAAAGCTACCCCTGCACTCCCTTGTGTCCCATCCCTACCCCTGATTGCTGCTATGGGTCCAGACCCATATGGGTCCCAGAAAGTGACGGTGCGGGCAACCTCCTTAGCTAGCATGTCAGCCTGCTGGTTGCCTTGACTACGGGGTTCTGTGGAGGAATGGGCTTTCACCTTATGGATGAAAACCTACCCTTCCTCCCCCACTGCTGCTAGGATTTTCTCCAGCAGGGGTTTTACTGTGAGGGGTCTCCCGTCGGCGGAGGTGTATCTGCGGCGGGACCAGATGGCCATGTGCTCCATACACGAATTGCGCGTAAACATGCTGTCTGAGCAAATCGTGTACGGGGTGGGGAAGATTTCGGGGTGTGTAACGACATACACTACCACGGACAGTTCAGCCTGCTGGGCGCTCATGGTGCTGGGGAGCTTAATTGCCAGGGCAATGTTTGCTGCTGGGTCATAAACTCCACACCCCATGAGACGCTCACCAGCAGATACTGTGCTGGAGACGTCCACATAGATCTCGCGGCCCGTGGGATGTATCCCGGCCCGTAAACCTATGTCCACTTCCCAAACCCCTTCTATGGAACACCGGTGGGCTGTTCCAGGATATACCAGGTTGGCTGCGAGCCTTGGCTCACAGAGACCCGTCACCTTTAGGTCCATCTGTGAGAGGAGCAGGGTCCAGTGAGCAATGCAGGCACTGCTCACTGTCCCATCCTTGATCCTCCCATCCAGGAGCATCTGGGTGGCTGTGTGATGGGTGAGGAGAGTGATGGGAGAGGTGCCTGTGAAGATCAGCGATCTTTTCACAGCCCAATGTGTGGCCAAGAGGTGCCTCTCACAATTGGAGTAGCTCCTCTCCACATCCGTGAGTATCCTGGAGGAGTAGACCACCGGCCTCAGCCTGCCGTGCCGCTCTTGGAGCAGCACAGCACTCAGGCTGTCCCCGCTGGCTGCTACCTCCAGGAAGAACTCTTTCCCCCCATCTATGGCCCCTAGAGCTGGTGCGGTCTGCAGGTCCTTCTTGAGCCTGACAAATGCTGCCTGGCAACCCTCATCCCAAGCCCACACCACTCCCTTGTGTAGAAGTCAGAGCAGAGTGGCTGCTGTTGCTGCATAGTCCTCAATGAAGTCTCTGCAGTACCTGGTTAGCCCTAGAAACGACCTCACACCAGTGACTGTGTTGGGGACTGGTAACTCCTATACTGCCTCCCTCCTAGCCTTATCTATGGCCCTTTCCCCAGCGCGTACGGTCAGGCCCAGGAATTTCACCTCCTGCTGGCCGATCTGCGCTTTCTTCGGGTTTACTTTAAAACCCTCCTGCCTGAGCAGCTCCAGCAGTTCGGCCAGTAGTGGGCCATGCTCCTCTCTCGAATCGGTGAAGAGGAGCAGGTCATCCACGTACTGCACCAACTGTCTGGGCTGGCTGAAGCCCTTTAAACTGTTTGCCATGCACTGGTGGAAGATGCTGGGGCTATTGTTGAAGCCCTGAGGCAAACAGTTCCAAGTGTACTGTTGCCCTTTAAACGTAAAGGCAAACTTATACTGATCCTCCCTCCTTAAAGGGATGGACCAAAACCCGTTGGAAATATCCAGCACCTTGAAAGTGGTCGCGGATGCTGGGATACTTCCTATCAGGTCGGCAACTGCTGCTACCGTGGGTGCACAGGCTGGGATGTTGCGGTTGAGCACCCGATAGTCCACCGTGGCCCGCCAGGAATTGTCCGGCTTTCTAACCGGGCACAGTGGAGAGTTTACTTGGGTGGCTATCGGTCTCAGGACTCCCTGCTGCACTAAGGAGGACATGGCTGCTTCCATGTCTGGCTCCGCTTCCCTGGGGAAGTTATACTGTTTCTCTGGTCGGGCCATGGGGTCCCTGCCTACGCTGACCTCAAACACGTTGACCCTCCCGCAGTCGTGTTTGTGTGTGGCAAATGTGGCTAGGCAGGCTTGCACAAATGCCTGGAACTCCTTTGGGGTATTGCTGACCATGAGCTCGAGGTTATAACCCTCTTTAGGCTTCATGGTGCACAGGGTCCCCTTCCCTTCTTTCCCTGGCATTACTACTACCTCGCCGTCCTTTCCTGTACTTGCCCCCCCATAGGCAATGGTTTCTTAAATCCACCAGGATCCTGTGGCCTACAATAAAGTCGGCTCCCAGGATCCCCTTTCCACCCTCCTGTTCCCACTTCATTAGGATACAGGTCCACTTAGAGCGGAGTGTTCCTAAACGAATGGAGAGCGGGATGGAAAATGAGCCAGCCTGTTCTCTGCCTGTGAATCCTGCCAGACTGTACGGGACCCCGCTAGATAGAGGTGAGATGGTGGGGTTAGCTGAATGGACCATGGTGCATGATGCCCCCGTATCCAACAGATAGGTCCCCTTCACCTTTTCTACCTCCATCTCCACGAGGGGTCTCTTCCATACATCATGCTGCAGGGAACACAGGTAAACAGGCTGCGCTGGCTCTAGTCATGGCTGTGGGTTGGATGGGGCTGATGGGGTCAGAGCACCGGTAGTGGCGGTTACTCTCCCCTGGCCAGTCAATAAGGACCTCATGGTGTCCAAAAATGACTCGACCGCGGCGGGAGGGATCCCTGCCTCTACCTTTTGGGCTGGGGCTGTGGATTTCTTTCCCTTGCTATCTTTCCAAGGGTTTTTGCACTCCTTCCTCCAGTGGCCAATCTTCCCACACCCGTAGCAATTGAGCTTATTGCTCGAAGGGTTATTCCCTTCCTGATGCCACTCCTTCCTGCTCTGTCCGGGTTTTACCTCATGCACCTTCCCCTTAGGTGGGTGTGCATAGGTTCCCCTACCGTTCTTATAGGCTAGGGTCAACTGTCTGATCACCGTAAGTTCGGTGGTCAGGGGATTCTTGGGGTCAAACCAAGCTTCCGCCTTGGCCCGGACCTGTGGCAAGCTGTTTGCCACCAGGCACCGGAGCCAGTGGGCCATTGGATCCCTGTTTAGGAACGCCCGGTTAGGTGTCCCAGGACAGGCACTCCGGTACACTGGCCATAACCTGTCCGTGAAAGCCTGCGGGGTTTCCCCTGCGAGCTGCACCGTCTTCTCCACACGGGAGAAAGGACTTCCCTCATTCATCCCCATGGCCTCCAGAACTTCAGCCCTGAGCGCCTCATACCCGCCCTGCCCCCTCTTACACTCATCAGAGAGGGATTGAAGGAGCTTACTCTCCAAAGAGAACAGTAGCATTTTAGCCTGCTCAGCACCATCGCATTCGTTGATGCTGGCTGCCTGTTCCACTTCCCTGAAGTGGACTGAGGGGTCTCCTTTCTTGGTGAGCCTTGGGATATGGCTCACCATAGCCCTAAGCTGTTGGGTGCTATAGGGTAATACGAACTGGTTTTGGAGGGGTCCCTCTTCCTCGCCATCTACGGCTGGGCTGAACCTCTGATGCCGAGCTGGGCACATCGGCCCCGGCTCCAGCTTCTCCCGCGGGGGTTGTTCCACCTCCGCTTCTACCCCTGACTGCTCCTCCCCTTGCTGCCAGACCTCGCTAAAACCTGGCACTACGGGTGGTGGTCACGGGATCTCCTGTTCCTCAACCGGGTCGCCCCTTGGCACTACCTGTGGTCTTTGAACTGTTCTCCCCTCGTTCCCTGTGAAATCTGCCTGGCCTGCCTTCGGGCTTATGAGGCCCTTTGCCTTCCTTAGGGCCAGGCTCAGATTTTCTATCTGTTCCTTGCAGGGGCCATGATCTGCGTCTTCAAACCCCTGTGCGTTCGCTAACTCATAAGCTGCCTTTACTTCCTTTACTTTCTCCTCCTGCTCTCTTACTTGTCTCGTTAGGCGGGCGTTCTTTTCCCGTAACCTCAACTCGTTACCCTTGGCTTCGGTGACCTGGCACTGTAGGTATTCCAACTTGGCCTTATGTACTCCCATTAATTGCACCCTTTCCTGATTCAGGGCCTGCAATGCTACCAGTAACTTCTCCCCTGCTAGAGCCTTGTGCTGGATCTCCAGGGCTGACTCCCTTAACTCGGCTGCCTGTGCTGCAACGAGCCTGTCCAGAAGCTGGACCTGCCTTTTGAAGCACATCAGCCAGACTGCCTTCTCTAGGGATTTCTTGTGCTCCTTTCCTTCTGTCCACTTAGCTGCGGCATCTACCGGACGCCCAGCCTTTAACAGATTGGTGATCCACTTCTTTGTGATATTCACCTTACTAAACACATAATCAGAAATCCTTTCCTCCATCATGGGTTGCTCTTCTGAACCATTGTCTATTATATCGCACCCCTGTTGCCGGAGTCCTGCCGCGGTTGTCATTTCTGTAAGGGGGTGGCGTGTGCCCAGTCAGCTCTGCCCCTGACTGTCTCTGAGCGGTTCGAATCACTCCCACACCCCTGGGTTCTAGACACCGGACTTAGGTACAGGTGGCAATACAGAAAATCGAGTAGACAAGTGGTTTGGTGCAAGAAAACTGCAAATTTTATTAAAGGCACAATAAAACACAATCTTACTGAGAATTACTGAAATAATTACAGGCATATAAAATTACACTTATTTGGGAATGGGGAACACACGGCACATCGAGGGAACAAACACATTAAAAATTCCACTACCCTTATCCCACCCCCAATACCTAACTAGATTAAGCTATGAGGGGCCAGGAATTCATGCTCACCAATTTCGAAACCTGTTGATCTAAACTGTTTGTGAGCTTTGGGGTTCACCCTTGCTGTCCTTTGGGGTGCTTCGTTGCCACGTGGTCACAGGGCGCGGTGATGGAGTTGTTTGTGCGAAGCACCCTCCTTTTCCTCTGTTAACGACTTCGTTGAGTACTTTGTCGCGATGGGTCTTCTTCTTCTGACGGTTTGGTCGCCGACGGTTTTATTACGCTTGGGGCTCGGTTGGCGGTTTATATTGTCAATATGCTTTTACTACCCATGCTTCGAACGGCAACTTATTCTTCATTAATGTTGCTATCCATGCTTCAAGCGCCAACTTATTCATCAAACGGCAGCTTATAACTAGGCCGTTTGTCCCCCAACGCGTCTTCCCACTGCCCTTCTCTGCCTTTACCAGTTTTACCATTTTTCTCATCTCGTCTCGTCTCGTCTCGTCTCGTTTGTTCATGGCCCGTATGTCCTGTGCGTTTTCGATTCGGGTCTCGTTCTCCTCCCGCGTTTGGCCCCCAGTGTGGTAATGGGCGTCCTTGGTGTCGAGTGGCACGGGGTGGGAGAAGAGAGCCCGCAACGAGGCACGAAACACGAACGAGAGGCAGGAGGCAAGAGCCAAGAGCAAGAGAGCTTGGCTACCCATGGGCCTACAATTATACCCGGTTCTTCATCCCTTATCTGCGCGCCAAATCAGGTCAGTCCTTTGTCTAACTTTTGGCGGGCTCATCTAAAATGATTACAGTCATTTATTTTAACCACTTCTGGGGTGGTTGTCTCCGTGTTTAATGGCTTCGATGTCCTGGCTGTTTGTTATTTATGAAACTTAATCGGGTTTTTCTGGCTCGGTGGCCACGTTGATCTGTTACTGATTATGTATGCAAAAAGTTGATGGCCTCAAGATAAGGCCCATCCTGACTTGATCTGTTCCAAGGTGAGGAATGCATATTCTGTGTTTACCTAGCTGTCTGGCTTCACAAAGTCTTTCACAGGTTCATGCATGTTAGGTTTCATTTCAGGGCCTGCCTTTTGCAGGGCCTTGCTTTTAAAATCCTGTACGTTTTGGTCACGAGGTTTCAGAAGCCATTTTGGGTACCCTTTTTAATAACTTGTTCATACAGGGTCCGTTTATCTATAACTTTTGGGGAATGTGGGAATTTTGTGAACCCTACACTACCATCCGTTTCCAGCCCTTGTTCGTGCTGTCCACCCAGGGGCTGGGAATCATCTATCGGGCATGAGTAAATTTACTGAGCAACACAGTATTATGCGGTGAATTTCGACCAGCCCTGGAAACCATAGGTTTTGTGACCCACCCCTCACGCCTCTCCCCACCAAGGGGTTAACTATTTAACAACCATCCCCAGTTTTAAGCAGGTGTGACGATGTAGTGAGGCAGAGAGGTTAGGAAATGAATTCTAGAGCATTTGCTGGCTCTGCCACCAATAGTGGAAAGGAGGATGGGAGAGAAAGCATGCAGTAGAGCAGAGGATGTGACTGGGACATAGGACTGGAGAAGATTTCAGAGGAACAATGGAGCAAGGGAGATCAGACAGGATTTTAAACTCGACATGCTGCTGATGGGAAGCCAGTGAAGGCTATTGAGAGCAGGGGATATTGATGTGCATGATTGGATACAGACTGGTGATTTCTGGTTGAGTGAGGGGAGCGCTGAGGAGATCAGCGAGAAGAATATTGAAGAAATCTAATCTCAAGGCGATGAAGATTTCAGAAGTGGAGGGGGTGAGCTAAGGGTATAGGGAGGCAATGTTCCAGAGTTGGAAGTAAATGGACTTGCCAATGAACTGGATGTGGATTTTTAATTTCAGCTCAGGATTATGTAGAAAACAAGAGACCATGGGTTCAGTCAGGAGGAGATGGTGGGAGCCGAACGGGATGACTTTTAGTTTTGCTGCAGATTGGATTACAAAATGTGGTCAGATAGAGAAATATTTTTATATTCATTTTAATTTAAATAATGTAGCGTAAATATACGGACATACGAAATTGACCGGCAGGAAAAGACATGTTGGCCCATAAAGCCTGCTTCACACTCATGATGCCTGGAGCATCATGACTAGACACTATCGAACCCCACGCCCCCCAGCAATGTAATCGCCAGGGAGAGGCAAAAAAACCCCCAGAAAATCCCAAGGCCAATAATCTGTAAAATTCCTCTCCAACACAGTCCAGGTGATCACGTGGACCATGTTATCTGTAAAGCCACTCAATTCACAATTCACAATTCAAATCGCTTTATTGGCATGATAAGTTACATCTTATGTTGCCAAAGCATCAAAATACATTTATGGTTTAGCACATAAACGCAGTTCTATTCATACAGTGTATAAACAGGTATATCCCTGAGTGTATAAATATACATTTGCATTGTTTATATATATTCTTTTCTTAGTTTACTGTTTGTCCCTCTGTTCATGGCAAGCTGTAACATAGTGTGCCGCCAGTGTTATACAGTTTCTCTCCTCTCCCAGTAGGAATGGGAGTTTTTGGTTGTCATTCAGATTTCTGAAATCAGGGCATATTTGTGAGAATTTTTGGTAGAAATTCTCCCTGATGCCCTGATATTTTCCACAAGCTGTGAGGAAGTGCATCTCTGTCTCCACCACTCCCTGACTGCAGTGAGAGCATATCCTGTCCTCTCTTGGCAGCCTGGTCTGCCTGTGTCTGCCTTTTTCGATCGCTAGGCTATGTTCGCTAAGTCTGTACCTTGTCAAGGTTCTTCTCAGTTTGTTATCCTTTACCATGGTCAGGTAATCAGCTATGTTGTATTGTCTGTTTAGGGCCAAGTAGCAATTGAGTTTGCTTTGGGTTTTTGTTGTTTCTGCCCAATATGTCAGATATTTTTCCTTTTGCTTAGCGACGATTGTGTTGGGTCGAATTCTTTGTGTTACCCTGTCACTGTCCTGGGGCTGGTTATTGTTAGTATTGTTAGTAGTTACTTCACTGAGTCCCAGGACTAGTTGACTGAGGGTATTCTTCTTTATGGTCAGCTCTTGGCATTTCAGGGCGTCGTAGTGATAGCATTGGGGATTGCTCATTTGTAGGTGATTCCAAAATTTGGTGGCTCTTTTTTGGATAGTGATTATTAATGGATATTGGCCTAGTTCCGCCCTGCATGCATTGTTTACTGTTTTCCTTTGAGTCCGGAGGATACTTTTACAGAATTCTGCATGTAGGATCTCAATTGGGTGTTTGTCCCATTTTGCAAATTCTTGTTGAGTTAGCGGTCCCCATACCTCACTGCCATAGAGTGCAATTGGTTCAATTACTGATTTGAAAATTTTGAGCCAAATGCTAATTGGGATTTCTATTTGGATTGATTTTTTGATGGCATAGAAAGCCCTTCTTGCTTTCTCTTTCAGTTCATTCACAGCCAGTTTGAAGTTTCCCGTAGAACTGATTTTTAAGCCCAAGTATGTGTAGTTAGTGGTTTGTTCAATTTTGGTTGTTCCTACTGTGAAATTTATTTTGGGTCCCTGATGTTTGGATCTTTGCTGGAACACAAGGACTTTGGTTTTTTGGGGATTTATTGTCAGGGCCCAAGTCTGGCAGTACGACTCCAGCAGGTCCAGGTTTTGCTGTAGCCCCTCTTTAGTAGGTGACAGCAGAACCAGGTTGTCTGCATAGAGGAGGAATTTAACCTTGGATTCATATAGGGTGAGGCCGGGTGCTGTAGATTGTTCAAGTAGTTTTGCCAATCCATTTATGTAAATATTAAAGAGTGTCGGTGAGATTGGCGAGCCCTGCGTCACCCCCCGCCCCTGTGGGAAGTATTTTGTTTGTTTGTCTCCAATTTTAACTGCACATTTGTTGTTTGTATACATTGATTTAATTACATCATATGTTTTCCCTCCTACCCCGCTTTCGATAAGTTTCAGGAATAAACCGTCATGCCAGATGGAGTCGAAAGCCTTCTGGAAATCTACAAAGCATGCGTAGATTTTGCTTTTGTTATGGTGAACGTGTTTGTCAATTAGGGTCTGTAGGGTGAAGATATGATCGGATGTTCTATAGTTTGGCAGGAATCCAATTTGGCTTTTACTCAAGACATTGTGCTCCTCAAGGAAGTTTATAAGTCTTTTGTTTATGATGCTACAGAATACCTTCCCCAGGTTACTGTTTACACAGATGCCTCGATAGTTGTTTGGGTCGATTTTGTCCCCACTTTTGTATATGGGCGTTATGAGTCCTTTGTTCCAGATATCAGGGAAATAACCGACACTCAGAACCAAGTTGAAGAGTTTTAGGATAGCCAGTTTCATTTTGTTGTCTGTGTGTTTAATCATCTCGTTTAGTATGCCGTCTGTCCCGCAGGCTTTTCCTGGTCGCAAGTCCTTGAGTTTTTCAAGAAGTTCTTTTTCTGTTATTATGGCGTCCAGCGGGTTTTGGTTATCTTTTATGGCCATTTCTAGCTTTTCCAGTTTTTTGCATACTTGGTGTTGCTCTGGTCTTAGTGTGTTTTTCTGGTATAATTTTTCAAAGTGGTTTACCCATGTGTCCCCATTTTGAATGGCCAAATCGTCGTGTTGTTTTTTGTGTAGTGTTTTCAAGTTTTCCCAGAAACAATTGGAATCAATGGATTCCTCCATGGAGCTGAGTGTATTCTTAATATATTGCTCTTTTTTGGTTCTGAGTGTGTTTCTGTATTGTGTTAGTGTCTGACAATAAGTAAGGCGTAGTTCCTCGTTTTCTGGATGTCTGTGTTTTTGGTTTGATATTTTTCTAAGTTTTTTCCTCATGTTATGGCAATCTCGGTCAAACCATTTTTCATAGTTTTTTGTTTTGGGTTTGTTCTTGCGAGCTTTCAAGTTTGCATTTGTTGCCAAATTATCAAAAATATTGTTTAGTTTACTAACTGCCCGGTTTACGCCTTCTTTATTGTGAGTGTATATGTTATCCAGAAAGGTGTCTAAGAGAGCTTGAGTTGATGCATTGCTAATTGTTTTCTGGTATTTTTCCGTGTCGTTTTTGGCCCATCTGTACGATTTTTTGGTGTTGTACAGTTTACTGGGTTGTGTTTCTATGTTGTTTGTTTCTGTCTTTTTGAGGAACATAGTAATTTGACTGTGATCTGACAGTGTTGTTTGTGGTTTGACTGTGAATGCTCTGAAAGAGGATGGGTCTAAGTCACTTTCAATATGATGTAACCTCTGCCCCAGTCAAGAACCAGTCCAACTCTCCAAGGCAATGCAGAGAGTCAGCACCCAGCACACCAGTCGGTAACACATTCCATAGGCTCACTACTCTCTGGGAAAAGAAGAACCACCTAACATCCTTCTTATCTTATGTTCTTATCCAGTCTATTCCTACTCTTACATAGTCCTACTCATGTCCCCTGGTCCTCCCCAATCTGTTAAACTGAAATAATCTAGCAATAGGGACACTATCCAGCCCTTTAATTATTATCTATCTATTTATTTATATATATAAAGCGGTACTTCTGTCTGTCCTTCCGTCTGTCTGTCTGTCTGTCTGTCCGGCTATACACTCTCAAGTTATAGAGCGTACCTACACGTGCATTACGCCAAAAGAAAGCTTACGATTCCACAACGGTCATAAGCATATTTACGTTTCAGCCGGACAAAAATTGCACCCGCGGTATCAAAAAACGTTCAAAATTCGGCTCATTATCCGCTCATTAGCATTGAGTGACGTCGAGGTCGACCAATCGTACGGTCGAGCGACCCGACGGTCGACCAATCGCTGCGTCGTGGGGGCGTGTTCATCGCGCGTGTGGGCGGGCCCTCCTAGAGTCGAGTGACAGGACGATTGACCAATCCTACGCTGCAGTGACATGACGGTTGACCATGTGTGGGCGGGCCTTATCGTTCTGAACCGAGGTGAGTGGCCGCCATCTTGATTCCAAACTGTTCGTTTCTTTTTCCCGCTTTCTGCATGTTTCTTTTCAAATCTACATTTCCAGCAAAAAAAAAAGTTGCTCTTAAAACACAAATTGTTTTTTAAAAAAGTTAATAAATTTGTAAATCTTTTCTCTAACCTCTATAATTTTCCTACCTTTCACCATTTTTCCAGGCCCGGGGCCTAGGCTTCTCCAACTGCCAGCAGCGCAACTCCAGTCCCAGGCTCCCGGCCTAGACAGGGACCAACACTGGCAGAGGGGAGAGGGTGTGCTGCCTCAGCTCCATTCCCGGGGTCGGGAGGTGGGGAGGCTTCATAAGCAACTGGGGTAGGTCGCAAGCCCCGAATAATAATCTGAAGATCCTGTGTTTGCAGCTGAGGGAATTTCTTCTGCTAACAGCCCCAGGTTAACGGCAGCCATCTTTGTCAAGGAGGGCGAAATGTTTCAGTGCGACGCCATTTTGATTCAGTGTGTAACAGAGTGCATGCGCGGCCATCTTAGTACAGGAACATAGAGTGGACGGTGCTTCAGTGCTCCCAATCGGGTCCTGGTGACCGGGACAGACAATCGACTGTGTGGGCGGGGCCTAATCTTTCCAACTGAAAAGCAAGCGGTGGCCATTGTTGTTTGTGATACAACACACTGACAGGTAGGACCCCTTTTTTAATAAAAAGATTGGTGAGGTTGTAAAGTGTATGTTATAGAAAGATTTACCAAAAATGTTTTATAAGTACTTTAAGTTTCATGTTTCAAGGTATTAAAAGGTAGGCTGGGCCATGTCAGTGCAGGGGCCTGAGGCCGAGGCCTAGGCTTCTCCAACGGCCGGCAGCACAACTCCAGTCCCAGGCTTCCGGCCCAGACAGGGACCAACATTGGCAGAGGGGAGAGGGTCTGCTGGCTCCCCCCTTCCCTTTCCACCCCCTTCCCCCTCCTTCCCCAACACCCCCTTCCCCCCCAACCCTCCCCTCGCTTTCCCCCCCTCCCCTCCCTCTCCCCTCCCTCTCCCCCCTCCCTTTCCACCCCCCAACCTCCTTCACCCCCCAACCGCCCTTCCCCCCCACATCCCCAAACATCCCCTTCCCCCCCACACCCCCCCTTCGCCCCCACAACCCCCACCCCCCCTTCCACCTACCTCCCACCTCCCCTTCCACCTCCCCCTTCCCTCCCCCACACGCCCTTTCCCCCCCACCCCTCTGCCCCCCCACCCCTTCCCTTCCCCCACCCCCTTCCCCTTCCCCCACCCGCCCTTCCCCCACACCCCCTTCCCCCACCCCTTCCCCACCACCCCTTCCCCCCACCCATTCCCTTTCCCCCCTCCCATTCCCTTCCTCCCACCTCTTCCCTTCCCCCCACCCCTTCCCTTCACCTTCCCCCACCCCCTTCTCTTTCCCCCACCCCCCATTCCCTTCTCCCCCACCCCTTCCCTTCACCTTCCCCCACCCCTCCTTCCCCTTCCCCCACCTCCACTTCCCCTTCCCCCACCCCCTTCCCCTTCCCCCACCCCTTCCCCCACCCCTTCCCCCACCCCCCTTCCCCCACCCCTACCCCCACCCCTTCCCCCACCCCCCTTCCCCCACCCCCTTCCCCTACCCCCCTTCCCCTACCCCTCTTCCCCTTCCCTCCCACCCCCTTCGTGTCCCCCTTCCCTTCCCCCACCCCTTCCCTTCCCCCCACCCCACCTTACCCCCCACCCCCCTTCCTTCCCTTCCCCCCTTCCTTCCCTTACCCCCCCACACCCCCTTCCTCCCCCACCCACCCCTTACTCCCCCACCTCCCCACCAACCAATCACTTTCTCCCCCACCCACCCCTTTCTCCCACCCCACCCACCCACCCCTTTCTCCCACCACACCCTCCCACCCCACCCCACCCACCCCTTTCTCCCCCACCCACCCCACCCTTCTCCCCCACCCACCCCACCCACCCCTTTCTCCCCCATCCCTTGCTCCCACACCCCTTGCTCCCCCACCCCTAGCTCCCCCACCCCTTGCTCCCCCACCCCTTGCTCCCCCACCCCTTGCTCCCCCACCCCTTGCTCCCCCACCCCTTTCCCCTTTCTCTCCTTCCCTCTCTGTCTCTCTCTCTCTTTCCCTCTGTCTCTGTCTCTCTCTCCCTCTCGCTCTCCCTCTCTCGCACTCTCATTCCCTCTCTCCCTCCTTTGCTCTCTGTCTCTCTCTCCTTCCCTCTCTCTCTCCTTCCCTCTCTCTCTCCTTCCCTCTCGCTCTCCTTCACTCGCTCTCCTTCCCTCTCTCTCTCTCTCCTTCCCTCTCTCTCTCCTTCCCTCTCGCTCTCTTTCCTTCCCTCTCTCCTTCCCCCTCTCTCTCTCTCTCTCTCTCTCTCTTCTCCCCTGTTTCTCTCTTCCCCCCGTCTCTCTGTTCCCCCATCTCTCTCTTCCCCCTGTCTCTCTCTTTCCCATCTCTCTCTTCCCCCCGTCGCTCTCTCTCTTCCCCCCAGTCGCTCTCTCTCTTCCCCCCAGTCGTTCTCTCTCTTCCCCCCAGTTGTGCTCTCTTCCCCCCAGTCGCTCTCTCTCTTCCCCCCAGTCGCTCTCTCTCTTCCCCCCAGTCGCTCTCTCTCTTCCCCCCAGTCGCTCTCTCTCTTCCCCACAGTCGCTCTCTCTTCCCCCAGTCGCTCTCTCTCTTCCCCCCAGTTGCTCTCTCTCTTCCCCCCAGTCGCTCTCTCTCTTCCCCCCAGTCGTTCTCTCTCTTCCCCCCGTCGCTCTCTCTCTTCCCCCCGTCGCTCTCTCTCTTCCCCCCAGTTGCTCTCTCTCTTCCCCCCATTCGCTCTCTCTCTTCTCCCCAGTCACTCTCTCTCTTCCCCCCAGTCGCTCTCTCTCTTCCCCCCAGTCGCTCTCTCTCTTCCCCCGTCGCTCTCTCTCTTCCCCCCAGTCGCTCTCTCTCTTCCCCCGTCGCTCTCTCTCTTCCCCCCAGTCGCTCTCTCTCTTCCCCCCAGTCGCTCTCTCTCTTCCCCCCAGTCGCTCTCTCTCTTCCCCCAAGTCGCTCTCTCTCTTCCCCCCAGTCGCTCTCTCTCTTCCCCCCAGTCCCTCTCTCTCTTCCCCCCGTCGTTCTCTCTCTTCCCCCCAGTCGCTCTCTCTCTTCCCCCCGTCGCTCTCTCTCTTCCCCCCAGTCGCTCTCTCTCTTCCCCCCAGTCGCTCTCTCTCTTCCCCCCAGTCGTTCTCTCTCTTCCCCCCAGTCGCTCTCTCTCTTCCCCCCGTCGCTCTCTCTCTTCCCCCCAGTCGCTCTCTCTCTTCCCCCCAGTCGCTCTCTCTCTTCCCCCCAGTCGCTCTCTCTCTTCCCCCCAGTCGCTCTCTCTCTCTCTTCCAACAACAACATGCCCTCAAAAATCCCCCGGCACCGCCGGGCACTTCAGCAAGTTTTATACATACATGATGATAAACTGTTGACTGCAAAATATATTCTTTCTTAGTACTGGGTAGAAGCCGCTCATAACTTTGTCATTCATGAGTTATCAGTGCAGACCACCTGTGAGTTACAAATCACATCCCACGATAGGCAAGATCCAAGTGACTTTCTGGGGTTGCGGGGGGGGAGTAAGTAACCCAGGGCATTTTAAATGCTCACCTGCCCGGGCAAGTACAGTTAAAATTGCCCCCCTCCACTTCTGATTGGCTGTGGTCAGTACTCTGCAACACAATGTGATGGAACTTTGGCCTAGAAATTCAGTTGCGTTCGCCAGCCGTTAACGCCATAAGAGGGGTATATTTCCAGCGCTAGGCACTTAGCGCCCGGGCGCAGACCGATCTGCGCCTACGCCCAAATTCAGTTGACATTTAGCGCCGGCGCAAAGTGTTTGCGCCCGCTCAGCTGCGCGCGCAGCTTATGACGTCATTTCGTCGTGCAACGCTGTTTGTGCGCCCCAAACCGGAAATTCAGTGGCGCCCGCCCAATGTGGGCGTGGCGCTGTTAAGAACTGTGAAGTGGAACGCAACAGAGGCCCTGTGGGCCTCGGGGAGCGCTAATTAAAGGGCACTTACACTGACCTATAAAGCCCAGCCATTTTGCTGCAATGACTTTACTGCTTTGGATTTCTGGACAGAGACCAAGGAACAGAGCTTACTGATTTGGGACAACATAGGAGAGGTATTTTTGGCTTCTGGCCAGTGCTTTGACATTTGATTCATTGTGATTTATCTGTTCTCAACTTTATTATGGGGGCTGTATGGGGGGGCCAACCCTCAGTTGCAGCATTATGTGCGAAGGGCTTGCAGACGCTGTGAGAGAGGGCCAGCCATGCCTAGACGCAGAGGGGCCATCAGGCGTCGGCAACGTAGGCCTTACCCACTCAGGCAATACCGGCAGCAGGTGTCCTATCTCACCATGACTGCGGCGCATTGTGTGAAGAGGCTGCGCTTCAGAAGGGAGGTGGTTGCAGAGATCTGCCAGCTGCTTCACACAGATCTGCGTCCACAGCTGATGTGCAGGACGTCTCTCTCGGTGGAAGTGAAGGTCACGGTGGCTCTGAACTTTTATGCAAGCGGCTCCTTCCAAGCCGCTGCTGCGGACATAGCGAACATCTCCCAGTTCGCCGCGCATCGCTGCATCCGGCAGGTCACCGATGCACTTTACGTGAGGAGACACCAATTCATCTCCTTCCCCATGACCCGACAGAGGCAGGAGCAGCGTGCAGTCGGATTTGGCAGGATCGCGGGCTTCCCCATGGTGCAGGGCGCCATTGACTGCACGCATGTGGCTATGCGGGCACCTATCCACAATGCCGAGGATTACCGCAACCGGAAGGGCTACCATTCCCTAAATGTACAGCTGGTGTGTGACCACAGGCAGCGCATCCTAGCTGTCAATGCCCGCTTCCCAGGAAGCAGCCACGATGCATTTATCCTGCGCCAGACTACTGTGGCTGACATGGTCGAGGCACAGCCTCCACCAAGGGGATGGCTTATCGGGGACAAGGGCTACCCTTTGTGTACATGGCTCATGACCCCGCTCCACGCGCCCAGGACCCCAGCGGAGGAGGCATTCAACGAAAGCCATCAAGCCACAAGGAACATCATCGAGCAAACGATAGGCGTCCTCAAGCAACGGTTTCGCTGCCTGGATCGTTCCGGAGGATCTCTTCAGTATTTGCCAGATAGAGTCTCCCAGTTCGTCGTCGTGTGCTGCATACTGCACAACCTGGCTATCCGCAGGACTCAGGCACTGCCACCTGGCATTGCACCACCACCTCAGGAGGAGGAGCAGGAGAAGGAGGAGGAGGAGGAGGAGGAGGACCAGCCCAGGAGGGAGCGACAAGGGCCAAGGGCCGTCCGCCGGGGGCTTATTGATCGACACTTCTAGGCCCCCTGTCAGGGAATGGCCTTTGGCAATGAACGCACCTGAGGCAGCCGCTCCGCAAGCCCTCAGCCGGTTAACGCAACAACCACTTCAAACATGACACCTGGACATGCTGAATAAATAAAAAGCTTTATTTCACAAACTCAGGGCCCTTCCCACATGAAACAGAAAAACAGACAAGACCCCCAAAAAACAGTCAAAAACATCTGTCACTCCCAAAACCTGGGGAGGACTAACAAAACTTGCCCATCCAAAAGGCCTTCAACAGCGGCCTTATAAAAATAAGCCCCCCCCACAACAGAGACACCCCCATGAAAACAAAAAATGCCTTGATCCTCGGCCTTAACAAAATAATGCCCCCCACAACACAAGCCCCCCAATAAAAAAGAAACCGCTCTCACAACACTCTAATGGGTGTGCCGAGAGGGCGAGTCCTTAGACAGGCTTCTCCGGCCCCTGGCCGACCTGCTGCTCCGCCTCAACCTGGGCCCTGCGGGTGTGGCGAGGCTGGGGGAAGGCTCATGAGGGCCACAAAGCGTGTCGGCAGATGCCCTTGGGGGTCGGCCTAGACGAGGCCTGGCCCGGGAGGGGCCGGCTGCTGACTGCTGTGGCTGGGCAGCATCAGTCTTAGCAGCAGCTCGTCGCACCTTGGCTGGGGGAATGGCAGTGTCGGCAGCACCATTGGGGGCAAGCTGGCTGATGGCAGGTGCGCGCTGCTCGCCAGAGACACTGGCACTCGGCCGGGCTGGCAGTGTAGCAAGCGCAGCAATCTGGGGGAGGCCAGACCGCTGTGCTGCAGCAGGGCGGCGGGTGCCATGGCGATGCCTCCGTGCCACAGTGAGTGTGGCAGAAGTGAGTGCCCGAACTGCCCTGGTATGTGCCCACATCAGCTGTGCCAGTGTCTGGACGGCACCACTCATCTCGCGAGTCACGTCCTGCGCTGCCGCCAGTTGCGGCACACCCGCATCCTGCGCTGCCGCGAGTTGCTGCACACCCCTGTCGTGCGCTGCGGCCAGTTGCTGGACACCCCTGTCATGCGCTGCCGTGAGTTGTTCGAACCCCCTGGCCTGTGATTCCCCGAAAGCCACCACACTCTGAGCCAGGGACTCAATGGCGTGAGGCATCTGTTCGACCACCCCCATGAACTCCTGGTGGCGCCGCTCAGACGCCGCTGACATCTCATCGAGGACGCGCACCTCCTGGGCGAGGACCGTGTCCGGACTGGAGGGCGGACTCTCCCTCCGGGGAGAAGGCCGCCGAGCTGGCCGACCCTTCCCGCGTGCGTCGACCCCACTTGGGCCAGGTTCTGCCCTCCCCACCAACACCTCCCCCCTCTGGGCAGAAGGCCGGCGTGCTGCCGGAGCCTTCCCGCGTGCGTCCACCCTACTGGGACCAGCTTCGGCCCTCCCCTCCAGCACCTCCCCCTGGCTCTCCTGCAGGCCAGACGTCTCCCCTCCATTGCCATCCCCTGGCGCAGAGGAGGGTTCCCCCGATGTGCCGCCTTCCTCCTGGTCCTCGGCGTCCTCCTCCTCCAAGGGCCTGGCTCTCTGCGCTTCAGGGACCACCTCCTCCTCACCAGCTGAAAGCAGGAAGGCACAAGAGTAGCTTTAGAGTGAGGCCAGGCCGTCAGCGAGGGCGGCCTGAGTGGTGCATTATGCGCATTTGTCGGTCAGTGGGAAAGGATCTAGATCTGAAGCGCGAGGGCAACGAGAGAGGTGCAACCGGTCATGTCCTTACCAGTGGGTCCCAGTACAGGGTCCACCTCGCCGATCGCGACAGGGCCAGTCACCCGGCCACGCATGAGTCGTGCCACGCTCTCCTCCAGATCAGTGAGCGCCTGGTACTCGGGACAGCCTCCACCAGTGACAGCCTGGCTCCTTACATTGCTCGCCAGCTTGGCCTGCAAGAGAAAGGACGGCCTCTAAGTACAGTGTGGTGCCCTGCCACTGTGTGCACTGCCTCCCATGGTCGAATAGCTTGGCCAGTGTGTTAAGTGCAGAAAGTGCTATTGATGAACATGCAAGTGCCATTGCTGCGGGAGGAGGGCTGCCCATTAGGCCTTTGAGGTCCCTTTGCCCATAATGTGAGGTGCACATGCAAGGATGAGGGGGACACTGGAAAGGGTACTCACCTTCACCATCCGAGTGAGGTCGTTGTACTTCTTGCGGCATTGGTCCGCACTCCTGGGGACATCACAGGTGGATGACACCCTGCGGGCGATTTTGCCCCAGGCTCTCCTGTACTGGCTCCTGGGAGCCTTCCTGCCACTGTCCGGGCACAGGATCTCTCTTCTCTTCTCCACACCATGAATGAGCACACTCAGAGCATGCTCTGAAAAGCGCTGCGCTCGCTCACGGGCCCTCTCCATTGCTCCAGGCGCTATTTTGACACACCAGTAGTGCTGAGGCCTAGCTGCAGGGCTTCAGTATGCAGGGCGTGGCAGCAGTCAAAGTTGACCCTTCCCCCTTTAAGAGCTGGCCGGCGTCAGGGTGTCTGCTGTCACTCAAAACATGACCGCACCTGCGCTGCGCCCGGCTTCGGCGTTATTTGGCCGATCGCCGGCTTAGTGCCGGAACACAGCATTTCAACGCCAGTTTCAGCGCTCGGCCAAACTTAGGGCCAACTCTACTGAATTTCGGCGATGTGGCCTACACTTTCCGGCGGGCGCTAACTTTAGCGAGCGCCCGACTTTAGCGCCCCAAAAGTGTCCAAACTGAATTTCTAGGCCAAATCTTTCTATGCCTGAATGTCTGCTGATATTTTAATGAATGCAGACAACCGGCGAGAACAGGAAAGTGTGAACATTCTACAACACAAGAAGGCATTGGGCCAGCAATGTGTCAAAGTAGTCAATGACTCAGAGTCTCGGGCTATTGTACCGTCATCCTGCCAACATCTATCAACATTTTATGAATGAGAGTACATGTTTGACCTTTCAGGTACAACGGCCTAGAAATTCAGTCTGGACACTTTTGGGGCGCTAAAGTCGGGCGCTCGCTAAAGTTAGCGCCCGCCGGAAAGTGTAGGCCACATCGCCGAAATTCAGTAGAGTTGGCCCTAAGTTTGGCCGAGCGCTGAAACTGGCGTTGAAATGCTGTGTTCCGGCGCTAAGCCGGCGATCGGCCAAATAACGCCGAAGCCGGGCGCAGCGCAGGTGTGGTCATGTTTTGATTGACAGCAGACACCCTGACGCCGGCCAGCTCTTAAAGGGGGAAGGGTCAACTTTGACTGCTGCCACGCCCTGCATACTGGAGCCCTGCAGCTAGGCCTCAGCACTACTGGTGTGTCAAAATAGCGCCTGGAGCAATGGAGAGGGCCCGTGAGCGAGCGCAGCGCTTTTCAGAGCATGCTCTGAGTGTGCTCATTCATGGTGTGGAGAAGAGAAGAGAGATCCTGTGCCCGGACAGTGGCAGGAAGGCTCCCAGGAGCCAGTACAGGAGAGCCTGGGGCAAAATCGCCCGCAGGGTGTCATCCACCTGTGATGTCCCCAGGAGTGCGGACCAATGCCGCAAGAAGTACAACGACCTCACTCGGATGGTGAAGGTGAGTACCCTTTCCAGTGTCCCCCTCATCCTTGCATGTGCACCTCACATTATGGGCAAAGGGACCTCAAAGGCCTAATGGGCAGCCCACCTCCCGCAGCAATGGCACTTGCATGTTCATCAATAGCACTTTCTGCACTGAACACACTGGCCAAGCTATTCGACCATGGGAGGCAGTGCAGCCAGCAAAAGCGCACCACACTGGCCAAGCTATTCGACCATGGGAGGCAGTGCACACAGCGGCAGGGCACCACACTGTACTTAGAGGCCATCCTTTCTCTTGCAGGCCAAGCTGGCGAGCAATGTAAGGAGCCAGGCTGTCACTGGTGGAGGCCGTCCCGAGTACCAGGCGCTCACTGATCTGGAGGAGAGCGTGGCACGACTCATGCGTGGCCGGGTGACTGGCCCTGTCGCGATCGGCGAGGCGGACCCTGTACTGGGACCCACTGGTAAGGACATGACCGGTTGCACCTCTCTCGTTGCCCTCGCGCTTCAGATCTACATCCTTTCCCACTGACCGACAAATGCGCATAATGCACCACTCAGGCCGCCCTCGCTGACGGCCTGTCCTCACTCTAAAGCTACTCTTGTGCCTTCCTGCTTTCAGCTGGTGAGGAGGAGGTGGTTCCTGAAGCGCAGAGAGCCAGGCCCTTGGAGGAGGAGGACGCCGAGGACCAGGAGGAAGGCGGCACATCGGGGGAACCCTCCTCCGCGCCAGGGGATGGCAATGGAAGGGAGGCGTCTGGCCTGCAGGAGAGCCAGGGGGAGGTGCTGGAGGGGAGGGCCGAAGCTGGTCCCAGTAGGGTGGACGCACGCGGGAAGGCTCCGGCAGCACGCCGGCCTTCTGCCCAGAGGGGGGAGGTGTTGGTGGGGAGGGCAGAACCTGGCCCAAGTGAGGTCGACGCACGCGGGAAGGGTCAGCCAGCTCGGCGGCCTTCTCCCCGGAGGGAGAGTCCGCCCTCCAGTCCGGACACGGTCCTCGCCCAGGAGGTGCGCGTCCTCGATGAGATGTCGGCGGCGTCTGAGCGGCGCCACCAGGAGTTCATGGGGGTGGTCGAACAGATGCCTCACGCCATTGAGTCCCTGGCTCAGAGTGTGGTGGCTTTCGGGGAATCACAGGCCAGGGGGTTCGAACAACTCATGGCAGCGCACGACAGGGGTGTCCAGCAACTGGCTGCAGCGCACGACAGGGGTGTGCAGCAACTCACGGCAGCGCAGGACGCGGGTGTGCAGCAACTGGTGGCAGCGCAGGACGCGACTCGCGAGATGAGTGGTGCCGTCCACACACTGGCACAGCTGATGCGGGCACATACCAGGGCAGTTCGGGCACTCACTTCTGCCACACTCGCTGTGGCACGGAGGCATCGCCATGGCACCCGCCGCCCTGCTGCAGCACAGCGGTCTGGCCTCCCCCAGATTGCTGCGCTTGCTACACTGCCAGCCCGGCCGAGTGCCAGTGTCTCTGGCGAGCAGCGCGCACCTGCCATCAGCCATCTTGCCCCCAATGGTGCTGCCGACACTGCCATTCCCCCAGCCAAGGTGCGACGAGCTGCTGCTAAGACTGATGCTGCCCAGCCACAGCAGTCAGCAGCCGGCCCCTCCCGGGCCAGGCCTCGTCTAGGCCGACCCCCAAGGGCATCTGCCGACACGCTTTGTGGCCCTCATGAGCCTTCCCCCAGCCTCGCCACACCCGCAGGGCCCAGGTTGAGGCGGAGCAGCAGGTCGGCCAGGGGCCGGAGAAGCCTGTCTAAGGACTCGCCCTCTCGGCACACCCATTAGAGTGTTGTGAGAGCGGTTTCTTTTTTATTGGGGGGCTTGTGTTGTGGGGGGCATTATTTTGTTAAGGCCGAGGATCAAGGCATTTTTTGTTTTCATGGGGGTGTCTCTGTTGTGGGGGGGGCTTATTTTTATAAGGCCGCTGTTGAAGGCCTTTTGGATGGGCAAGTTTTGTTAGTCCTCCCCAGGTTTTGGGAGTGACAGATGTTTTTGACTGTTTTTTGGGGGTCTTGTCTGTTTTTCTGTTTCATGTGGGAAGGGCCCTGAGTTTGTGAAATAAAGCTTTTTATTTATTCAGCATGTCCAGGTGTCATGTTTGAAGTGGTTGTTGCGTTAACCGGCTGAGGGCTTGCGGAGCGGCTGCCTCAGGTGCGTTCATTGCCACAGGCCATTCCCTGACAGGGGGCCTAGAAGTGTCGATCAATAAGCCCCCAGCGGACGGCCCTTGGCCCTTGTCGCTCCCTCCTTGGCTGGTCCTCCTCCTCCTCCTCGGCTGATCCTCCTCCTCCTCCTCCTCCTCCTCCTCCTGCTCGTCCTCCTGAGGTGGTGGTGCAATGCCAGGTGGCAGTGCCTGAGTCCTGCGGATAGCCAGGTTGTGCAGCATGCAGCACACGACGACGAACTGAGAGACTCTATCCGGCGAATACTGAAGAGATCCTCCGGAACGATCCAGGCAGCGGAACCGTTGCTTGAGGACGCCTATCGTTTGCTCGATGATGTTCCTTGTGGCTTGATGGCTTTCGTTGAATGCCTCCTCCGCTGGGGTCCTGGGCACGCGGAGCGGGGTCATGAGCCATGTACACAAAGGGTAGCCCTTGTCCCCGATAAGCCATCCCCTTGGTGGAGGCTGTGCCTCGACCATGTCAGCCACAGTAGTCTGGCGCAGGATAAATGCATCGTGGCTGCTTCCTGGGAAGCGGGCATTGACAGCTAGGATGTGCTGCCTGTGGTCACACACCAGCTGTACATTTAGGGAATGGTAGCCCTTCCGGTTGCGGTAATCCTCGGCATTGTGGATAGGTGCCCGCATAGCCACATGCGTGCAGTCAATGGCGCCCTGCACCATGGGGAAGCCCGCGATCCTGCCAAATCCGACTGCACGCTGCTCCTGCCTCTGTCGGGTCATGGGGAAGGAGATGAATTGGTGTCTCCTCGCGTAAAGTGCATCGGTGACCTGCCGGATGCAGCGATGCGCGGCGAACTGGGAGATGTTCGCTATGTCCGCAGCAGCGGCTTGGAAGGAGCCGCTTGCATAAAAGTTCAGAGCCACCGTGACCTTCACTTCCACCGAGAGAGACGTCCTGCACATCAGCTGTGGACGCAGATCTGTGTGAAGCAGCTGGCAGATCTCTGCAACCACCTCCCTTCTGAAGCGCAGCCTCTTCACACAATGCGCCGCAGTCATGGTGAGATAGGACACCTGCTGCCGGTATTGCCTGAGTGGGTAAGGCCTACGTTGCCGACGCCTGATGGCCCCTCTGCGTCTAGGCATGGCTGGCCCTCTCTCACAGCGTCTGCGAGCCCTTCGCACATAATGCTGCAACTGAGGGTTGGCCCCCATACAGCCCCCATAATAAAGTTGAGAACAGATAAATCACAATGAATCAAATGTCAAAGCACTGGCCAGAAGCCAAAAATACCTCTCCTATGTTGTCCCAAATCAGTAAGCTCTGTTCCTTGGTCTCTGTCCAGAAATCCAAAGCAGTAAAGTCATTGCAGCAAAATGGCTGGGCTTTATAGGTCAGTGTAAGTGCCCTTTAATTAGCGCTCCCCGAGGCCCACAGGGCCTCTGTTGCCTTCCACTTCACAGTTCTTAACAGCGCCACACCCACATTGGGCGGGCGCCACTGAATTTCCGGTTTGGGGCGCACAAACAGCGTTGCACGACGAAATGACGTTATAAGCTGCGCGCGCAGCTGAGCGGGCGCAAACACTTTGCGCCGGCGCTAAATGTCAACTGAATTTGGGCGTAGGCGCAGATCGGTCTGCGCCCGGGCGCTAAGTGCCTAGCGCTGGAAATATACCCCTCTTATGGCGTTAACGGCTGGCGAACGCAACTGAATTTCTAGGCCAACATGTTTAATATTTAACATATAGATGTAGTTTTCAGTTTTACAGATAGACTGATGCGATCAGCATGTGACCTACACACAAATGTGCAACAAAAGATATAGATTTATAAATTCATCAGAACACAACTAACAAATCTTCTGCATCAATTCGTGGCGACTGAACACACTCAATGATCAAAAGGTGCCTGAAACTCTGCTGTCAACTGGAGAATGTGCCATTTCATTACAAGTTTCCTTTGATTCTAATATCATGTATACAAAAAGTTTTAATTGCACGCTGGTTTTACTTCCACATGGACAGTATTTTCTTTCACCTGTACCAGAACCAATATACTTGCCCTGGAGAATCCACCATCTGTGATGGATAAATAATGGTATAAATTTGCAATGGCAGAAGATCTCAGGAGATCAGACCCTTGATGGAAAGATGTTCAGTGTTCTGGAATATTCCATCAATGGAAACAAGACCAAGGCGGTTTCTTCTTTGATTTTGAACAAACGTCATACAGCTGTAATTATCCATAGTTGGATTCAAAGAAGACATGACACTGCTCAACCATGATACTATCTGTAATAGACCTTTCCTGGAAGAACAAACAGTATTTTGGGTCCCATATAGTACATATATTGTAGAATTATGATGAACTGAATAAGTTGCCTCCAGTAATTCCTATAGCAGGACGATGCATTATTGGCAGCGACCTCTGACCTTAAAGAAGAGACTAGTCAAGCTGAAATTTTTCTCCGAGCAGAGAAGGCTAAGGGGAGATTTAATATGGTGTTCAAAATTGTGAAGGGTTTTGATAGAGTAAATAATGAGAAACAGTTTCCACTGGTAGGAGGGTCAGTTACCAGAGGGCACAGATTTAAGATAATTGTCAAAAGAGTTGTTATAATCTGGAATACATTGCCTGAAAGGGTGGTGGGACCAGATTCAATAGTGACCTTCAAAAGGGAATTGGGCATATACTTAAAAAGGAAGATTTTGTAGTGCTATGGGGAAAGAGTAGGGGAGCGGGACTAATTGGATATCTCTTTCAAAGAGCTGGCACAGGCACAGTGGGCAGAATGACTTCCTTCTGTGCTATGCGATTCTATGATAAAGTAATAGCTTGGCGGTGATATAATTGTAAAAGTATCAACAGGTGGGAATTAATTCTGGATGGTTGAAATGCTGTATGCTGAACAACTCGATCTGGGGTGGTGGGGGGTGGGGGGTCGGGGGCACAGTGCCGGTGTAATCTGGGGGGAGGAGAGTATCAGCGTGAATCGGGGGAGCGGGGGAGTGTCAGTGTGATCTGGGGGCAGAGGGCTGAAGAATGATTCCATGGACAGGGAGGGAACTAACAAACAATTTTAAAACAACTTAGCAACAAACATTACCAACATATATCCACAATACCCATTTCTCCACAAGAAATGATGAAAATCCATGCAGTATTTGCCATAACCTCCTACAATTCTCCATTGGCCGGGCTGATGACTGCACTGCCCTGATCTGAAGCCAATCTACAGAATAATAGTGGCTGGTTGGTGGGTTGGCATTCGATTATGGGTCGGGCGGTAACTTAAATAAGACTGAAGCTGTGCACTAAAACAATGTTACAAGGAACCCTGGATAATTTTACATACTTAGGTAGCGTGCAGTTGGTCCACTAAATTAACAGCCACATCAAAAAAAAATCCAGCGTGACAAATAGCCACTTTTACCATTGTGATTGGAACCAATGCAATCTGAACCATGAAGGCAAAGTTGCAGAGTTACATTGCAGTTGTACCCACTACAGTTTTATCTAGCTAAAAAATCCCGGACTCCTTACCATAATTACGGGGAGAAACAAGGAAGATGACACATTTCATCATCACACATGAAAATTTAGTTGCAAGATGGAATGGGGCACACCATAGAGTCGTACCGTGCCAACACGGCTAGCAGCAAATTCATGGCTGTAACGGTGCAGCTCTGATGGACCAGATGCGTATATGTCAGATGAATGGCTTCTCAAGGCCATGAACACCAAGTACATGGACAACGGGATAGTAAGGGGTCAGAGGAAATGCTACAGAAATAAGCCTGAAGCAAAGACTTTAGGAATATGACTTTCATATCATATGAAACTTGGAAAAATTGAGACAAAAGTCGCACACAGTCTGAAAGCCTGCTGTGAAGCATGGGACTAAACACTTCAAAGCCAATAGGGCATTAACAGTAATATTCTTACAAAGCAGTATTATAATGGATAAAGGGAGCATTTTTGATAAGATAGTTAGGCTAAAGGAAGACAAGGCTGATGGGATACATCCTAGGATCCTGAGGGAGAGAGGGGTGAAAAATTGCTGAAGCATTAGAAATTATACTTTAGGGTTGAGAGTGAATGTGAGCCAGAGGACTGAAGAGTGCTCAATGTAATTCCTATTGTAATCAATGGAATGAAAATCAGGTGGATTCTATAATAGGTGGTGAAGATGAAAATTTACCCACACACCAGGTTAAAATACAAAAATATTGTTTTTGAAATATATACAGAAGCAAAATAAATTCAGCAGGTAAAAAGCAATATAGCATTTAATCTTCACCAATAAATTGTTTTCTGTGATTAAAACAACAAAAGAATTTAAATTCTTAGACTCCTTTTCAGAATCCTTAAATGGAGTCTTTTGGTTTTACATGGAACATGCATTTGCCCTATGGGATTCTGTGAAAGTACAGGAGAGTGCTAAAGATATGACCAAAAGAAGCAGTACATATACCTGGTCTAGGTAGTGTCCAACACCTTATATCAGAAGCAAACTTTTCACAACAGGTAAATATTTTAGAAGAAATTCCAATACTCTCACGGTGTCTATAATGATTAGTGAAACCCAGTTAATGGGATATGGAAGCTATGCGATGATTGTTTACTAGTCCAGACCTGAAGCAAAGCCTATTGGATTATTTGTCTGGCATAATACCTCTTTAATAACTGTAGCATTAAATCTTCAACAATGGGTCATGAAACGAGATAACTGATTTGTGATTTATTTTTACTGAAACCGATGGAATTGTTGAATACGATCACCAAATCATGCGTTAAAATCACCAAAAATCCCATGTAATAAGAATGGAATTTGATTTATCAGCCACCATGATGCACTGGGCTTAACTAGAAATGAGTCTAATTGCAGATACAGTCCCCAGAGCAACAGGAAAAATCTCAAACAAATGTATGTCACCACACTGCCGGTGGTGGTAGAGGTGTCTTAAGGTTTTTGTCAATCAGTCGAAAGGGTTAAGAGCAGGAATGGGCATGAATTGTTTCTGCTTTCATGAACTCTAAATCATTCTCTTGTAGGAACTGGGGTTCCTAGCCGAAGAATTGAGATCGACTCAGAAAATCAAAAACAATAACATTTAATGAACAAACGAAGCTGTACAGGAAACTGTAGGATACAATGCAAATAGGTCTGGTCTGCTTGAAAGCCTCTCTGGAAACTGCTAGAAGGTTCCGAGCTCAACTGGCAGCAGGTTCCTGTTGTGTATGTACCTTTAAGAGAGAACTGATTTTATACTGTAGTACCGGCAGTGACCACACCTGTATATAAAGCCGTAGCAGGCTTCTGTACTTTCAGTTTCCAGCATACCCTCTGTTCAGTAAACACCTGTTATTACCGTTCTCCTGCAGTCCGTGGTGTGTTATTGATACGCGGACACTACAGTGGCGGCGAGCAGGTTCGAACTCACCTGCAGTACTGCATCACCTCGCGGGGATCCATCCCTGAAAAGAAGCTTCTTGGAGGTCGAAGCCAGAGCAACGGGCGTCGACCGTGGGCAACCGCCCAGTGATCCATCGGAGTTCAGTAAATCGCAGGGGAAGCTGTGGAGAGCTGGGCTTGGCTCCCCAGTCAAGGTGTTCCAGCAAATCGTGCTGGTAGCAGGTAGTGCGCTGACCCTTCCGGACTGCGGCGGGCTTGAGCTTGATCGAGCGGCTCTGCAAAGGGGCCGTGCAGCGTCGTCGGGAAGGAAAAGAGAGAGAGAGGGTGGAGCGCACAGGGCGCGGTCCGTGCTCAGAAGCCGGGCAGCGTTAAAGAAAATAAAAAGAGGGGAAGGAAAAGAGATGCGCAGTGGACAGCGTCGAAGAAGAATAAAACTAAGGAAATTAATTAACAAAAGAGAGACGCGCTGGAGCCACGGGGCGCTGCCATTACTATCTAGAACGCTAGGAGCAGCATTGGCAGCAAGGGGAAGAAGGAAAAGCGCGGGAGGCGCCATTTTAATCCATTGGGGAAGAAGGAAAAGCGCGGGAGGTGCCATTTTAAACCACCCAAGATGCCGAAGAGTGGCAGTATCACTGCTTTCGACAACGAAATAGAAGACTGGACCACGTATGTGGAAAGAATTGAAGTGTACTGCAAGGCAAATGAGGTGGCCGATGAAAAGAAGGCATCGGTATTATTAAATTTGATGGGCATGAGAACGTACGGCCTATTGTGGAATTTAATTACCCCAGCTAAGCCAATGGAGAAAAGCTTTGAAGAGATTGTCAATATCTTACAGGAACATCTAAACCCTACACCGCTGCTGATAGCAGAAAGATTCAAGTTCCATAAAAGAAACCAGCACAAAGATTAGAGTAATGCTGACTATCTTATGGAACTACGCAAGTTACCGAAGCACTGCCAGTTCAGAGCAGGACTGGCAGATACCTTAAGGGATAAGTTTGTCTGCGGGCTCCAGAGTGAAGGAACCCAGAAACGACTACTTTCGGAAAAGGACCTTACGCTAGAAAAGGCTTTCAGCATGGCAGTATCCTACGAAGCAGCAGCACGGGGAGCTGCGGAAATACAACAGAAACATCAAGAATATAGCACCAACAAAATGGCATATGGAGCAGAAAAGTGCTATCGCTGCGGCAGAACAACCCATGACCAGAAGAATTGCTGGTTTAAGGACAAAGTATGCAGGCAATGTGGAAAAGTGGGACACATAGCACGAGTCTGCAGGTCAGGAAAGAAAACCAACACTAAAAGAACTACTAAGGAAAAGTACAAGAAAGTAAAAAAAATGAGAGACAGCAGTTCAGAAGATCAGGAGAGTGATAATGACTCCGGGAGCAGGAGACTAAGTTGTCTAAAGTTACACAACGTGATCGCAAAGGAGGACCACCAAACCATTTGGGTCACCCTCATGATAGCAGGGTCCCAAGTAAAGATGGAATTGGATACAGGATCAGCCCTAACTGTCATGAATCGACGAGACTACGAGCAGCTATTCTCACACATACCCTTGAAGGACATGTCCATTGTATTGAAGACATATACGGGGCAAAAAGTCTACCCCAGAGGAAAAATAAGGGTGCCTGTTAAATATGTAACCCCTTCACGGTTCTCTAGATATATGTGAGATGTGGTCTCTGTTGTAGACAGTATTCTATAGTCCAGTAAGGAGATCACTACTACAATGGCTTAATTCTAATTATCTTACTTTATAGTTTTAACGTCAGACAGTATAAGAAGATTACGGGTCAATGACCTAAATTAGACATTTGCATACATTAGAATGAATCTAGACATAATAAACATACATTCTCCATTTATATGGATTCAAAGGAGAATCTGTCCCTGTGTCCAAATTCGAGTGCACTCTTTCATTGGTGCGCTTAAGTTAGAGCTCATGGTATGTATAATGCCTGCAAGACTTACGACTCCGAACCCCTTCGTTGAATTCTCTTCACGATCACTGAATCCCACTTTGAGTTCTGGATGCAGAGCTACTAATACGAAGGGCGGCGGCCGAGTTTGGAAGCCCGGGACGGGATGCGGCAGCCATTTGCCTCCTGAGCCCTCTTTTCAGAGCTCCTGCCCTCTTTTCTTCCAGTCGCTCTCGTTTCCCGCTCGAAAAACCCGACTCCACCCCTTCCTCCTGGGGTTTCTGCCTGGAGACTGCGCAGCCTCACTGTCTGCAACAGTTGATACTGGTGCAGAATTATGGAAAGTCTGCTCTTAGTCACATTGTGTCCTTAAAAGTTCTTGCCGTACCTTCACATGGGCAACTTTAACCCAGGGATTAATAACAATGATAATACAGTGTCTAAGTTAAAGATTGATAACCATATTTAGCGTACATAACATTTCCAGTGGGTATTACACTCCCCCCCTACCAAATATAGGCATGTCCCCATGACTAATGAACTTTACAAATAAGGGGTTGCATGCTTCCCAACCATGTATAAAGGGAGGTAACATATCGAACCGTAGGGGCTATCATTACACTTGGCACTCCTAGTGTACTGTATGTCAATCTTTCAGGAACCTTCTTAACTCGCTGTGAGCTCCTTATTTCGGATACCCGGTCTTCAGTTCCTTCAACTATGTTGGAGGCGTTGGTTCCTTTGTTATCATGCCTTTCAGTCTCTTTTATCTCCTTCTCGGAAGCATCTGGTTCTTCCCAGACGATGTCCAAGTCTGAGCTAAATGGTTCAGACAATTCATCCAGATTCTGTCTTATGCGTCTTTCTGGGAGGTCGTACCATAGATCCCATTCTTCATCTTCCGACTCATCAGGTTCCTCATGATCCACACACTGTGTCATGGGTTTTCTGTCTTCTGGAACAAAGTTTTCCTGGTTTCTCGTTTTTTTCCTTCTTCTTCTCTGCAGGGTTCTCCTACTAGGTGTCAGCTCATTATCCGCTGGCGGATCCAGACGCACTTGCTGTCCCAATGGCAGGATATGATTCCGGTGCAGTATTTTTATGGGTCCATTCCCACCTGCAGGTTTTAGCCGAAACACAGGTAGTTGTGACATTTGACTTTCAACAATGTAAGGTGTAGAAGCCCAGCGGTCTGCTAACTTATGTTTCCCTTGCAGTCCTAGGTTCCGTATGAGAACTCGGTCACCAGGCATGAGTTGGGAAAAACGGATCTTCTGGTCATACCTCTGCTTATTTCCTTTATTCTGTTTGGCAGAAACAGACTCAGCAAGTTCATAAGCAGCTTGCAATTCCTTTCTCATGTCAGATACATACTTGAGGTAAGTTCTCTGTGATGTGCCATCACTGGATACTCCGAAACACAAATCCACCGGCATCCTCGCTTCACGTCCAAACATGAGGTAGTATGGTGAAAAACCAGTAGCGTCATTTCGGGTACAATTATAAGAATGAACAAGATGTCCAATGTGCCGACTCCACTTGTTCTTTCACTTTGAATCCAGCGTTCCAAGCATGTCTAACAAAGTACGGTTAAACCGCTCAGGTTGAGGATCTCCCTGAGGATGGTATGGAGTTGTTCTTGACTTCTCAATCCCGAGCATGGACAACAACTCATGTATAAGTCTACTTTCAAAGTCTCTACCTTGATCACTGTGTATTCGCTTTGGCAGTCCATAGTGGATGAAGTATTTCTCCCACAACACTTTGGCAATGGTGGATGCTTTCTGATCCTTTGTGGGAAAAGCTTGGGCATAGCGAGTATAATGATCTGTAATGATCAAGACATTTGCGGTATTGCTGGAATCGGGTTTGATGGACAGAAAATCCATACAGACAAGGTCTAGAGGTCCATCACTTTGCATGTGAAACAGAGGAGCAACTCTTTTAGGTAAAGTCTTTCTCTGGACACAACGTGCACAGGACTTGCAGAACTCCTCAGCCGCAGACTTCATACGCGGCCAATAGAATCTGTCCTTGACCAACCCATAGGTCTTATCTACTCCCAGATGACCTGCGTCATCATGCAAAGACTTCATCACTATTTCCCTGTACTTTTCAGGCAGGACCAACTGTGAATGACATGGTTTAGTGGGTGGGTGAGTGATTCTACACAACACTCCCTATTTAATTTCCAAGTGGTCCCATTCTCTTAGGAGCAGACGACAGTCAGGATGTTTTGATTTGTCGATCTGTGTAATATCACCCAGACGGAGAGCTGAAAACACCTCATGAATACAGGGATCCTCCTGTTGTGCTTTGGATATTTCAGATGAACACAACATGGGTAAGTTTTGTACATCCAAACGGGAAAGGTTGCAAAATGCCTGGGGAACAGCATGCATTGACGCTCCCAAGTGGGCAATCTCGTGGGCATGAAATGAATTCTTTGGTCCAGATACCACGGACATCTGACACATTACTTTCACATCTGCTGAAGCAACATCTTTCCACTCTGGCTTCTGGTAGTGTGGGCGACGAGACAGAGCATCTGCGTCAATGTTCTGGTTCCCAGGTCTGTACCTGAGACTAAAGTCATAAGCAGATAGTGCAGCAAGCCAGCGGTGGCCGGTGGCATCAAGTTTTGCCGAAGTCAACACATAGGTTAATGGATTATTGTCTGTCCTCACTTCAAACTTCGCTCCATACAGATAATCCTGCAGCTTATCCACCACCCCCCACTTCAACGCCAAGAATTCTAGCTTATGAGCTGGGTAGTCACGCTCTGATGGCGTAAGACTGCGACTGATGAACGCTACGGGTCTCAGCCCTGCTCCTTGGTCCTGATACAACACACCACCCAACCCTTCTTGACTGGCATCCACGTGTAGCACATATGGCAGCTGTGGGTTTGCAAAAGCCAACATGGGGGCTTGAGTAAGACTTTGCTTTAAGGTGTGGAAGGCCTCTTCGCATTTCTCATCCCATCTAACACCAAAAGGCTCAGAGGGTTTGAAGTAGTCCTTGTTCTCTTTACCTTTAGCCTTTTTCTTCCTCTCGGCTGGTGGGAGGTAACCAGCCAGCAGCTGATTCAGAGGATGGGCCACTTTGGAGTAATCCTGCACAAAGCGCCTGTAATATCCGCAGAACCCAAGAAATGACCGCAAGGCAGTCACCGTGTTCGGTTTGGGCCATGTGGTAACAGCTTCGATCTTGGATGGATCTGTGGCTACTCCATCCTGTGACACAATATGCCCCACATAGGACACGGATGTTTGGCAAAACTGACACTTGTCCAATGATAGCTTGAGACCTTCATCCTCCAGGCGACCAAGCACTTTCAGCAACCGAGCTTCATGTTCTTCAAGGGTTGCCCCAAACACAATGATATCATCCAAGTACACCAATACTTCGAGCAAGTTCATGTCCCCAACTGTTTGTTCCATTATTCTTTGAAAAGTTGCTGGAGCGCCTGAAACTCCCTGTGGCATCCTTTCAAATTGGTAGAACCCAACTGGACATATAAAGGCTGTCTTTTCTTTGTCCGATTCACTCATCGGTACTTGGTAGTATCCACTTCTGAGATCCAACACACTGAACCACTTGCTTCCATTAAGACAAGCCAGTGCATCCTCAATTCTTGGAACGGTGTATTGGTCGGGAATAGTACGTCTGTTAAGCGTCCTAAAGTCCACACACATCCGAACCTTTCCGTTCTTTTTCCTCACCACCACTATAGGAGATGCATAAGGACTCCTGGACTCGGTAATGATCTCAGCTTCTTTTAACTGCGACAGGTGCTGTCTCACTGCTTCGATGTCAGCTGGTGCCAGCTGTCGAGACCTCTCCCGAAAGGGTTTATCCTCGATAATTCTGATAGAATGGCGAGTACTCTTACTACAACCAACATCAAACTCATGAGTAGAGAAAACTCCTCTCCGCTCCATCATCTTCCTGACTAATCGGTCCTTCCATTCTTTAGGAACGAATGAATCTCCAAAGTTGAAGGAGGAGGGTGTCTGATCTCCGGTTGAGTTAACTTTGGACTCTTCCTTCACATGTGACGACAGTACATTTACAGGAAACAGATGCGCAATCGGCATTCCTTTCCTCAATGTGATTCCTTTGCCTGACATATTCCTCACGGTCACTGTAACTCTCCTTGACATCACAGCTGTCGGGGTCTGCAACTCTGGTCTCACCAGAAGCTCATTTGGAAACCGTGACTCTTCTGCAGGATCATCAGGTGACTCTATCAGAATGGCTTCAGTACCTGGCGTTCCAGGGAATTTTGGTATCCCAGGGATTCTAGCCACTCCTCCAGGACGCAGGGTGATAGGTTTGGCTCGAACCTACCACACAGTTCCTCTTTTGCTATCATCTACGTCGGAAGAAAGTTCAGGCAGTTTCTCAAAAGCCTTTTTGAAAACAGGGTGAATGTGTCTGGTGCTCAAGAAGTTTTCACCTCCCTGCTCTTTGCAGCTTGTCAGGAGTCGTCTCACTATGGGTGTATTACTGCCAACCAGTATGGAAACCTCACCTTTCACCATGGGGTCAGGGCAAACCAACACAAGTGCATCAATGGTCTCAGTGGTCCCTACATCAGCTTCCAAGAACTCCAACCTCAACGACAAATAGCCATCATATGGGTAATCAGCAGGACTGAGGCCCCAGATCTGCAGAAGACTGATTGGGGTTAACGACAAATGCGTCAGGTATCGGTCATCGAAGGATCTGTACAGTATGGCAACCTGAGAACCCGTGTCGAGGATAGCTTTAGTATAAATGCCTTCAATCTGTATTGATACAGCAGAACTCGGTCCTACTAAACCTTCAGGTATGATGTCTTTCATATCCCCTCGTCTATTATTGCATTTAGCGGAACGTGTCTTAACTACAGGGACAGCAGGCCGTTCCGTTACTGTGCCCCTTTGTAGTTTCCCGACTTCTTGGTAAGTTTTATGAGGCGGTCATTTACTTTTTTTAGATTTTCCTCACCTCTACATTCTCGCTTGAAATGTCCATCCTTTCCACAGTTATAACAAAAGACTCCAGGTCTATCTCCTTCATGGGGATATCCTTTAGAGGAATCATTCATTTTGCTGTTAGACTTCGCAGGGTGTTCAACCTTTTGCACCCGTGCGTCATCCCTTTCTGTGTTGGGCTTAGACCGAAAATATGCCATCTCGGCTCTCATGACATTTATTTCCTTCTTCAGCTGTTCCATCTCAGGGTTGACATCACCCTTAGGAGTAGGAACTGTAACAGGAGTCACAAGCTTGGACATCACAGCACTCTTTGCTACATTCTGGGCCTGAAGCATATCCTCCTCCTCTCTGACTTCCCTTAGCAGCTCAGTGAAGGTAGGTGGATCTCGCAACTTATGGGTCATGCGTATGCGAAGAGCAGTCGCGTCTTCGAGCAATGCACCTCGCACAACCTGTTCAATGTGGAACCGATTCATTTCAGGCAACTCAATCCCTCTTTTCCATAACATACAATGCAGCAGTTTGTCTATTCTCAGCAGATAACTGGACAGCTTCTCTCCCTCACACTGGAACGCGCTTCTTAATCTGACCATCAAATCTGAAATGGTTTCAGTAGTTCCAAAGGCAGTTTCTAGAGCCTGCATGTAGTCAAAGGAAGTAGCAGAGGTGTTCTGCGCCTTTAAGAATCTTACAATGTCAGCAGCAGGACCCTTAAGGCTTTCTACTATTCTCTGCCTCTTCACATTGTCACTGCACTGCCATTCCTCTAGCAGAGGCAGGGTCTGCTCAGCCCAGGCGTCGTACTCCTCTTCCCCACTGGGAGTTGGTCTCACTCCTGAGAACATACGGAGCTTACGGTATCCCTGAGCCTCGAAGGGCAGATTGGTGCATTTATCCACCAGAGAACTAATGGCACTGACCAACTGAGTGTTCATATCCAGGGCTGAAGGACCTATCAGACCTTTGACATCAGCAACAGTCCTTCCTTCTTGTCTCAAGAATGACAACAACTTGGTCTGAAACCCTTCTTCTTCCTTAGTAGTAATAGGGACAAACTGAACTGGCCAGGGACCAGCCTCTTCAGAAAGCCCAACTGCCTCAGGTAAACCATGACCTCTCAGGTTCTCTGATGTCTGGATCAACACAAACTGCTTCTTGGTAGCTGTATCCAAGCAGCGCTCAACTATCCTAACCTTTCCAAAGGCTTTGACGCAATTCAGAGCCCTTAGCAAGACATCATCAGGGTCATCGTTAGCAACACCATTCAGCACAATGGCATGGGTAGTAGCTATCTGCTTCCGTTTGCACCAAGCTTCAACCTCAATAACATCCATCTCTTATGCTCAAACAGCCCAGTAGAAACCACAAACCACTCTCTTAGCAATGAGCATTCAATACTGTTAGTTTACTGACATAAATAGACCACAATCCCGGACGAGCCCCCAAAATGTAACCCCTTCACGATTCTCTAGATATATGTGAGATGTGGTCTCTGTTGTAGACAGTATTCTATAGTCCAGTAAGGAGATCACTACTACAATGGCTTAATTCTAATTATCTTACTTTATAGTTTTAACGTCAGACAGTATAAGAAGATTACGGGTCAATGACCTAAATTAGACATTTGCATACATTAGAATGAATCTAGACATAATAAACATACATTCTCCATTTATATGGATTCAAAGGAGAATCTGTCCCTGTGTCCAAATTCGAGTGCACTCTTTCATTGGTGCGCTTAAGTTGGAGCTCATGGTATGTATAATGTCTGCAAGACTTACGACTCCGAACCCCTTCGTTGAATTCTCTTCACGATCACTGAATCCCACTTTGAGTTCTGGATGCAGAGCTACTAATACGAAGGGCGGCGGCCGAGTTTGGAAGCCCGGGACGGGATGCGGCAGCCATTTGCCTCCTGAGCCCTCTTTTCAGAGCTCCTGCCCTCTTTTCTTCCAGTCGCTCTTGTTTCCCGCTCGAAAAACCCGACTCCACCCCTTCCTCCTGGGGTTTCTGCCTGGAGACTGCGCAGCCTCACTGTCTGCAACAGTTGATACTGGTGCAGAATTATGGAAAGTCTGCTCTTAGTCACATTGTGTCCTTAAAAGTTCTTGCCGTACCTTCACATGGGCAACTTTAACCCAGGGATTTATAACAATGATAATACAGTGTCTAAGTTAAAGATTGATAACCATACTTAGCGTACATAACATTTCCAGTGGGTATTACAAATACAACGGCAAGGAAACACAGAAAGTGTATCTATATATACTACAAGATGGAGGACCACCATTATTGGGATGGGAATGGATCCGAAAAATACAATTGGATTGGCATTCCATTCAGGCGCTAACTGTGGCTGACAAAAAGGATGACAACGTCACACCTGGACGACTGTCAAAAATTCTAACTGACGCGAAAGAGGAGTTCCAGCAAGGACTTGGGACTCTAAAAGGCATAACAGCAACGATAAAAGTTGAAGAAAACGCAAACCCAAATTTTTTTAAGGCCAGACCGGTACCGTATGCGATCCGCCCAGCCGTCGAAGCAGAGCTGGAGAGTCTGGAGTGTTTGGGTGTGCTGTCCAAGGTGGACTGGAGCAAGTGGGCCACACCCATCGTTCCTGTAATGAAGAAATCATTGAGCAGCATGCCTGGGGAGCCGAAGAATGTTCGCACCTGTGGGGACTTTAAGGTAACTGTGAACCCAGTCCTGCACACAGTACAATATCCACTTCCGCGGATAGAAGATATTTTCGCCTCACTATCTGGAGGGAAACGCTTTACGAAGATTGATCTGGCCCAAGCGTATCTACAAATGGAGGTAGAAGAAACATCTAGAAAATACCTCACGATAAACACTCACAAAGGTCTTTACCAGTACAACCGACTGGTATTCGGGGTAGCATCAGCTCCGGCTATTTGGCAGAGGGCGATGGAACAAGTCTTGCAAGGGATCCCGGGGACCCAGTGTTATTTGGATGACATCCTGGTTACGGGCGAAAATGACAGTGAACACCTTGCCAACCTGGAGCAGGTGCTCACTAGATTTCAAGAATATGGGCTACGAGCCAACCGCCCCAAATGCGAGTTTTTCAGGAAACAAATCTCGTATTGTGGCCACGTGATTGATGAAGAGGGGTGACATAAGTCCCCAGACAAGATTGAGGCAGTAGTCAAGGCTCCAGCACCGGAAAATGTGTCGCAACTGAGGTCATTCCTCGGGTTGGTGAACTACTACCATAAGTTCTTGCCAAATTTATCTACAATTCTGCACCCACTGAACGCCCTGCTGCAAACTGGAGTAGCATGGAAATGGAGTGATGAGTGTAAGCGTGCCTTTCAGAAATGTAAATGCCTAATCACTTCAAAAGAAGTATTGGCCCACTACAATCCAACACTACCGATTCGGTTGGCATGTGATGCATCTCCCTACGGCATTGGAGCGGTGCTGTCACACAAATTCCTTGACGGTTCAGAGAGGCCAATAGCCTTTGCGTCGCGCTCGTTAACCTCAGCCGAGCGTAACTACGCCCAGATTGACAGGGAGGCCCTCAGCCTGGTGTGGGGGGTGAAGAAGTTCAATCATTATCTGCACGGGCAGAAATTCACCCTACTGACTGATCACCAGCCTCTTGTCTCAATTTTTAACCCAAAGAAGGGCGTTCCGGTGATGACGGCGCAACGGCTGCAAAGATGGTCACTTTTTCTAGGGGCACATCAATACGACATAGAGCACAAGAGTACGAAACAGCATGGAAACGCTGATGGGCTGTCGCACCTGCCGTTGCCTACGGTGGAGGAAGCACCTGCAGTGGACCCTGTTGAGATATTCCATTCGACCATAGTTGAATGTCTACCTGTTACAAACTCAAGTATAGAGAAGGAAACCCGAAATGACCCGACACTCTCTCGGGGCTATGATTTGACGGTGAAGGGATGGCCAGCACATGGCGACTCACTGTTGCCAGCATTCTCGCCATGGAGAGAACAGCTGTCAGTGTGCCAGGGGACCTTGATGTGTGGATCCCGAGTGGTAATTGCACCCAAGTTGAGAGATAGAGTGCTCAATGAGCTTCATGAGGGTCATCTGAGAGGGGTAAAAATGAAGAGCCTAGCCAGGGCGTTTGTGTGGTGGCCGGGAATCGATAAAGAAATCGAGGAAATGACCAAGAGATGCACAGGATGCCAGAAAGTCCAAAACGCTCCACCACAGGCCCCACTACACCCATGGAAGTGGCCCTCATCTCCATGGCAATGGGTACACATTGATTTTGCTGGTCCATTTATGGACTCAATGTTTTTAATCGCCGTGGATGCACATTCGAAATGGCCAGATGTCATCAAAATGTCCTCCACCACCATGGAGAAAACTATTGCAGTCCTACGGACCATCTTCGCCAGGAATGGCTTGCCAGAACAGATTTGCTCCGACAATGGACCACAGTTTGTGTCCGAGGATTTACGGAGGTTTTTGAGGAATAATGGGGTAAAGCATTACACATCTGCCCCATATCATCCAGCCACAAATGGATTGGCTGAGAGGCTTGTTCAGACCTTTAAAAAAGCAATAAAGGCGATGTATAATGACAACATACCACTACAACACAAGGTGGATAATTTCTTGTTTGCTTACCGGAATGCGACACATGCAGTCACCAACCAAGCTCCAGCCATAATGTCCTTTAGCCGAAGGTTAAGATGTCGCCTGGATTTGCTCAAACCAAACATAAGACGAGATGTTGAGGATAAGCAATTCCAGCACATAAATGAGAAGCCAACCAGGAGCTTCAAGATAGGGCAACCAGTCTTGGCCCGCGACTACCGAACAGAAAAATGGCAGCCAGGAACGATATGCACACAGCAGGGACCGCTAATGTACACAGTGGACGTTGGAGAGAGCATCGTGAGATGCCATGCTGACCAGATTCTAGAGTCACAGGAACAAGTCAAACCCATACCACGAGCATGTGCACCTGGTGATGAACCCGAAGTACAGATTGCGTCGACCTCAGAATCAGTGGTATTGGAAGCTGACGAACCAACCAATGACAATGAGCCAGAATCGACTCCGCCGCAAGAACAGGATACTCGAGAAAGGCACTATCCAGACAGGATCAGGAAGCCTCCTCAAAGACTGAATTTATAAATGATTACTTCAGCTGATGTATGTAGTACAGAGAAAATTGTAATCGTAATTAGTTTTTATTTAATTGTTAAATGAATGCTATGTACTGTTTATCTAAAAGGGGAGGAATTGTTGTGTATGTACCTTTAAGAGAGAACTGCTTTTATACTGTAGTACCGGCAGTGACCACACCTGTATATAAAGCCGTAGCAGGCTTCTGTACTTTCAGTTTCCAGCATACTCTCTGTTCAGTAAACACCTGTTATTACCGTTCTCCTGCAGTCCGTGTGTTATTGATACGCGGACACTACAGTTCCAAGCTCAACTGCTAGCAGGCTCCGAGCTCAACTGCTAGCAGGTTCCGAGCTCTACTGCTAGAAGATTCCGAGCTCTGACGTCATGACGTCATCACGTCCTTCCCACCGTTGAGAGATCACGCGGAGTACAGGAAAGAAGCCCCAGTACAGTTAACAGATACATTAAAGGTGCAGCCCCCAGCTGTACTACATTGCTGTAAAAGGAATTATATACAATTGTCCGTAATCCTCTGGTGGTTCCGTCACATGCGCCCCCCCAGAATTGCTTTTAACAGAGAAGGTAAAGCAAGAAGGGGGTCTGACGAGTCTGTCCGACCGACTGCGATACCCCGGCAGCTGGAACGGAGCACTAGAAGATGAACTGGCTGTTGGCTGTGGTTGGCATGATGCCGCAGGCGGAGGAGAAGAAGAGGCCGGCTGTGGTCGACCCGGTGAGGCGGGTACTGGTGACTCGGCGGATGACTGTGGCTGTACTGGACCGGCAGTTGATGGTGGACGACCACAACGAGGCGGCTGAGCGGTGACGACTGGTTCGCTCAGATCCAGATGCGCCGGTTTCAACCGGTCGATGGAGATGTGGTCAGGCTTACCGCTGATGTCAACTGTGAAGGACTTGTCACCTGACGAGATGACGTGGAACAGACCTGTGTAAGGCGGTTTGAGCGGGTTTTTGCGAGCATCCTGCAGAATGAACATGTATTCTGCGCTCTTAAGATCCACCGGGACATGGGAGCGCTGCAGGTCATGATGCGACGTAGGCACTGGGATGAAATTCCTAGCCGCTTCCTGGTGGCTGACGAGCTGCTGAGCTCGGGACCAGGGTTCCGTGTGAGGAGGACGAAAATCGCCACGCACTCTGAGTGGTTGGCTGTAAACCAGCTCTGCTGAAGAAGAATGCAGGTTGTCCTTAGGCGCCGTGCGAAGACCTAGCAGCACCCAAGGGAGCCTGTCCACCCAACTAGGCCCACGGAGACTAGCACACAGAGCGGCTTTAAGGGACCTGTGGAATCTTTCACAAAGACCGTTCGCCTGTGGATGGTAGGCGGTCGTACGATAAAGCTTAGTGCCCAAACCTTGAGCTACGGCGTTCCAAAGCTCAGAGGTAAATTGAGGCCCCCGGTCGGAGGAGATGTCAGCCGGTACCCCGAACCGAGCTACCCACGATGAGATGAAGGCTCTGGAGACGTCTGCCGCTGTGGTGGCAACCAAAGGAATTGCCTCTGGCCACCTGGTGGTGCGGTCTACCATGGTGAGGAGGTGAGTGTACCCACGAGAGGAAGGGAGAGGACCAACCAGGTCCACGTGCACATGGTTGAATCGACGCTCCGGAACCGGAAAAGTGGCGACTGAGGCCTTAACATGGCATTGCATCTTGGACTTCTGGCAACTCACGCGGGTATTGGTCCAGTCACGGACGTCGAGATGCATGCCCTTCCAGACGAATTTCTTTGCCATGAGTCGTTGTGACGCTCTCATGCCAGGGTGTGACAACCCGTGGATAGTGTTGAAAATTCTCCTGCGCCATTCGACTGGAACGATTGGACGTGGGACGCCCATCGAGATGTCACACAGGAGTGTGGTCCCTGTGGCCTGGAAACTGACATCAGCCACTTGTAAGCTGGAAGGTGCGGTCCGGTATGCCTGCACTTCAGGGTCTGCCTTCTGTTCTTTTGCCAAACCAACATAGTCGACTCCCAGGCGTACTGCGTGGAGCTGGGCGCGGGAGAGACAATCCGCCACCAGGTTGTCTTTGCCCGAGACATGTTGTATGTCGGTTGTAAATTCAGATATGTACGTAAGATGACGTTGTTGCCATGCCGACCATGGTTCCGCTGTCTAGGCCATCGCAAAAGTAAGTGGCTTGTGGTCTACAAAAGCCGTGAATGGGCGTCCTTCCAGTAGGAAGCGAAAATGGCGGATTGCCAGAAACAACGCCAACAACTCCCTATCAAAAGTACTATACTTGCGTTCGTTCTTCCGCAATTGGTGGCTGAAGAAAGCCAGTGGTTGCCATGTGCCGTCGACCCACTGCTCCTGTACTGCCCCGATGGCATAATCAGATGCGTCGGTGGTAAGGGCAATGGTTGCGCCCGGAAGGGGATGTGCCAACATGGTCGCAGCAGCCAAAGCGTTCTTAGTGTCGAGGAAAGCCTGGTCCATCTGGGGTGTCCAATCGATCGGGTCTTTGCTCGATTTACCTCTGAGGGCCTTGTACAAAGGTTGCATCAACAATGCTGCCTTGGGGACGACCGATGATAAAAATTGACCATTCCCAGAAATTCCTGGAGGGCCCTGACAGTCTGAGGAAGAGGGAACGAGGTGACTGCTTCCACCTTCGTGGCCAGTGGGACGGCGCCTTCTGAGGTGATTCTGTGTCCCAGGAAATCAATGCTGTGCAACCCAAACTGGCACTTGGCCAGGTTGATAATAAGGCCATGTTGGCTGAGACGAGAAAAAAGGGTACGCAAGTGCGTAATGTGTTCTTTCGTGCTGTTACTGGCAATAAGGATGTCGTCTAGGTAGGCGAAGATGAACGGCAGATCGCGCAACACGGAATCCATGAGATGTTGGAAGGCTTGTGCTGCATTCTTCAGCCCAAAACGGCATATGAAGGAACTCAAAGAGCCCGAAAGTTGTGATGACGGCACTTTTGGGGACGTCCTGAGGATGCATGGGCACTTGATGATAGCCTCGGATGAGGTCTACTTTGGAAAAGATGGAATTCCCTGCCAGATGGGCCAAAAAATCCTGAATGTGAGGAATTGGGTACCGATCCGGTGTGGTAGCCTCATTCAAGCGTCTGTAGTCGCCGCATGGTCGCCATCCGCCGCCCGGCTTAGGAACAATGTGTAATGGCGAGGACCAAGGACTATTCGAACGTCGAATAATACCCAGGCGTTCCATTGTATAGAACTCCGCCTTGGCGGCCGCGAGTTTACCGGGTTCCAGCCTTCGAGCTCTCGCATAAACGGGGGATCCTGTCCTGGTAATGTGGTGCGCCACACCGTGCCTCGCGACTGAAGAAGAAAATGTGGGCCTGGTGAGCTCAGGGAACTCACTGAGAAGACGAGAGAACTCATTTGGAGTTGGGACTGCACAGGCAACTGACCAAGACATCGCGGTGCTTCGGTGGCAGGGGACCGAGTGAAAAGTGGAGGCACTAATTAGCCGGCAGTGTCGGACGTTGACGAGAAACCTGTTTGCACAGAAGAAATCTGCCCCCAGGATGGCCTGTGAGACTTTCGCCGTGATGAACTCCCAAACAAAACGTTAGCCACCAAAGCTCAACTGGACCCTACGCTTTCCAAACGTGCGAATGGCCGCACTATTGGCTGCCTCGAGGGGGGTCCTTGACTGCCGGATTGAAGATCTAGCTTCGACGCTGGTAGGATACTGCACTGGGAGCCAGTATCACAGAGAAAACGTCGCCCTGACAGGGAGTCTGTAATGTATCGGAGTTTCCCTGCGGACCCAATGGCCATCTCAACTCTGGCGCGTCCCTTAGGCCTTATTGATCTTCTCAGAAACCGCTGGTTTGAGGTAAGTTTTTTTTTGGGTGAGAAACTGCAGGGCGGACGGCAATTTCTGGCCTTCACGCCGAAACGAGCGTGGTATGCACACCAGCCTGCAGGAGGAGGAGTCGGATTCGCTCTTGTGGGGGATGGGCGCACAAGATTGTTGTGAGACGGTGAATATTTTATCCGCTTCTGCGGCGAGTTCAGCACAATCCGTGATCGCGGAATTGGCCAAGGCCGTCTGTACTGGCTCTGGTAGTTGACAGAGAAACAGCTCGCGGAACAGAAAACATTGCGATTCCAAGCCCAAAAGCGTGAGCATTTGGCTCATGAGCTCTGAGGGTTTTGAGTCCCCGAAGCCGGGCATGGAGATAAGTCTGCGAGCGTGCTCCGACTTGGACAGACCGAAAATCTGCAGTAAACTTCCTTTTAAAGCTTCGTACTTGCCATCGTTCGGTGGACTCTTGAGGAGGCTGATGACCCACAAGGCCATGGCGCTGTCGAGGGCGGAAACCATGTAATAATAATGGGTCAAATCCGCTGCTACTCCCTGGATTGCAAGTTGGGCTTCCGCCTGGAAAAACCACGCGGCCGGTTGTTGCTCCCAAAATTGCGGCAGTTTGAGGGTGACGGCGTTCATGTCCATGATGTAACTTCACCGAAAATTGTTCGAAGAAATCGGGGTCACCAATGTAGGAACTGGGGTTCCTAGCCAAAGAATTGAGATCGACTCAGAAAATCAAAAACAATATCATTTAATGAACAAACGAAGCTGTACAGGAAACTAGGATACAATGCAAATAGGTCTGGTCTGCTTGAAAGCCTCTCTGGAAACTGCTAGAAGGTTCCGAGCTCAACTGCCAGCAGGTTCCGAGCTCAACTGCTAGCAGGTTCCGAGTCAACTGCTAGCAGATTCCGAGCTCTACTGCTAGAAGGTTCTGAGCTCTGACGTCATGATGTCATCACGTTATTCCCGCCGTTGAGAGATCACGTGACGGACGGCAGGACGTCATCAGGCGGAGTACTGGAAAGAAGCCCTAGTACAGTTAACAGATACATTAAAGGTGCAGCCCCCAGCTGTACTACATTGCTGTAAAAGGAAATGGGCCAGAAATTCGGGTCCAAATGCGTGAGTACGGTCTGGGTACTCACGCATCTGGCCGGTGGAAATGCCGGCGTTCAGCATGCACAGCGCATGCGGGGAACGCTGGCATTTCCAGTCCTCTGAACGAAGGGGTTCAGAGGCACAGCGCGTGCGACTGCACAGGCAGCGCTTGCGCAGTGAACTTCGTCGATTTCATTCATGGATTCAGTGAGGGTAAGTCCTTACAAGTTACACTTGAAAAAAGCATGTGTAAAGTTGTTCCAAGGCTGCGGAGGAAGATATATTTTATCGTGGAGCTTCTGAAAGGCAATATTTTTGTTTGGGAAAGGGAGGGAAGTTATTTTAAGAAATTTTAAGTAAGTTTTAAAGTTAAAAAAAAAATTTTAAACGGGTTTTCAGAACGGTAGGTAGAAGGAGCAATTGTGGCTGTGTGAATGGAATGTGAAAATGAGTGTTCTAAAATGAGTAATGTAACATTTCCAGCACTTTTAAGAAAGAAACTTTTCATCAGTAATAAGTAATTATGTATGTATGTCCGCATATATTCCTTTACGTATATGTATGTATGTTTTATATTCCTTTACTTATGTGTATGAATGTATGTTTTTAATTATGATTTTCCAATAAGTTACTTTCTCTGAAAGTCATAATTAAATAATACATTCATACACATAAGTAAAGGAATATATACATAACACGCAAAGGAATACATACAGACATACATACTTTCAGAAGCTCCACGATAAGAAATATCTTCCTCCGCAGCCTCTGGAGCAACTGTACCCATGCTTTTTTCGTGTGTAAGTTGTAAGGACTTGACCTCACTGAAAGCATGAATGAAAGCAGCGAATTTTACTGCGCACGCGCTGCCTGTGCAGTCGCACGCGTTCTGCCTCTGAACCCCTTCATTCAGAGGACAGGAAATGCCGGTTTTCCCCACATGCACTGTGCATGCTGAAAACCGGCATTTCCTCCGGCCAGACGCGTAAGTACCCCGACCGTACTCGCGCATTTGGAAGGGAATTACTGGGCCAACATTTTACATGTCAATAAAATGAAAAATTTAACAATTGCACGATTTGCCCCCTCGCATCTGCGACTGAGGGTCCAAGGAGGTGCATTGCGCAAGAGGTCATCGTCGTACGTATCCTCACACTGTTCCCTTTCGGGAACTGTATGAAGTGGTGGAAGGATTTATGGCCATGATTAACGCTCATTCCGTGACCGTAACCATCTTTGAACCAGCCATTAGGGTGGTTAGTCCTATGGCGTGAGGGTTTTACGGGCTCCCACAACCCATCTGAGGGGGGGGCCACCCACACCCACGGACGCAAGTATCCCGCTGGATGTCCACCCAGAATTTATAGTTGGAGCTCTGACTCCACTTGCCGGGACTGTCTGGAGTGGGGTTCAAAACCCTACTCCTTCTGGCCCAGCGGCAGGGATGCTTACTGCTACGCAAAAGGCCCACTCCACACAAAAGGTGACACCCATACGTTTCCTGCGCCTTTTCCCTCCCCGTGACTGGAGCCCTATGCTGCCACTTGAAAGACCAAGCTATCATCTGCCCTTTTTGCGGCGCCTTTGACTTCTCATTACCAATGATGAGCAGGCGCTGCGCCTCCACCTCCTTGAGGAGATTGCTGATGTAGTGTATGTAACGTTCCACCTTTAAGAGAACTATTTTAAGGGTTGCACTACTTTATCTTGGCTGCTGTATACTGTAATACCGGTGGTGACCACACCGGTATATAAGTGCTGTGTAAGGATTTATTGGGCAGTTCCGCCCTGACCTTCAACCAGTAAAGTCCTGTTAAAGTTTACTCTTGTGGTCTGTGTAGTAATTCGCAATATAACACACAGACTTAACAGTGGCGACGAAGACGACCTTACCCTGCGGCAGAGATTATCCAAGGCAGTTTAACGGGCGTCGAGAGGAGGCATCCGCCCTCGTCATTCTGCTGAGAGAAGACTCGGGTCTGCAGAGCAATGGAAGAATTCTAACACGAAGCCTTCCATCAGCAACAGGCAGAATCATCCCTTCTATCACGGTGGTGGGTAAGCCGATCAGCGACGAACAGCGAGTCGGTCACGTTGACTGTGAAGTAGGGGAGGGAAAAACGGAGGATATAAGGGTGGAGAACTTGACCATGGCCGGGGGAAAAGAGCCGGACAGAAGTCGGGGCCAGAGGCGCTGAGACTGGGCAGCGTAAGGCACGGAAGCCGCGGTGCAGGCAAACGCAGCCAGTGTGAGAGACCGGGCTGCAAGCGGGCTGGGAGACACAGCAGCATCAAGAGCAAGCTCGACCGCGACCGGTAAAAAGAAAAGAGGCCGGGCAGCTACCGAGGCTGCGAGGCGCAGTGACCGAGTACCGCTTGCGCGGGAGAAAAAAAAAAACGCGGAGAACTCAGCCGCAGCCGGGGGGGGGGAAAGGACCGGACTGCAAGAGGGGCTGGGAGGCGCGATTGAAAACCGCTGGGGAGGGCGAACGCAGCAATACGGCAATCGCCGTTACAGCCAGCGGGAGAGACAGAGCCGAGCGAGCGAGTGAGACTGAGCGAGCGGGAGAGAGAAGAGACCGAGCGAGCGAGGGAGAACGAGACCGAGCGAGCGCGGGAAACCGCCATTTTCGGAGGCGGGGAAGAAGACAAGCGCGGGAAACCGCCATTTTTGAAAAAAAAAAGAAAGTTAAAGAAAAGTTTCGTTGTTGTTTCTCAAAAAGATTGCGAAGATGCCTAAGCGTGGTAACATCAACGATTTCGATCCCGAGGTGGAAGATTGGGCCACGTATGTAGAACGCATAGAGATATATTGTAAGGCAAATAAAATATCAAATGATGATAAAGCACTAACCTTACTAAACTCAATGGGCGCGAAGACATACGGGCTATTGAAGCATCTTCTATCACCAGCTAATCCGGCGGATCAGACTTTCGCTAATATTGTTGCTGTCCTGAAGGATCATTTGAACCCCACACCGCTGATGTTAGCGGAACGATTTAAATTTTATGCGAGAACGCAACTGAAAGAGGAAAGCAACGCGGAGTACTTGGTTGAACTGCGTAGGCTAGCGAAATACTGTCAGTTTGGGGAAAATCTGACAGAGGCACTGAGAGACAAGTTCGTGTGTGGGTTGTCGAAGGAAGGAACACAAAAGCGACTGCTCGAAGAGAATGATCTTACACTTGATAAGGTTGTCACTATTGCAGCATCGCACGAAGCCGCAGCGAGAGGCACTGCGGAAATGCAGCTGAAGGCAGCGGTACTCAGCGTAGATCAAATGGCTTCGGGTACAACGAAATGTTATCATTGTGGGAAGACAACACACGACCAGAACCAATGCTGGTTTAAAAACCAGGAATGTAGAAAATGTGGCAAGCTTGGTCACATAGCTAAAGTATGCCGGTCAGGAAAGAAGACCAGCAACAAAAAGTCACCGCAGAAAAAGTACAGAAAGGTACATAAGGTGGCTGCGAAGAGTTCGGATGAACAGAATTCGGATTCAGACTCCAACAGCAAGGAACTGGGTAGTCTGAGAATTCACAATGTGAGTAAGGAAACTGACCGACAAACTATCTGGGTCACACTGCAGATTGCAGAAGTCCAAGTGAAGATGGAATTGGACACCGGATCGGCGTTGACGGTCATGAATAAGCAAGATTACAAAAAGTTATTCAAACATATTCCCCTACGGGATACGAAGATAGTATTGCAGACATACACGGGGCAAAAAGTATACCCCATCGGAAAGATAAAAGTCAAGGTGATACACAAGGGCAAAGAACACCAAGGAATGGACTTATATGTACTACCTGAGGGAGGTCCACCACTTCTGGGACGGGAGTGGATCAGGAAAATAAATATGGACTGGCACTCCCTAAACGCAATAACGGTAGATCCCGGAAAGAAAGATGTCAAACCTGAACGATTGTTCAGAATATTGGATGAGGCTAAAGAGGTATTCCAACAGGGACTGGGAACACTGAGAGGAATTAAGGCAAAAATCAAGATTGCAGAACATGCAAACCCAAAATATTTCAAAGCCAGACCGGTACCTTATGCGATACGACCTGCTGTGGAGGCTGAACTGGAAGGGCTTGAATGTTCAGGGGTACTGTCTAAGGTGGACTGGAGTGAGTGGGCCATGCCCATTGTTCCCGTCAGGAAGCATTCATCGAGTAACAAGCCAGGGGATCCGGGGAAGGTCCGCATCTGTGGAGACTTCAAGATCACAGTTAATCCGGTGCTTCACACGGTGCAATATCCGCTTCCGCGGATTGAGGATATCTTTGCTTCATTGTCTGGCGGGAAACACTTCACCAAAATAGACCTGGCACAAGCGTACTTACAGATGGAAGTTGAGGAAGAGTCGCGCCAGTATCTCACAATCAACACGCACAGAGGCTTGTATCGATATAATAGACTGGTTTTTGCAGTGGCTTCAGCTACAGCAATTTGGCAGAGGGCCATGGAGCAGGTCTTACAGGGAATTCCAAGCACTCAGTGTTACTTGGACGATATCCTGATTACAGGAGAGGACGAGGAGGAACACCTCGCAAATTTGAAACTGGTGCTCACCAGGTTGAAGGAATATGGCCTTCGAGTTAATCGCCAGAAATGTGAGTTCTTTCAGAAACGGATCTCGTACTGTGGTCATGTCATTGACCAGGAGGGGCTGCACAAGTCACCTGACAAGATCGAAGCTGTTATGAAGGCCCCCGCTCCGGAAAATGTATCCCAATTGAGGTCGTTTCTAGGGTTGATTAACTATTATCATAAGTTTCTGCCAAATCTATCCACGGTGCTGCACCCACTGAATGCTCTGTTGCGGAAAGAAGTACCATGGAGGTGGAGCGAGGACTGTAAGAAGGCCTTTCGCAAAAGCAAGGCATTGATCACCTCTGAGGAAGTGTTGGCTCACTTCAACCCAACGCTACCTATTCGTCTAGCTTGTGATGCTTCCCCTTATGGTATTGGAGCAGTACTCTCACACAAGTTGCCAAATGGCTCGGAAAGGCCAGTCGCATTTGCATCCAGATCATTGACCTCCGCTGAGCGCAACTATGCTCAGATAGATAGGGAGGCTCTCAGCCTTGTGTGGGGAGTAAAGAAATTCAATCATTACCTGCAGGGCAAGAAGTTTACACTGCTGACAGACCACCAGCCGTTGGTATCCATATTCAACCCTAAAAAGGGCGTTTCCATTATGACAGTGCAAAGGCTACAGAGGTGGTCCATTTTCCTAGGGGCACACCAATATGACATCGAATACAAAGGATCAAAACAGCATGGGAATGCTGACGGGTTATCGCGCCTACCGTTGCCAACGGTAGAAGAGGCGCCTACAGTGGACCCAGTGGAGATGTTCCACTCAACCATAGTGGAATGTCTACCAGTAACAAATTCTACGATCAAAAAGGAAACAAGAAATGACCCGACTCTCTCACGAGTCTACAGTTTAACGGTGAAGGGATGGCCAGCACATGGCGAACCAATGTTGCCAGCATTTTCGCAAAGAAGAGAACAGCTGTCAGTGTGCCGAGGAACTTTGATGTGTGGATCCAGAGTGGTGATTCCACCCAAACTCCAGCATAAAGTGCTAAAGGAGCTTCACGAGGGGCATCTGGGTGGAGTGAAAATGAAGAACCTAGTCAGAGCGTTTGTGTGGTGGCCAGGTATCGATGGAGACATCGAAGAAATGACCAAGAGCTGTCTAGGATGCCAGAAGGTCCAAAACGCCCCACCACAAGCTCCTCTGCATCCATGGGAGTGGCCCTCATCTCCATGGCAAAGGGTACATATCAACTTTGCTGGTCCATTTATGGACTCAATGTTCTTAATCGCGGTGGATGCACACTCCAAGTGGCCGGAGGTAATAAAGATGTCCTCCACCACCACGGAAAAAACCATCACAGTATTAAGGACCATATTTGCCAGGAATGGGCTGCCGGAACAGATCTGTTCTGATAATGGACCGCAATTTGTGTCCGAAAAAATCAGGAAGTTCTTAAAAAACAATGGGGTTAAGCACTACACGTCCGCCCCATACCATCCCGCCACCAATGGATTAGCTGAAAGGTTTGTCCAGACCTTCAAGAAGGCCATAAAGGCCATGGGTAATGAAGACATAAATCTACAACATAAGGTAGATAACTTCTTGTTGGCGTACAGGAATGCAACACATGCGGTCACAAACCAAACTCCCGCCATGATGTTTTTCAATAGAAGACTAAGATGCCGGCTGGATTTGATCAAGCCAAACATCAGAAGGGACGTAGAGAACTGGCAATTTCAAGGCATGAATGAAAGGCCAACTAGAACCTTCCAGATAGGTCAACAAGTTTTGGCCCGGGACTACCGTACCGAGAAATGGCAGCCTGGAACTATTTGCAAACGACTAGGACCGCTGATGTATACCGTGGACATTGGTGAAAGCATAATAAGGCGCCATGTTGACCAGATCATAGTCATCCGAAAAGGGCCAACCTACTCCACAACTCTATACGCCTAATGTTGAAGCAGAGATACCCATAGTATCTACCTCCGATCCGGTAATACTGGAATCAGATGAACCTGACACTGGCATTCAAGCCGAATCGACCTTGCCAGAAGAACCTACTACACCACCGAAAACTACTACACCACTGAGGCTTTATCCGGATCGACTCATGAAGCCTCCAGAGAGACTGAATCTGTGAACTGTTTTTACATGAAGTTGTGTATATATGTTATAATGTTATGTTTAATGGGAATATATACTGTTAACCTAAAAAGGGAGGATTGTAGTGTATGTAACGTTCCACCTTTAAGAGAACTATTTTAAGGGTTGCACTACTTTATCTTGGCTGCTGTATACTGTAATACCGGTGGTGACCACACCGGTATATAAGTGCTGTGTAAGGATTTATTGGGCAGTTCCGCCCTGACCTTCAACCAGTAAAGTCCTGTTAAAGTTTACTCTTGTGGTCTGTGTAGTAATTCGCAATATAACACACAGACTTAACAGCTGAGGTCATCAGCAGTTCAATTGTGAGTTCTTTTAATGCCGTGAATTGTGCTCATTCCAGCCATTTCACTTTGCTAATCGGATTGGGCCTTTGGCATAGCGGTAGGATCCCCGCCACTGGGCCAGATCAGAGTAGGGTTTCAAACCCCGCTCCAGACAGTCCCGGCAATTGGAGTTGGAGCTCTGGCTCTAAATTCTGGGTTGACATCCAGTGGGATATTTGCGTCCGTGGGTGTGGGTGGCCCCCCCTCCTTGTATAGCTTGTGGGAGCCCGTAAAACCCTCCCGCCATAGGACTAACCGGCCTAATGGCTGGTTCAAAAATGGTTACGGTCACGGAATGAGCGTTAATCATGGTCATAAATCCTTCCACAACTTCATACAGTTCCCCAAAGGGAACAGTGTGAAGACACGTATGACGACGACATTGCTAAATAAATAAATGGAATTTAAAAAATTCTTTTAGGGCTTTTAAAAGTCTTTAAATTGCTTTAATTCTGTTTAAAACTACTTCAGATTCTTCAAAATAATGTAAACGTTTTTAAAAGTTTATAAAAGTTACCAAAATCTTCAAAAAACTTCCAAAAACCTATTTAAACTGCTGCTTTGCATGTAAAAATGCTTAGCAGCTTGGCAGAAACATTGGGGGCATGTCCTGTTAAACTGAGACCTCAAGGGGCGTGTCTCAGTTGCACAGCGCGCTACAGGCTTCGCGCTGGCTGCACTCCTGGGCGGCGTGACGTCATACGCTGCCCGGGATTCTTCTTTTTCAAAATCGAATTCCAGGCGTCCCTGGAGCTCAACGGCCAGCGCGTCGGATAAGTGCATATCAGGGGCTTGCACGCGCGGCAAGCCCCCGGTCTGAATTTCTGGCCCATTATATACAATTGTCCGTAATCCTCTGGTGGTTCTGTCACACTCTCATATATTCCTCTGGGCTGGTGCAATGGTAAATTTGTTCCAACAGAATCCTTCCCCATGACTAGAGTTGCTAATATATGGTAAACAAAAAAGTCAAATTCCATTTTATGAGAAAAATATGTAGAGATGAGGGAGAAATTTGCCCATCTAGCTCACCCTTCCACAAAAGACTCAGAGACAAGGGTCCTCAATTTAAATAAAGGAAACTACGATGGTCTGAGGCGCGAGTTGGGTAGGATTGATTGGGGAATGGCGCTCAAAGGGTTGACGGTGGATAGGCAATGGCAAACATTCAAAGACCGAATGGATGAGCTACAGAATTTGTTCATCCCAGTTTGGCATAAAAATAAAACAAAAAAGGTGACTCAACCGCGGCTAACAAGGGATATTAGGGATAGCATAAGATCCAAGGAGACGACATATAAATTGGCCAGAAAAAGCAATAATCCTGAGGATTGGGAGCAGTTTAGGATTCAACAAAGGAGGACAAAGGGATTAATTAAGAAAGGGAAAATAGAATATGAGAGTAAACTTGCAGGGAACATAAAAACTGACTGTAAAAGCTTTTATAGATATGTGAAGAGAAAAAGATTGGTGAAGTCAAGCGTAGGTCCCTTGCAGTCAGAATCAGGGGAATTTATAATGGGAAACAAAGAAATGGCAGACCAACTGTGATGAAATAACTGTGTTCTGATATTTGTACTTGCACTTGTAATGTCTGGAATGTTCCACTAGGGGGAACCACTAATGCTCCTCCCAGGCCCCGCCCCTCTTCTGGTATGTTCTACCAAGGGCTCGGTCGGTGATGGACTCTGTTAACTCTGCCATGATTCTTATTTAATAAAAGGCTTCAGTCTTAAGCTTTAACTTCGGATTCGGGCAGTTATTTGGCACATCAATTTTATTCAATAACAACTTTTGGAAGATGGATCGATTTTTGAAACCAGAGCGTCTGGATATCGATCCCCATTCGGCAGATGCGTCGAAGAAATTTACGCATTGGCTCCGATGTTTTGAACACTTCATCGCATCATCGACCGATCCGACGGTTAACAAGTTGGGTCTTCTAACCAACTTGGTAAGTCATCAAACTTACTCTATAATTGAAGATATTACTACATATGAAGAGGCCCTCGCAGCTCTTAAAGCCCAGTACCTTAAGTCGGTTAATGAAGTATACGCCAGGTATCTCCTGTCTACTCGCAGACAATTACCAGAGGAATCTCTGGACGATTTCCTGCAGGACCTTAAGGCTTTGGCGAAGGGTTGCAACTACAAGGCTGTCTCTGCCATAGTGTATCAGGAAGAAGCCATCTGCGATTCTTTCATATCTGGCCTCCGATCTAATTATATTAGACAGAGACTCCTCGAGAATGACTCGTTAGTTTTAAAAACGGTTGTCGCTGCTGCTCGATCGTTAGATGTAGCCCAGAAGAATTCAGAAGTGTATGCATCAGCCCATGCATCTCTCTCAGCCTCGTGTGTTCCGAATATGGAGGCATTCATAACACCAATGGAGCCCCCACTTAATCCTATTGTTGCGGCTGTGCCCCATGGGTCTAAGTGTTATTTTTGTGGCCAATCTAAACACCCCAGGCAAAGTTGCCCAGCCAGAGAGGCTACCTGTTTTAAATGTAAGAAACGGGGACATTTTAGTAAAGTGTGTAAGGGTAATCCTGTACCCGATGTCTTCTCTGCTGCCGCCTATCGTTTTACTCTAGCCTCGGCTACGGTTGACCAGACCATACCGTGTTCCTTGTCAAAATCTATGATGGACATTAAGATTAATGGTCGTTGTAATGATATCAGCAAATAGTGATGATATTTGTCTGTGTTTGATTACTTATGCCTTACAGCATATTTGTCTGTGTTTTTGATTACTTGTGCCTGACCAGCAGAGGTCATGTGAGAGACAAGCAGTCCAGAGGAGTTTTACTTTCGGTTTCATTCTAGATGCATCACAGCATAGTGTGTTCTGTAAAAAGCTGTAGAAAGTCTTGAACAAGACTTTAGATTAAACAACATTCTCTTTCAGAAATGAGTCTTTAATAAACCCAAAAAGAAATCAAAACATGATGTCAGAAGTGGCTGAAAGAGAAAAAATCTGAAGTTAGCAACTTGATGGGACAGTGAAAGCAGTTGTGGCAAGTAAGCGAAATCAGCTCTCTACATATTAGCAAGCCAGAAGAGAACATCGTTGCTTACCATTAGAGAATAGCTAACGAAGTGAAAAAATGGAAGGTTTACACCCACCGGCGACGCTTCAATTGACCAGTAATGTGGCTGAAAATTGGAGGAGATTCAAACAACGTGTAGGGTTGTATTTATCAGCAATCGGAGCTGACGATAAAAGTAATAAACAGAAATCGTCCGTGTTTTTACATGTAGTGGGTGATGCAGCGCTGGAGGTATATAATAATTTCATATTTGCCATTGATGGAGACAAAATGAAGCTAGATAAAATAATGGAACAGTTTGAGGCCTACTGCATACCTAAACGCAACGTGACCTTTGAGAGGCACAAATTTTTCACATGTGTACAGAAAATCGGCGAGACTATTGATCAGTATGTGACTGAACTGAGAAACCGGAGCAAATCGTGTGAATTTGGGGGACTCACAGACTCGCTGATAAAAGACAGACTGGTGTGTGGTATTCCAGATAATGGTCTAAGGGAAAGGCTGCTAAGAGAGCAAGATCTAGACCTGGGAAAAGCCATAGCATTGTGTAGGGCTACAGAGACTGTGAAGTTGCAGGCAAAGGAGCTGTTCAGTGACAGTAGCTGCAACGTGGATGCAGTGAGAAAGAACGGATACAAACCGTTTAACAAAGAGAGCGCCAATGTGAAAAAAGAGACGTGGCCAGCAAACGAAAATGAAAGAGACAATCGGAAGTCATGTAGTCGATGCGGTACACAGCATCCACCAAGAAAGTGTCCAGCATATAGTAAAACATGCAATAGATGCAACAAAAACAACCATTATGCCCGTTGCTGTAAGAACCAAGCGCAACAAAGCAAGGTCCATACAGTAGATGAAAGCGAGATAGAGGAATTCAATGTAGATGTTGTGTCTGAAAACAAAAAAGAAAGAGACTGGATGTTGACACTAAAAGTGAATGACATACACATTCCATTTAAATTGGAAACTGGAGCACAAGTTAATGTGATATCAGAGACCGATTTTAAGAGAATTAGACCCAGACCAAAGTTACATGGAATACAAGTGAAAGTGACCGGATACTCAGGTACTGATATACCAGTGAAAGGAAAATGCATTGTCAAAGTAACACACAAGGACAGAGAGCACACGCTAGCATTAATCGTGGTGCCAAAGGATGTGCAAGCCATACTAGGGTTAAAAGCCTGTGAGAGACTGAACCTGGTAAAGAGAGTCCTCATTGTGGAAAGCGAAGGAGAGACAGTCTATGATGAACTCATGAAAGAGTACAAAGACCTATTTAAGGGTCTAGGCTGCATTCCAGGAGAACACACGATCAGAGTAGATAAAAGTATGACACCAGTCATACATCCATGCAGAAAAGTTCCGTTTGCTCTTCAAAAGCAACTGAAGGCAGAGTTGGACAGGATGGAAAGCCTGAACATGATTCAGAAGATAGATGAGCCAACTGAGTGGGTGAGTTCCCTTGTCGTAGTGGACAAAAAGAATGGAAAGCTCAGAATTTGCCTGGATCCAAGAGATCTAAACAGAGCAATAAAGAGAGAGCACTTCAAGCTTCCTACACGTGAGGAAATCATGGCACAGTTTGCAAATGCAAAATATTTCAGCAAGTTAGATGCGTCCTCAGGATTTTGGCAGATGAAGCTGGACGAAGCAAGTTCAAGACTGTGCACGTTCAACACTCCATTTGGCAGATACAGATTCCTAAGGTTACCATTTGGCATTGCCTCAGCTCCTGAAGTGTATCACAAGACTATCCATATGATCTATGAGCACCTGGAGGGAGTTGATACATCAATGGATGACATCATAGTATGGGGAACCACGAGAACTGAGCATGACGAGAGACTGAAAAAAGTGCTGGAAGCAACAAGGAAAACAAACCTGAAGCTGAATAGAGAGAAATGCCAGCTCGGGGTGACAGAACTGACATTCGTGGGAGATATCCTTAGCAGTGAGGGCATCAGACCAGATCCCAGAAAGGTGTCCGCCATTGAGAATATGCCAAGGCCACAATGCAAAAAGGATGTGCAGAGGTTTAATGGAATGATCAACTACATGGGTAAATTCATATCCAACCTCTCAGAAAAAATAGCGCCACTGAGAAGACTAACCGAAAAGAACATAGAATGGGAATGGAATCATGAGCATGAGAAGTCATGGAGCGATCTAAAGAAACTGCTCACAGAGGAACCAGTTCTGAGGTTTTATGACCCAGCGAGACCCATCAAGATATCATCAGATGCATCACAGAGTGGGCTCGGTGCCGTTCTTCTGCAACAATATGACTACTGGCAACCTATTGCATATGCATCACGCTCAATGACAGACGCGGAGACGCGATATGCTCAAATAGAAAAGGAGCTGCTCAGCATCACATATGCCTGTGAAAGATTTCACCAGTTTGTGGCAGGACAAGCAATCAGTGTAGAGACTGACCATAAGCCCTTGATTGCATTGTTCCAAAAGCCACTGAATAGCTGTCCGCTTAGAATACAAAGAATGATGATCAGGCTGCAACGCTATACACTGAATGTTGCGTACACACCGGGTAAGCTGATGTATACAGCAGACACGTTGTCCAGAGCTGTTGACCCAAGTGAGCCCACAAACACCACAATGGATGAAAAAGTGAACGCCTACGTGGACATGATCACAAGTGCACTGCCCATAGCAGATGCAAAAATGGAGCTCATAAAGACTGAGACAAACAAAGATGAAACAATGAGACGACTGAGAAAAAGCATCTTGGATGGATGGCCCAACATGAAGCAAGACTGCTCACCTGATATAGCAGAGTACTGGAACTGCAGGGCGGAACTATCAGTGGTCGAAGACATCATCTACAAAGGAAGTAAAATAGTTATCCCAAAGAGTCTGAGGAGAGAGATGCTAAAAAAGATCCATGGAGGACATCTGGGAATCGAAAAGTGTAAGAAAAGAGCACGAGAGGTGATGTACTGGCCACGAATCAACCAAGATGTGACAAATGAGGTGTCAAACTGCACAATATGCCTGAAATATCGAGCAAGCAATCCGGTAGAACCACTAAAGCCACACCCAGCACCAGACAGACCTTACCAGAAGGTAGGCGCTGACCTATTCGTATGTCAAGGGACGGACTATCTTGTCGTCACAGACTATTACTCCCTGTATCCAGAGGTTTGTAGACTGTACACCACCACTGCAGAAGCTGTGATAAGAAGTATGAAAGCCATATTCTCCAGACATGGCGTGGCAAGCGAGGTCTTCACAGACAACGGACCCCAGTTTAACAATGCAAATTTCCGACACTTTGCCAAAGAGTGGGACTTTGTCCACACAACGTCAAGTCCTCACTATCCACAGTCCAATGGACTAGTGGAAAAATCGGTCCAGACAGTGAAAAGACTGATGTACAAGGCAAAAGACAGTGGAACTGACTTCTACCAAAGCATGCTTGTATACCGCACAACGCCGCTCGAGTGTGGTCTGTCACCAGCCCAACTCCTGATGGGACGTCGGCTAAGGTCAAACCTACCCATCCCGGAGAACCTCCTGAAAACAAAAGAGGGGGAGAAAGTGAGGAAGTTCAAAGAGCAACAGAAAGAAAAGCAAAAGTACTACTATGACAGAGGAACACAAAACCTACCTGAACTCCACACTGGTGACCAAGTAAGGTTGAAAGACAAAACAAACACATGGACTCAGAAGGGAACTGTCCTGAGTGAAGTTCAACCAAGATCATACACCATTCAGACAGATGAGGGTGCTGTTCTGAGAAGAAATTGTCGCGATCTTCTCATGGGACCAGCCACAGCAGGTCAAGAGACTGATACTGGTGAACAACCTGATCACACAGCTGAGAACCAATCATCTGAGGCAACAACTCAGATTCAAGGACAATCAATCAGAAAATCCTCAAGACACGTGAAGCCTCCTGAGAGACTCATTGAGCAAATTTAAGGACTATTGTTAAAGAAGGAAGTAATGTTATCTTATTCTTTCTTCAAGTTCTAGTGTATTGACATATTTCATGTGAACACACAAAGCAAGGGTAAAAAACCTTGATCATGATAATGATAATGTAAGTTCATTAAATGTTGTTAGTTAAAAGTAAAATACTTTTGTTTTAAGAAAGGGAGATGTAATGATATCAGCAAATAGTGATGATATTTGTCTGTGTTTGATTACTTATGCCTTACAGCATATTTGTCTGTGTTTTTGATTACTTGTGCCTGACCAGCAGAGGTCATGTGAGAGACAAGCAGTCCAGAGGAGTTTTACTTTCGGTTTCATTCTAGATGCATCACAGCATAGTGTGTTCTGTAAAAAGCTGTAGAAAGTCTTGAACAAGACTTTAGATTAAACAACATTCTCTTTCAGAAATGAGTCTTTATTGAACCCAAAAAGAAATCAAAACAGTCGTCCTACAGGGTGTTTGCTAGACTGTGGCAGTACTGAAAGTTTTATACACCCCAACCTTGTTAACTCCTGTTCATTGAAGGTGTATCCTACTCGAAGTGAAATTGTGATGGCGTCCAAATCCCTTACTTCGGAGGTAACTGGATATTGTAAAGTCACATTGACCGTTAAGGATACGGAGTATAAGGATTTTAAACTCCTCATATTACCTCAGTTATGTGTGAACTTAATATTAGGCTTGGACTTCCAGTGTCAGCATGAGAGCGTTACCCTTAAGTATGGTGGATCTCAGCCTCCGCTCACAGTCTGCGGCCTTTCTACTTTAAACATAAGCCCACCTTCTTTGTTTGCGAACCTTGCTCCTAATTGTAGACCTATAGCGACTAAGAGTCGACGGTATAGTTCAGAAGATAAAACATTTATAAAAGAGGAAGTGGAAAGGCTTCAACGGGAGGGAATCATCGAACACAGTGGTAGCCCGTGGTGTGCCCAGGTGGTGGTGGTTAAAACTAATGAGAAGAAAAGACTTGTGGTCGATTATAGCCAGACTATAAACTTGTATACCCAATTAGACGCCTATCCTTTGCCTCGTATTTCTGAGATGGTGAACCAGATAGCTCAGTACCGCGTGTTCTCCACCATTGATTTAAAGTCTGCCTACCATCAACTCCCCATCAAAATAGAAGACCAACCTTATACGGCCTTCGAAGCTAATGGGCGCCTGTTCCAATTCCTTCGGGTGCCCTTTGGAGTGACGAATGGGGTATCCGTCTTCCAACGGGAGATGGATCGTATGGTGGATGAATACGCGTTGGAAGCAACATTCCCGTACCTGGACAATGTTACCATCTGTGGGCGTGACCAACGGGAGCATGGTCAAAATCTCGCGAAGTTCCTAGAGACTGCAAAGAGGTTAAACCTGACCTACAACGAAAACAAGTGTACCTTCAATATTACACGTTTGTGTATTCTTGGTTGCGTTGTGGAGAATGGGGTAATCGGGCCAGACCCTGAAAGATTACGCCCACTTAAGGAATTACCTTTACCTCACACTGTAAAAGCCTTAAGAAGGTGTCTGGGACCCTTCTCGTACTATGCCCAGTGGATGGCTAGCTACTCAGATAAAGTCCGACCTCTTATTAAGTCGACGTCTTTTCCGCTATCGGCGGAAGCTCAGGAGGCTTTCCTTAATATCAAACGGGACATTGAGAAGGCAGTGGTATGTGCCGTGGATGAGAAGATCCCATTTCAAGTGGAAAATGATGCATCTGATTTTGCGTTGGCAGCAACTCTTAACCAAGCTGGTAGACCAGTAGCCTTCTTCTCTCGTACATTGCAAGGACCAGAAGTTCGACATTCTTCAGTGGAAAAGGAGGCACAGGCAATTATTGAAGCAGTCAGGTATTGGAGACAGTATCTCGCTGGCCAACGTTTTACGCTCATTACTGACCAGCGATCTGTGGCCTTTATGTTCAACACTAAGCAGAGAGGCAAGATCAAAAATGATAAGATTTTAAGATGGCGAATAGAACTGTCAACATATGACTATGATATTCAGTACAGGCCTGGAGTATTTAATGAGCCATCGGATGCTTTGTCATGAGGAGTATGTGCTAGTCTAGGTACAGATAAGCTTCAAAGTCTCCACGACGCACTCTGCCACCCTGGGGTTACCAGAATGAACCACTTCATTAAGTTCCACAATCTACCCTACTCTATTGAGGAGGTCCGGACAATGACCAGAACCTGTCATGTTTGTGCTGATGCAAACCCCGCTTCTATAAGCCGTCCGAGCCAGCTCATCTTATTAAAGCAACTCAACCATTTGAGCGTTTGAGTCTCGATTTTAAAGGTCCCCTTCCATCGAGCGACCGTAATGTCTATTTTCTTAATATTATAGACGAGTACTCTCGGTTCCCTTTTGTTATCCCCTGTCCGGATGTGACTAGTGCTGTTGTAATTAAATGCCTCTGCCAACTGTTTTCCTTGTTCGGCATGCCTAACTATATACATAGTGATAGGGGTTCTTCCTTTATGAGCGAAGAATTACGACAGTTTTTGCTATCGAAGGGGATTGCAATGAGTAGAACTACCAGCTATAACCCTCGTGGTAATGGGCAGGTCGAGAAAGAAAATGCGACAGTGTGGAAGGCTATCGTACTGTCTCTGAAGTCACGAGGCCTGCCGACCTCTCGCTGGCAGGATGTCCTGCCAGACGTGCTGCATTCCATAAGGTCTCTTTTGTGTACAGCGATGAATGCCACCCCTCATGAAAGGATGTTTAGTTTTCCAAGAAAAGCTACTAATGGAGTATCGTTACCCACATGGTTGACGACCACAGGCCCTGTGTTGTTGCGCAGACATGTGAGAGGCCACAAGACTGATCCACTGGTGGAGGAAGTACAACTTCTCCATGCTAATCCCCAGTATGCATATATTCAATATTCGGAGGGTCGAGAGGATACGGACTCTATTAAAGATCTTGCACCTGCTGGAGCTCGAAAAGAGTTCGACTCTGAGAGTAGAGTTTTCAATCGTGGTATTGGACCTTCAGAGACACAAACCCTCAGTGTGGAAAATACTGATGATTCTGGGAATTCGAATGAACCGGAGTTAGTACTCCGGGAGGAGCCTCAGCAAGAGTTACATCATTCCCAGAGGATTATCAGACCACCTGACAGACTGAATCTATAGCAGGGGGTGAATGTGATGAAATAGCTGTGTTCTGATATTTGTACTTGCACTTGTAATGTCTGGAATGTTCCACTAGGGGGAACCACTAATGCTCCTCCCTGGCCCCGCCCCTCTTCTGGTATGTTCTACCAAGGGCTCGGTCGATGATGGACTCTGTTAACTCTGCCATGATTCTTATTTAATAAAAGGCTTCAGTCTTAAGCTTTAACTTCGGATTCGGGCAGTTATTTGGCACATCACCAACTAAATTCATACTTTGGTTCTGTCTTCACAAAGGAGGACACAAATAACCTCCCAGAGATGCCGGGGAACATAGGGCCTGATGAAAGGGTGGAACTGAAAGAAATCAGTATTTGTAGGGAAATGGTGTTAGGAAAATTGATGGGACTAAAGGCCGATAAATCCCCAGGGCCTGATAATCTACATCCCAGGGTACTTAAGGAAGTGGCCCTGGAAATAGTAGATGCATTGCTGGTCATCTTCCAGAACTCGATAGACTCTGGAACAGTACCCATGGATTGGAGGGTAGCTAATGTTACCCCACTATTCAAAAAAGGTGGTCGAGAAAAAGCGGGGAATTATTGACCGGTAAGCCTGACATCGGTAGTGGGGAAAATGCTAGAATCTATTAAAAAAGATGTAATAACAGAGCACTTGGTAAGCAGCGACAGGATCGGACAAAGTCAACATGGATTTACAAAAGGTAAATCATGCTTGACTAATCTACTGGAATTTTTTGAGGATGTAACTGGTAAAATAGATAAGGGAGAACCAGTGGATGTGGTGTATTTGGACTTTCAGAAGGCTTTCGATAAGGCCCCACATAAGAGATTAGCATGTAAAATTAAGGCACATGGGATTGGGGGCAAGGTATTGACTTGGTTGGAGAACTGGTTGGCGGACAGAAAGCAAAGAGTTGGAATAAACGGGTCGTTTTCCGAGTGGCAGGCAGTGACTAGTGGGGTACCGCAAGGATCGGTCCTAGGACCCCAGCTGTTCACAATATATATTAATGATCTGGACGAGGGAATTGGATGTAATATCTCCAAATTTGCAGACGACACAAAGCTGGGTGGGAGGGTAAGCTGTGAGGAGGATGTCGTGAAACTCCAGTACGATTTGGACAGATTGGGTGATTGGGCAGAAACATGGCAAATGCACTATACTGTGGATAAATGTGAGGTTATCCACTTTGGTGGCAAAAACAGGAAGGCAGATTATTATTTGAATGGCAATAGATTGGGAGAAGGTGAAGTGCAAAGAGACCTGGGTGTTCTTGTGCACCTGTCGCTGAAGGTAAGCATGCAGGTGCAGCGGACGGTTAAGAAGGCAAATGGTATGTTGGCCTTCGTAGCAAGAGGGTTCGAGTACAGGAACAAGGATGTCTTGCTACAGTTGTACAGGGCCTTGGTGAGACCGCACCTTGAGTACTGTGTGCAGTTTTGGTCGCCTTACCTGAGGAAGGACGTACTTGCCATGGAAGGAGTGCAGCAAAGATTTACCAGGCTGATACCTGGGATGGCAGGAATGACGTATGAGGAGAGATTGTGTCGATTGGGCTTATACTCACTGGAGTTTAGAAGATTGAGAGGGGACCTCATCGAAACTTATAAAATTCTGTCAGGCCTGGACAGACTAGATGCAGGAAGGATGTTTATGATGGCCGGGGAGTCCAGAACCAGGGGTCATAGTCTAAGGATAAGGGGTAAACCATTTAGGACTGAAATGAGGAGGAATTTCTTCACCCAGAGAGTGGTGAACCTGTGGAATTCTCTGCCACAGAGGGCGGTGGAGGCCAGTTCATTAAATATATTCAAAAAAGAGTTGGATATATTTCTTAAGGCTAAAGGGATCAAGGGATATGGGGAGAAGGCAGGGACAGGATACTGAGTTTGGGTGATCAGCCATGATCTCATTGAATGGCGGAGCAGGCTCGAAGGGCCGAATGGCCTACTCCTGCTCCTATCTTCTATGTTTCTATGTTTCTAGAATGTTATGATTTCCCGCCATCCCCCGCCACCCCCCATCCTCAACTCAACATCTGATGTCAAATGGCAACTAGATGGGGGGCATTAGAGATTTCTACAGAAGGATGAGCTGGACAGGCCAAATGGCTTCCCTTATCATTATTTATTTTAGTGATGTGGAGAGACCAGAGTAGCTGAAGTTGTTCTCTTTAGAGCAGAGAAGGTTAAGAGGAGATTTGATAGAGCTGTACAAAATCATGAAGGGTTTGATAGAGTAAATAAGGTGAAACTATTTCCAGTGGCAGAAGGGTCGGTCGGCAGAGGACACAGATTTAAGGTAATTGGCAAAAGAACCAGAGGCGACATGAGGAAACAATTTTTTACACAGCGAGTTGTTGTGATCTGGCATGCACTGCCTAAAAGAGTCGTGGAAGCAGATTCAATCGTAACATTCAAAAGAGAATTGGATAAATACATGAAGGGGAAAAAAATTACAGGGCTATGGGGAAAGAGCAGGGGAGTGGGATTAATTGGATAGCTCTATCAAAGAGCCAGCAAAGGCACATTGGGCTGAATGGCCTCCTTCTGTGCTGTATCATTCTATGAGTCTATGATCATTGCAGTTTAAAAAATGGAATTTGCCTCACTCTGCCAATGCAAAACAATGGTCTTGGTCATAGAGAAAGATTCTAGAGCAACAGCAGCACTGTTATATTCCCCTGAAGAACATATAAAAGAACAGTTTGGAGTTCATAACAGAAGAAATAATTTATGCCCCTTCCTGAATAAAACACCGAGTGCTTCTTAGCCATTTTGATTAATAGTGGCATTTATGCACATCTAACATCAGAGGTGGTGTGACATTGACACTATGATCATTTATTGCGAAGGGAACAATGGTAATATTGGACAAAGTCCTTGACGACAAACAGTGCAGGTGCATAAATTTCTAGCAGCTGCTTTAGAATCGCAGGACCCAAGGGAACATGTGAAAGTAGGGTTGCTGCTCTCGAAATCCACCACAGTAGATCAGCAGCTTCTTTCAAATGAGAAAAGCACACCTCAATCCTCCATCACTAGGATGAACAATGAAAGGTATATGCCCTGTGCTTAAAGGTAATGTGCTGAACGAGCATAGATTAATTGCAACACTAAAAATATAGATGAGATTACACTAAGAGTAAGGTCCACGTATCAGAACAGACTGCACAATTATTTCAGTCAGCCAGAACATCCTTGACAACAGTGAAGGGAATGCATTCTGTAACAGTTTGTTTAACACCACAAAATCATAAGGGATAAAAATGAGATAAATGGTTGGTACTTTAAACGTACGTGTTAAGTTAGTGCCCCTTAGAATTCAACACTCATAGAATCACAAATAACCCCATTGTTGTTTTTCGGGGGCGGGGGGGGGGTGGTGAAAGCAATTAAATTTACTTCAAAAGACAGAAACATTTTAAAATTTTAAAAATAATAAAGTATTTCCCAGCTTTCATGACATGTTTGCGCTGATCAGTAAATCAACAAATTCTTCAGTCATCAGATCTACAGAAACAGCTACCAAATACACATATATAGATATATGTAGATATAGAGATGTATAGATATAGAGATATATAGATAGATAGATATATATAAAGAAAGATATATATAGAAATATATACAGATCAATATAGATCGAGATATATTGATAGATATAGATGTAGTCATATATATATATAGAAACATAGAAACATAGAAGATAGGAGCAGGAGTAGGCCATTCGGCCCCTCGAGCCTGCTCTGCCATTCAATGCGATCATGGCTGATCATCCAAATTCAGTACCTGGTCCCTGCTTTCTCCCCATACCCCTTGATCCATTTAGCCTTAAGAAATATACCCAACTCCTTCTTGAATATATTTAATGAACTGGCCTCCACCGCCTTCTGTGGTAGAGAGTTCCACAGGTTCACCACTCTCTGGGTGAAGAAATTCCTCCTCATTTCTGTCCTAAATGGCCTACCCTTTATCCTTAGAATGTGTCCCCTGGTTCTGGACTCCCCGACCATCGGGAACATCCTTCCTGCATCTAGTCTGTCCAGTCCTGTCAGAATTTTATAAGTTTCAATGAGATCACCTCTCATTCTTCTAAACTCCAGCGAATACAAGTCCAATCGACCCAATCTCTCCTCATACGTCATTCCTGCTATCCCAGGTATCAGCCTGGTGAATCTTCGCTGCACTCCTTCCATGGCAAGAACATCCTTCCTCAGATAAGGCGACCAAAACTGCACGCAATACTCAAGATGTGGTCTCACCAAGGCCCTGTACAACTGCAGCAAGACATCCTTGTTCCTGCACTCAAACCCTCTCGCTACGAAGGCCAACATACCATTTGCCTTCTTAACCGCCTGCTGCACCTGCATGCTTACTTTCAGCGACTGGTGCACAAGGACACCCAGGTCTCGTTGCACTTCCCCTTCTCCCAATCTCTTGCCATTTAGATAATAATCTGCCTTCCTGTTTTTGCACCAAAGTGGACAACATCACATTTATCCACGTTATATTGCATTTGCCATTATTCTGCCCAATCACCCAACATGTCCAAATCATCCTGGAGTTTCTCGACATCCTCCTCACAGCACACACGCCCACCCAGCTTTGTGTCATCTGCAAATTTGGAGATTACATCTAGTTCCCTTGTCCAGATCATTTATATATATTGTGAATAGCTGGGGTCCAAGGACGGATCCCTGCGGTACCCCACTAGTCACTGCCTGCCATTCGGAAGAAGACCCGTTTTTTCCAACTCTTTGCTTTCTGTCTGCCAACCAGTTCTCTATTCAAGTCAATACCTTGCCCCCAATCCCATGTGCCTTAACTTTACACGCTAATCTCTTATGCGGGACCTTATCGAAGGCCTTCTGAAAGTCCAGATACACCACATCCACTGGTTCTCCCTTATCTATTTTACCAGTTACATCCTCAAAAAATTCCAGTAGATTAGTCAAGCACGATTTACCTTTTGTGAATCCATGTTGACTTTGTCCGATCCTGTCACTGTTTTCCAAGTGCTCTGCTATTACATCTTTTATAATGGACTCTAGCATTTTCCACACTACCGGTGTCAGGCTTACCGGTCTGTAATTCCCTGTTTTCTCTCTACCACCTTTTTTGAATAGTGGGGTAACATTAGCTACCCTCCAATCCATGGGTACTGTTCCAGATTCCATCGAATGTTGGAAGATGATCAGCAATGCATCTACTATTTCTAGGGCCAGTTCCTTAAGTACCCAGGATGTAGATTATCAGGCCCTGGGGATTTATCAGCCTTCAGTCCCATCAGTTTCCCTCACACCATTTCCTTACAAATACTGATTTCTTTCAGTTCCACCCTTTCATCAGACCCTATGTTCCCCAGCATCTCTGGGAGGTTATTTGTGTCCTCCTTTGTGAAGACAGAACCAAAATATGTATTTAGTTGGTCAGCCATTTCTTTGTTCCCCATTATAAATTCCCCTGATTCTGACTGCAAGGGACTTACACTTGACTTCACCAATCTTTTTCTCTTCACATACTTATAAAAGCTTTTACAGTCAGTTTTTAGGTTTCCTGCAAGCTTACTCTCATATTCTATTTTCCCCTTCTTAATTAATCTCTTTGTCCTCCTTTGTTGAATCCTAAACTGCTCCCAATCCTCAGGATTATTGCTTTTTCTGGCCAATTTATATGTCCTCTCCTTGGATCTCATGCTATCCCTAATTTTCCTTGTTAGCCACGGTTGAATCACCTTTTTTGTTTTATTTTTATGCCAAACTGAGATGAACAAATTCTGTAGTTCATCCATGCGGTCTTTGAATGTTTGCCATTGCCTATCCACCGTCAACCCTTTGAGTGACATTCCCCAATCAATCCTACCCAACTCACGCCTCAGACCATCATAGTTTCCTTTATTTAAATATAGGACCCTAGTCTCTGAGTCAACTACTTCATTCTCCATCTTAATGAAGAATTCGATCATATTATGATCGCTCCGACCCAAGGGGCCTCATACAACAAGATTGCTAATTAATCCTTTCTCGTTACATAATACCCAGTGTAAGACGGCCTGATCTCTGGTTGGCTCCTCGACATATTGGTCCAGGAAACCATCCCGTAAACACTCCAGGAATTCCTCCTCCGCAGTATTGTTACTAATTTGGTTAGCCCAATCTATACGTAGATTAAAGTCACCCATGATGACTGCTGTGCCCTTATTGCACGCTTCTCTAATTTCCCTTTAAATGCCATCCCCAACCTCCGCCTTACTCTTTGGAGGTCTGTATACCACTCCCACTAACGTTTTCTGCCCCTTGGTATTTTTCAATTCTACCCATACAGATTCCACATCATCAGAGCTAATATCCTTCCTTACAATTGTGTTAATCCCTTCTTTAACCAGTAATGCTACCCCACCTCCCTTTCCTTTTTGCCTATCTTTCCTGAATATTGAATACCCCTGGATGTTGAGTTCACAGCCTTGGCCATCTTTGAGCCACGTTTCCATAATCCCAACCAAATCATATTCGTTTACCTCTATTTGCGCAGCCAATTCATCCACCTTATTATGAATGCTCCTCGCATTAAGACACATTAGAATTATTATTTACTGTGGCCACGTTTGATTTAAACCGTTGATTTCTCTGACTGCCACTTTTGTTTTTCTCCTTCCTATCTTTTGCTTTTATCCTTGTTTCCCTTTCCTCTGTCTCCCTGCTCAGGTTCCCAACCCCCTGCCATTTTAGTTTAAACCCTCCCCCAGAGCACTAGCAAACACTCCCCCTAGGACATCAGTTCCAGCCCTGCCCAGATGCAAACCGTCCGGTTTGAACTGGTCTCACCTCCCCCAGAACCGGTTCCAATGTCCCAGGAACTTGAATCCCTCCCCGTTGCACCATTCCTCTAGCCATGTATTGATCTGACATATCCTTCTATTTCTACTCTGACTAGCACGTGGCACTGGTAGCAATCCTGAGATTACTACCTTTGAGGTCCTGTTTTTAAATTTACCTCCTAACTCCCTATATTCAGCTTTTAGGACCTCATCCCAGTTTTTACCTATATCGTTGGTACCTATATGCACCATGACAACTGGCTGTTCACCCTCCCCTTCCAAGATGTTCTGCAGCCACTCTGAGACATGCTTGACCCTTGCACCAGGGAGGCAACACACCATCCTGGAGTCTCGTTTGCGGCCGCAGAAATGCCTATCTATTCCCCTTACAATAGAATCCCCTATTACTATAGCTCTACCCCTCTTTTTCCTCCCGTCCTGTGCAGCAGAGCCACCCCTGGTGCCAGGAAGTTGGCTACTGCTGCTTTCCTCTGATAAGCCATCCCCCCAACAGTACTCAAAGTGGTGTATCTATTTGAGAGGGGGATGTCCACAGGGGACTCCTGCACTACCTGCCTGCGCTTAGTACTCTTCCTGTTGGTCACCCATTCCCTTTCTGCCTGTCCAACCTCTACCTGCGGTGTGTCCAACTCCATAAACGTGCCATTCACGACGTCCCAAGCATATAGGGAGGGAGCACTGCACTGCACTGTCAGAGGTGCCTTCTTTCAGATGAGACGTTAAACCGAGGCCCCGTCTGCTCTCTCAGGTAAAAGGCATAAAAGATCCAATGACACTATTTCAAAGAAGGGCAGGGGAGTTATCCCCGGTGTCCTGGCCAATATTTATCCCTCACTCAACATAACAAAAACAGATTATCTGGTCATTATCACATTGATGTTTGTGGGAGCTTGCTATGTGCAAATTGGCTGCCACATTTCCTACATTACAACAGTGACTACACTTTAAAAAGTACTTCATTGGCTGTGAAGCACATTGGGACATCTGGTGGTCATGAAAGGCGCAATATAAATGCAAGTCATTCCTTTTTTTCTTTTATATATAGATTGCTATATATATGGAGATATATTATCTATATATATAGGTACTAGCTGGAGTGCCCGGCGGTGCCGAGGCTTTTTCGAGGGCATGTTGTTGTTGGAAGAGAGAGAGAGCGACTGGGGGGAAGAGAGAGAGAGCGACTGGGGGGAAGAGAGAGAGCGACTGGGGGGAAGAGAGAGAGCGACTGGGGGGAAGAGAGAGAGCGATGGCGGGGAAGAGAGAGAGCGACGGGATGAAGAGAGAGAGCGACGGGGGGAAGAGAGAGAGCGATGGGGAGGGAGGGGGAGGGGAGGGGGAGGGGAGGGGGAGATGGATGGGGGAGGGGGGAAGGGGAAGAGGGGGGAGGGGGAGGGGGAGGGGGCAGGGGGAGGTGGGAGGGGGAGGGGGGAGGGGGAGGGGAGGGGGAGGGGGGGAGAGGAGGGGGAGGGGAGGGGGGAGGGGAGGGGGAGAGGGGGGAAGGGAGGGGGGAGGGGGGAGTGGGGGGAGGAGGGGAGGGATGGGATGGGAGGGGGTAGGGGGAGTGGAGGGGGAGGGGGAGGGGGAGGGGAGGGGCGGGGGAGGGGAGGGGGAGAGTGGGGGAAGGGAGAGGGGAGAGGGGGGAGGGGAGGGGGAGAGTGGGGGAGGGGAGGAGGGGGAGGGGGGAGTGGGTTGTGTGGGGGGGAGGGGAGGGGCGTGTGTGGGGGGGAAGGAGGGGGGAGAAAGGGAGGGGGAGAAAGTGAGGGGGGAGCTAGCAGACGCTTTCCCCTCTGCCGGCGATGGCTCCGCGGAGCTCCGTGCCGCCCCACGTACTAACATGGCTCAGCCCGAGCCTCGGCCTCCCGAGCCCCGCCCTGCCGAGCACCGGCCTCCCGAGCCCCGCCCTCCCGAGCACCAGCCTCCCGAGTCCCGTGATCCCGCTTTCCCAAGCCCCGCGCTCCTGCTCTCCCGAGCTCCGCCCTCCCGAGCCCCGCCCCCCGCCCGAGCCGGCTTCAAGACCAGAGAGAGAGAGACGCCGCCGCGCAACCTATCGCGTGAGGTCCGGCCGGACTCAAGTCGCGCTCCGGGTGGAAGTTGACACGCGCGCTGACTCCGGCCCTGCCCGCCTTTACTAAGATGGCGGCGGTGGCGGCGCTCGGCTCAGGCCCGCCCCCTCCAGCCTTCACAAAGATGGCAGCGATTGCGGGCCTTTTGTTGATCGTGACGGGAGGTGCCTAGCTCGGGCGTGGCTGGGCAACAGAGGCCCAGGCTTTGCGGCCTGGAAAAACGATGAAAGGTAGGAAAATTATAGATGTTAGAGAAAAGATTTACAAATTAATTAACTTTTTTTAAAAACAATTTGTGTTTTAAAAGCAACTTTTTTTTGCTGGAAATGTAGATTTGAAAAGAAACACGCAGAAAGCGGGAAAAAGAAATGAACAGTTTGGAATCAAGATGGCGGTCACTCACTTCGGTTCAGAACGATAAGGCCCGCCCACACATGCACCGATTGGTCGACCGTCATGTCACCGAAGCATAGGATTGGTCAATCGTCCTGTCACTCGACTCTAGGAGGGCCCGCCCGCACGCGCGACGAACCCGCCTCCGCCATGCAGCGATTGGTCGACCGTCGGGTCGCTCGACCGTACGATTGGTCGACCTCAACGTCACTCGATGCTAATGAGCGGATAATGAGCGGAATGTGGAACGTTTTTTGGATACCGCGGGCGAAATTTGTACTCGCCGAAATGTAAATACGCTTATGAACGTTCTGGAATCGTAAGCTTTCTTTTGATGTAACGCACGTGTAGGTACGCTCTATAACTTGAGAGTGTCTAGCCGGACAGACAGACAGACAGACAGACAGACAGATGGAATGACAGACAGAAGAACCGCTTTATATATATAAGATATATATATAGTCATACACATACACACATATATACATACATATGCATGTTATATATGAATATGTTTGCGTATTACATACAGTGTCCATAATAGCAGAGAGGATGGAGAAGTCCAACTTGTCCATTTGTGGTTAATTGTCACAAGCCATTGCGAGGATGTCTTCCGTGGATCGAGTGGGCTCCTCTGTGGAATCTCAAACTGTGGTAATCTAATCAGTCCCTGCAGGCCCTGAGCACGTATTTCTCCACAGTCATATCTGTAAAACTTACAGAAGTCAGAAAAAAAAACATGTAAAACGATGGAATAAATATCTTCCTTTGTGGCCTGGCAGAAGTTTGAAGAATTGCACATGCAGCATATTTTCTAAGATTCTAGCATCCTTTCTGAAGTGTCTTTGCAAAATAATGTTTGAGAAATGCTGCAAATGGGATTCTCAGCAGAAACCACAGGAAAATGATATATCACCGTAATCAGTTTTGAATTGTGCGTGAAGTCGATTAGTGAAGAAAAATGAAAGAAACAAAAGGAGACAAACAATGGGCCAGAAATTCAGATCGGGGGCTTGCCGCGCGTGCAAGGCCCCGATATGCACTTACCCGACGCGCTGGCCGTTGACCTCCAGGGACGCTTGGAATTCGATTTTGAAAAAGAAGAATCCCAGGCAGCGCATGACGTCACGCCGCCCAGGAGTGCAGCCAGCGCGAAGCCTGTAGCGCGCTGTGCAACTGAGACACGCCCCTTGAGGTCTCAGTTTAACAGGACACGCCCCCAATGTTTCTGCCAAGCTGCTAAGCATTTTTACATGCAAAGCAGCAGTTTAAATAGGTTTTTGGAAGTTTTTTGAAGATTTTGGTAACTTTTATAAACTTTTAAAAACGTTTACATTATTTTGAAGAATCTGAAGTAGTTTTAAACAGAATTAAAGCAATTTAAAGACTTTTAAAAGCCCTAAAAGAATTTTTTTAATTCCATTTATTTATTTAGCAATGTCGTCGTCATACGTGTCTTCACACTGTTCCCTTTGGGGAACTGTATGAAGTGGTGGAAGGATTTATGGCCATGATTAACGCTCATTCCGTGACCGTAACCATCTTTGAACCAGCCATTAGGGCGGTCAGTCTTATGGCGGGAGAGTTTTACGGGCTCCCACAAGCTATACAAGGAGGGGGGGCCACCCACACCCACGGACGCAAATATCCCACTGGATGTCAACCCAGAATTTAGAGCCGGAGCTCCGACTCCACTTGCTGGGACTGTCTGGAGCGGGGTTCGAAACCCTACCCTGATCTGGCCCAGCGGCGGGGATCCTACCGCTATGCCAAAGGCCCAATCCGATTAGCAACGTGAAATGGCTGGAATGAGCACAATTCACGGCATTAAATGAACTCACAATTGAACTGATGATGACCTCAGCAATCTCCTCAAGGAGGTGGAGGCGCAGCGCCTGTTCATCATTGGTAATGAGAAGTCAAAGGCGCCGCAAAAAGGGCAGATGATAGCTTGGCCTTTCAAGTGGCAGCATAGAGCTCCAGTCACGGGGAGGGAAAAGGCGCAGGAAACGGATGGGTGTCACATTTTGTGCGGAGTGGGCCTTTTGCGTAGCAGTAAGCATCCCCGCCGCTGGGCCAGAAGGAGTAGGGTTTCGAACCCCACTCCAGACAGTCCCGGCAAGTGGAGTCGGAGCTCCAACTATAAATTCTGGGTGGACATCCAGCGGGATACTTGCGTCCGTGGGTGTGGGTGGCCCCCCCCCACTCAGATGGGTTGTGGGAGCCTGTAAAACCCTCACGCCATAGGACTAACCACCCGAATGGCTGGTTCAAAGATGGTTACGGTCACGGAATGAGCGTTAATCATGGCCATAAATCCTTCCACCACTTCATACAGTTCCCGAAAGGGAACAGTGTGAGGATACGTACGACGATGACCTCTTGCGCAATGCACCTCCTTGGACCCTCAGTCGCAGATGCGAGGGGGCAAATCGTGCAATTGTTAAATTTTTCATATTATTGACATGTAAAATGTTGGCCCAGTAATTCCCTTCCAAATGCGCGAGTACGGTTGGGGTACTTACGCGTCTGGCCGGAGGAAATGCCGGTTTTCAGCATGCACAGCGCATGCGGGGAAAACCGGCATTTCCTGTCCTCTGAACGAAGGGGTTCAGAGGCAGAACGCGTGCGCAGTAAAATTCGCCGCTTTCATTCATGCTTTCAGTGAGGTCAAGTCCTTACAACTTACACATGAAAAAAGCATGGGTACAGTTGCTCCAGAGGCTGCGGAGGAAGATATTTCTTACCGTGGAGCTTCTGAAATATGTATGTCTGTATATATTCCTTTGCGTGTTATGTATATATTCCTTTACTTATGTGAATGAATGTATTATTTAATTATGACTTTCAGGGAAAGTAACTTATTGGAAAATCATAATTAAAAACATACATTCATACACATAAGTAAAGGAATATAAAACATACATACATATACGTAAAGGAATATATGCGGACATACATACATAATTACTTATTACTGATGAAAAGTTTCTTTCTTAAAAGTGCTGGAAATGTTACATTACTCATTTTAGAACACTCATTTTCACATTCAATTCACACAGCCACAATTGCTCCTTCTACCTACCGTTCTGAAAACCCGTTTAAAAAAAAAATTTAAACTTTAAAACTTACTTAAAATTTCTTAAAATAACTTCCCTCCCTTTCCCAAACAAAAATATTGCCTTTCAGAAGCTCCACGATAAAATATATCTTCCTCCGCAGCCTTGGAACAACTTTACACATGCTTTTTTCAAGTGTAACTTGTAAGGACTTACCCTCACTGAATCCATGAATGAAATCGACGAAGTTCACCGCGCAAGCGCTGCCTGTGCAGTCGCACGCGCTGTGCCTCTGAACCCCTTCGTTCAGAGGACTGGAAATGCCGGCGTTCCCCGCATGCGCTGTGCATGCTGAACGCTGGCATTTCCACCGGCCAGATGCGTGAGTACCCAGACCGTACTCACGCATTTGGACCCGAATTTCTGGCCCAATAAAAACAGAGGTGGATGTACTGTGACAAGGTAAGGGAAGGTGCATAACAGTTATGAAACTGAAGAATATAAAGGCAGTGTCGGTCAGTAGAGGATGATTTGTGAATTTGATGGAGGTGGAGAGAGCACAAAAGAGGTAGCTCATAGGCCTGCATTTAGGCGTAGCAATTATTACTTAGGTAATTTGTTTGAAGTTTGTAGAGATCCTGTAAAATATTATATTTCCCAAATGGACTAGAGGCTAAGGAGCTTAATAATACAGAGCTGGGATCTGAGCGGAGGACTTGGGAGCATTTCAATAAAGGTAAAACATTTCAAAGATGGAGTCAGGACAGTCAAAGGATGTGCCCCATTTCAATAAAACTTCACTTGATGTACTGTTGGATGCAGTAAGGACCAGGAAGGAGGTTCTATTCCTAAGCAATGGCAAGAAGAAAACTGCTGCTGTGACCAAGAAGGTGTGGTTAGAGGTGGCTGAGGAGGTCAGCAGCAGGAGTATAGTGCTGCATCCCTGGATCCAGGGCAGGAAGCAGTTTAATGACCTAACAAGGTCAGGAAAGGTAAGTTACATCCTGTAGTGCACCTCCACTCTACACTCTCACACTGTCTTGTAAAGTGTACTCCATCACATTACTCCTCAGAGCACTTAAGTTTCAACAGCATCCATCATTCACTTTCTATGCACTTACTCAGCTCCCCATTTATCCATCCACCACTGCTACTCATCCCAATCTTATGCAATGTAATGCCACCTCAGTCAGCTCCCCCGATTCTCATCACACATCCTCAAATGCTGCCAGTGACACTCATGATGCACTGTTAGATCCGTGTATCTTGATGTGGTTTCCTTCAATAATTAGACAAGAGACTGCAGGGAACGATCAACAGGTGTTTACTGAATGAGGGTTACTCTAGAACTAACGATACAGATCCCTACTCAGGGTTTATATACAGGTGTGGTCCCTGCCGGTACTCCAGTATACAGGAGCTGTAAAAAGTAGTTCTCCCCTTAAAGGTACATACATTACAATTCCTCCCCTTTTAGATTAAGAGTACCATAACACTCATTTAACAATTAAATATCAAACTAATTACAATTAACACTTTTAACATGCAACAGTAACTGAAAATAGTCTATTTATAAATTCAGTCTTTGGGGAGGCTTCCTGATCCTTTCTGGATAGCGCCTTTCCCGAGTGTCTTGCTCTTGGTGCGGAGGCGATTCTGGCCCCTTGTCGTCGGTTGGTTCATCCGCTTCCGATGCTACTGTTTCTGGGGTAGATGCTACCTGTACGGCGGGTTCATCACCAGGTACGTATGGGCGAGGCATGGGGTTGACTCGTTCCTGTGACTCTAGGATCTGGTCAACATGGCGTCTCACAATGTTCTCCCCAACATCCACTGTGTACATTAGTGGCCCCTGCCGTGTGCATATCGTTCCTGGTTGCCATTTCTCTGTTCGGTAGTCACGGGCCAAGACTGGTTGCCCTACATTGAAGCTCCTTGTCGGCTTCTCATATATGTGCTGGAATTGCTTATGCTCAACATCTCTTCGTACATTTGGTCTGAGCAAATCCAGACGAGATCTCAACATTCGGTTAAAGAACATCATGGCCGGGGTCTGGTTGGTGACTGCATGTGTCGCATTTCTGTAGGCTAACAGGAAATTGTCCACCTTATGCTGCAGTGGAATATCGCCATCGCACATGGCCTTTACTGCTTTTGTAAAGATTTGTACGAGCCTCTCAGCCAATCCATTTGTGGCTGGATGATAAGGGGTGGATGTGTAATGCCTTACCCGATTCCTTTTCATAAATCTTCGAAACTCTTCGGACACTAACTGTGGTCCGTTATAAGAGCAAATCTGCTCTGGCAAGCCGTTCCTGGCAAAAATGGTCCGTAGGACTGCAATAGTTTTCTCCGTGGTGGTGGAGGACATTTTGATCACCTCAGGCCATTTCGAGTGCGCATCCACGGCTATTAAAAACATTGAGTCCATGAATGGACCAGCAAAATCAATATGCACCCGTTGCCATGGAGATGAGGGCCACGCCCATGGGTGTAGAGGGGCATGTGGTGGTGCATTTTGGGCCTTCTGGCATCCTGAGCAGCTCTTTGTCAGGTCCTTGATTTGTTCGATCCCCGGCCACCACACATAAGCCCTAGCAAGGCTTTTCATTTTCACCCCTCCCAGATGACCTTCGTGAAGCTCATTGAGCACTCTCTCCCTTAACTTGGGTGGAATTACCACTCGGGATCCACACATCAAGGTCCCCTAGCATACTGACAGCTGTTCTCTTCTGGATGAGAATGCTGGCAACAGTGAGTCGCCATGTGCTGGCCATCCCTTCACCGTCAAATCATATACCCGAGACTGTGTTGGGTCATTTCGGGTCTCCTTCTCTATACCAGCGTTAGTTACTGGCAAGCATTCAATTATAGTCGAATGAAATATTTTGACAGGATCCACTGCTGGTGCTTCCTCCGCAGTAGGCAGTGGCAGGCGTGATAGCCCATCAGCGTTTCCATGCTGTTTCGTGCCCTTATACTCGATTTCATATTGGTGCGCCCCTAGAAAAAGGAACCATCTTTGTAGCCGTTGCGCAGTCATCACCGGAACGCCCTTCTTTGGATTAAAGATGGAGACAAGTGGTTGGTGGTCAGTCAGCAAGGTGAACTTCTGCCCGTGCAGATAGTGACTGAACTTTTTCACTCCCCACACTAGGCTGAGGGCCTCCCTGTCAATCTGGGCGTAGTTATGCTCGGTTGAAGTTAGTGACCGAGACGCAAAGGCTACTGGCCTCTCCGAGCCGTCCGGGAATTTGTGCGACAGCGCCGCTCCAATGCCATAGGGTGATGCATCACACGCCAACCGAATTGGTAGTGCTGGGTTGAAATGAGCCAACACCTCTTTTGATGTGATCAATGCTTTGCTCTTCTGGAAAGCTCTTTTACATTCGTCACTCCACTTCCATGGTACCCCCGTTTGCAGTAGGGTGTTCAGTGGGTGTAGTACAGTAGACAAATTTGGCAAGAACTTATGGTAGTAGTTCACCAGCCCGAGGAACGACCTCAGTTGTGACACATTTTCCGGTGCTGGAGCCTTGACTACTGCCTCAATCTTTTCAGGGAACTTATGTAACCCCTCTTTATCAATAACATGGCCACAATACGAGATCTGCTTCTGGAAAAACTCGCATTTGTGGCGATTAGCTCGGAGCCCATATTCTTTCAATCTAGTGAGCATCTGCTCCAGGTTGGCGAGGTGATCACTGTCATTTTTGCCCGTGACCAGGATGTCATTCCAAATAACACTGGGTCCCTGGAATCCCTTGCAGGACTTGATCCATTGCCCTTTGCCAAATAGCCAGAGCTGATGCTACCCCGAACACCAGCCGGTTGTATTGGTAGAGACCTTTATGAGTGTTGATCGTGAGGTACTGTTTCGAGGCTTCTTCTACCTCCATTTGCAGGTACGCCTGGGCCAGATCAATCTTAGTGAAGCATTTCCCTCCAGATAGCGAGGCGAAAATATCTTCAATCCGTGGAAGCGGATATTGTACAGTGTGAAGGACTGGGTTCACTGTCACCTTAAAGTCCCCACAGATGCGAACCTTCCTTGGTTCCCCAGGCGTATTACTCAACGACCTCTTCATTACAGGAACGATGGGTGTAGCCCACTCGCTCCAGTCCACTTTGGACAGTACTCCTGAACGTTCCAAACCTTCCAGCTCTGCTTCGACGGCTGGGCGGATCGCATAAGGTACCGGTCTGGCCTTAAAAAACTTTGGGCTTGCATTTTCCTCTATTTTGATCATCGCTGTTATGCCTTTTAGTGTTCCGAGTCCCTGCTGGAACACTTCTTGTGCATCAGTTAGCATTTTTGACAGTCGTCCAGGTGTGACGTTGTCATCCTTTTTGGCATCTACAGTCAGTGCTTGTATGGAATGCCAATCTAGCTGTATCTTCCGGATCCATTCACGTCCTAGTAGTGGTGGTCCTCCATCTGGCAATATATATAGGTCCATTTTTGGTGTTTCCTTGACGTTATATATAACGTTCACCCTTATTTTTCCTTTGGGGTAGACTTTTTGCCCCGTGTACATCTTCACGACAATCTTTGTATCTCTCAAGGGTATATGTGAGTAAAGCCGCTTGTAGTCCCTTCGGTTTATGACTGTTAGAGCTGATCCTGTGTCCAATTCCATTTTCACTTGGACTCCTGCTATCTTGAGCGTGACCCAGATAGTTTGGTGATCCTCCGTTTTGATCACATTATGCAGTTTCAGACAACCCAGCTCTTTGCTTCCGGAGTCTGTATCCCTTTTCTGTTCGTCTGAACTACTCTCCGTCACCTTATGTACCTTCTTGTACTTCTCCTGTGGAGATTTCTTGCCGCTGGTTTTCTTTCCCGACCTGCAGACTCTTGCTATATGTCCTACTTTTCCACACTGTCTGCACACTTTGTCCTTGAACCAGCAATCCTTATGGTCGTGTGTTGTTCTGCCGCAGCGATAGCACTTCACTGTTCCGTATGCCATTTCATTTGTGCCATATTCTTGCGGTCTCCATTGTATCTCTGCCGCACCCCGTGCTGCTGCTTCGTGTGATACTGCAATGCTGAAAGCCTTGTCCAGCGTAAGATCCTTTTCTGATAGAAGCCGTTTCTGGGTTCCTTCACTTTGAAGCCCACACACAAACTTGTCCCTTAAAGTATCTGCTAGTCCCGTTCCAAACTGGTAGTTTTTCGATAGCTTGCGCAGTTCCGTTAAATACTCAGCTTTACTTTCATTTTTATGCTGGTTCCTTTTGTGAAACTTAAATCTTTCTGCTATCAGCAGTGGTGTGGGATTTAAGTGGTCCTGTAGGATTGACACTATGTTTTCAAAATCCTTTTCTACTGGCTTCTCTGGGGTTACTAGGTTTCGTAGTAAGACATACATTTTTGCACCGATTGAATTCAACAATACCAGCGCTTTCTTGTCATCTGGCACTTCATTTGCCTTGCAGTATACTTCTATGCGTTCGACATATGTCATCCAATCTTCGACTTCATTGTCGAACGTTGTGATACTGCCACTCTTCGGCATTTTTGGGTGTGGTTAGACTGGCTTAAAATGGCGTCTCCCGCGCTTTCTTTTCTTCCCCGCTGCGGCTTAAAATGGCGTCTCCCGCGCTTTCCTTTCTTCCCCGCTGCGGCTTAAAATGGCGTCTCCCGCGCTTTCCTTTCTTCCCCGCTGACGCTGCTCGGCCCTTGAACACCGGCTGCACTCTGTGCATTTTCCTGCGCGCCTCTCTCCCCCGTTGACTCTGCTCGGCCCTTGAACACCGGCTGCGCTCTGCGCGTTTTCCTGCGCGCCTCTCTCCCCCATTAACGCTGCTCGGCCCTTGAACACCGGCTGCACTCTGCTCTCTCTCGTTGATGCCGCTCGGTCCTGAACACTGGCTGCGCCCTGTGCACTCTACCCTCTCTCTCTCCCCCGTCGACGCTGCTTGGCCTTTTTCTGTGCCGTCGTTCGGCTCTAGCCGCCGCTGTCCGGGAATGGTCTGCGCAGTACCTGTTGCCAGCCCGTTTCGCTGGACCACCGCGACTGGAAAGCCAAGCCTGGCTCTCAACAGCCTCCGCTGCGATGCTCAAATCTCCGCTGGATGACTGGGGGGTTTCCCGTGGTCGACGCCCATGCTTCTGGACTCGGCCTTCTTCCACTGTTCTCCAGGAGCGAATCCCTGGGAGGTGATGCAGAGTTGCAGGTAGGTTTGAATCTGCTCGTCGCCAGTGTTAGATCTGTGTATCTTGATGTGGTGTCCTTCAATAATTAGACAAGAGACTGCAGGGAACGATCAACAGGTGTTTACTGAATGAGGGTTACTCTAGAACTAACTGTGCAGATCCCTACTCAGGGTTTATATACAGGTGTGGTCACTGCTGGTACTACAGTATACAGGAGCTGTAAAAAGTAGTTCTCCCCTTAAAGGTACATACATTACATGCACCTGCCTGATAGTCACCCTCACTGAATGCACTGCATCCATCGGATGAATGCATGCCTTACAGACACTCATAGATGTTGTCCCCCCTTGCAGGAGAAGAGAATGCAAAATACAAGGGAGCGGGAGAGCACTGGAGATAGTTCACCACAGATTATGCAGCTGAGATCTGCAGAGGAGGAGGCACTAGAGATAAGCATCCCTGAGCATCAGAGATGGCGAGACTGGGACTTCATTTCTGCATGGTGATAATATTAAATATCTCCGACCCACATCTCACACAAGAACAAGTCATGTTGACTTGATCTCAGCACCGAGTGAAATATGATCACCTTAATCATGCTAAGTTGCAACATTTGTATATTCTCATGACAAAATCATATCTGTCTCTTCTCTCCTCCAGGGCCATCACACAAAGAACAGAAGCCCTTCTGGATGGCCTTCCCTCAGAGGAGCTGATTCCTTCTAAGGGTGCACCATTACAGGATACATGCTTACCAGTCACCAGCACAGATACGCATACTTCGGTGAGTCCTCTTAGGCAGCTGGGTGGGTTCTCACCTGGTTAATCACAGTTCACATGTGAGCACAAGCAGAGAGTGGTGGCAGGGACAGTTGTGGAGAGTTTGCATTGGAGGGCACAATCTTCTCCATGGTCTGCACAGCTGGACAGAGATGCTGAACCCTGGGGGCCATCAATGAAAAGCAGAATCATAGAGGTTCAGCAGCAAATTTGCGAGGTACTGGCAGTCATGCCAAGCACACTGATCATAATAGGAGAGAAGATGGAGGAGTCCAGCTTGAACATTTATGGGTTGATGTCGCAGGCCACTGCGAGGGGTCTGGACAGAGTAGATAGAGAGAAACTGTTCCCATTGGCAGAAGGGTCGCAAACCAGAGGACACCGATTTAAGGTGATTGGCAAAAGAACCAAAGTCAACGTAAGAAAAAACTCTCTTACACAGCGAGAGGTTAAGCTCTGGAATGCACTGCCTGAAAGGGTGATGGGGGCAGACTCAATTTTATCTTTCAAAAGGGAGTTGGATAAGTACCTGAAGGAAAAGAAATTGCAGGGCTACAGGGAAAGGGCAGGGGAGTGGGACTAGCTGAGAGTTGGCACGGACTCGACGGGCTGAATAGCCTTCTTTCATGCTGTAACCATTCTATGATTCTATGATGTCTTCCATGGAGAGAGTGGGCTCCTCTATGGAACCTCAATTGCGGGAATCTAATCAGTCGCTGCAGCCCCTGAGACGGCTGTGCAAACTATAGATGCCAACATTTCTGCTGCCTTAACATATACCTTAGCCATGGCCGTACAACACGCCACTTATCTGCTCCAAGCTGCTGTCCTGCAGATTGGTAGGAGTGATGTGGCGCTGGCCCCCTAGGAGAGGGATGATGGTGAAAGAGGGCATGGAAGTGGGAACTCCACTCAAACCACTTCCAGTTCTCACCCGTTCCTCCTTCCCCCCAGTCAGTACGCGACATGCTGCTTCCTCTCCCGATGGCCAAGTCTCCCCTGCACAGGAGCAGGCTTTGGTGGGGCCCTCATGGGCTCTAACATCCAGAGGTCATCGCTGTGAGCATCTCAGAAGTCAGAGCAGGGTTGTAAGCAACTGAAGCCACAGGGGTTGCACTACGTAGGAGCAGTAGGCAAAGGAAAAGAAAAGCTTTCTAGTTCACCAAGGGTAGGCACATGGGCGTTTATGAAAATGTTGTGTTATTAAGTCTCTTTTATTTATTTATTCACATATAATTTATTAATTTGCATGACTTTCCCGTGATCGGGTTTTCAGTTGCTTGGTGATAACTGTGAAAATATGAATTGACTGAGAGCAATTGGTGCATGTACACTGGGTGGATAGTTGGTGACAGGACTGCTTTGTGTCAGTGGGGGTAGGAGATGGGGATGGGATAGTTACTTTGGTCCAGTATGAGTGACTAGCTGAACCTTCGAGCTATTAGGGCATCCCTAGTATCCGAAGCAGCAATGTGAATGGCAGGTCTGATGTCAGGTGCACATCTTCATCCTCTTCCTGCTCTTCATTGGAATCCTCATCAGATGAAGAGTGCTGAGTGGCTTGTTCCTCCTCCACCTCTAGTTGTGCAGAACGCAGCACACCACGATTATTTTGGAGAACCTCGCTGGTGAGTACTGAACGGCGCCTCCAGATCTGTCCAGGCACCTGCAGTGCATCTTGAGCACGTCAATGACTTGCTCGATGATACATCTGGTTGTCATATGGCTGCCATTGTAGTGCTCTTGGTGTTCATTGGTGGAATTCCTCAGAGGTGTCATCAGCCAGGTTTGAAGGGGGTATCCTTTGTTGCCTAGCAGCCACTCCTTAATTGTGCTTCCAGGTCTGAACAGGTCAGGGACGTTGGACTTCCACAGTATGAAAACATCATGGCAGCTCCAAAGGAACCTGGCACAGACCTGCATGAACCTTTTCTTGTGGTTGCACACCAGCTGAAAATTGATGGAATGAAATCCCTTGCAGTTGAAATGCTCCTGGTTGATCTGGGGGTGCTCAGATTGCCATGTATATGCAATTGGTGGCACCTTGTACCTGTGGGAATCCAGCCAGAGAGGCGAATCCAATTGTTCACTCATTTTGGCTATTGTCATCACAGGGGAAGCTTACATCCCTCCCAGCCCTGGCAAACAATCCATCCATTACCTGCCTTATGAATTTATGTTCAACGAGACCCTTGAGATGTCTCCAATAGCGCCCTGGAAGGAACTAGAGGCAAAAAAGTTGAGAGTGTTGGTGACTTTCACAGCCACTGGTAATGCGTGGTCACCAGGTCCAGCAGGGTGCAGGTCCTCTTCTAGGAGGCTGCAGATGTCTGCCACCACCTGACGTGACAATCTCAGCCTTCAGAAGTACTGCTCTTCCGAGAGGTCAAGGAAGCTGAGCCTCTGTCTGTAGACCCTGTTACATGGGTAGCGCCTCCTGCGAACCCAACCCCTCTGTTGCTCCCCTCGCTTGTCCACTTGCAGCTCCCTCCATACCAGGCCTTTGCTGCTGCTGATGATGCTGATTGCCTACCTTGTCTAAAGTCCAATCTAAAGCAGCCATGGCACCGGCCATCAGAACACCTCCAAACTGTACAATTTATAACTTCTTCACCCAGAGAGTGGCGAGAATGTGGAACATGCTACGGCACGGAGTAATTGCGGCAAATAGTATAGATGCGTTTAAGGGGAAACTAGATAAACATGAGAGAGAAGGGAAAAGAGGGTTATGCTGATAGAGTTCGATGAGGAAGGATGGGAGCACCTCCAAAACCTGCGACTTCTTCCACCTAGAAGGACAAGGGCAGTAGTTGCATGGGAACACCATCACCTTCAAGTTCCCCTTCAAGTCACACACCATCCTGACTTGGAAATATATCCTTCAACGTTGCTGGGTCAAAATCCTGGAACTCCCTACCTAACAGCACTGTGGGAGTACCTTCACCATGTGGACTGCAGTGGTTCAAGAAGGCAAGAAGGAATCACTGTAATACAGAGAAATTATATTGGGTCAAAAGATCAGGATAATGAAACAGTTTGGGTGGAGATAAGGAATAATAAGGGGAAAAAAACGCTAGTGGGCGTAGTCTATAGGACTCCGAACAGTTGCAACTCTGTTGGACGGAGTATCAATCAGGAAATAGTTGAGGCTTGTAATAAGGGAACATCTCTAATTATGGGGGATTTTAACTATCATATTAATTGGACAAATCAAATTGGGCAGGGCTGCCTTGAGGATGAGTTCATTGAGTGTATTAGGGATGGGTTTCTTGAGCAGTATGTAACTGAACCGACCAGTGGGCAAGCAACCTTAAATCTGGTCCTGTGTAATGAGACAGGATTAATTAAAAATGTCCTAGTAAAGGATCCCCTTGGAATGAGTGACCATAACATGGTTGAATTCCATATTCAATTAGAGGGTGAGAAGGTTGGATCTCAAACAAGCGTGCTAAGCTTGAATAAAGGAGACTATGAAGGTATGAGAGCGGAATTGAGTAGAGTGGATTGGGAAAATAGATTAAAGGGTAAGACGATACATGATCAGTGGTGTACATTTAAGGAGTTATTTTACAACTTCCAAAAAATATATATTCCACTGAGAAGAAAAGGGTGTAAAAGAAAAGACAGCCATCCGTGGCTAAGTAAAGAAATTAAGGATAGTATTCGACTAAAAACAAGGGCATATAAGGTAGCCAAATCGAGTGGGGGGATAGAGGATTGGGAAAACTTTAAAAGACAGCAAAAAATAACAAAAAGATTAATTAAGAAAGGGAAGATAGATTATGGAAGTAAATTAGCAAAAAATATAAAAACAGAAAGTAAGAGTTTTTATAGTTATATAAAAAGAAAAAGGGTGGCTAAAGTAAATGTTGGTCCCTTAGAGGATGAGACCGGGAAATTAATGGTGGGAAATGTGGAGATGGCAAAAACACTGAATGAATATTTTGTATCAGTCTTTACAGTAGAGGACACTAAGAATATCCCAACACTGGACAAACAGGGGGCTATAGGGGGGGAGGAGCTAAACACGACCAAATCACTAAGGACTCAAAAATAATGGGACTCAAGGCGGATAAATCACCTGGACCGGATGGCTTACATCCTAGGGTCTTGAGGGAAGTGGCGGTAGGGATTGTGGATGCATTGGTAATAATTTTCCAAAACTCCCTGGACTCGGCAAAGGTCCCGGCAGACTGGAAAACTGCTAATGTAACACCCTTATTTAAAAAGGGCAGTAGACAGAAGGCTGGAAACTATAGACTGGTTAGCCTAACATCTGTGGTAGGTAAAATTTTGGAGTCCATTATTAAGGAGACAGTAACAGGACATTTGGATAATCATAATTTAATAGGACAAAGTCAGCATGGTTTTATGAAGGGGAAGTCATGTTTGACAAATTTGCTGGAGTTCTTTGAGGAAGTAACATATAGGGTGGATAAAGGGGAACCAGTGGACGTAGTGTATTTAGACTTCCAAAAGGCATTTGACAAGGTGCCACACAAAAGATTATTGCTTAAGATAAAAAATCACGGGATTGGGGGCAATATTCTGGCATGGATAGAGGATTAGCTATCTAACAGAAGGCAGAGAGTTGGGATAAATGGTTCATTCTCAGACTGGCAATCAGTAACTAGTGGTGTTCCGCAGGGGTCAGTGCTGGGTCCCCAACTCTTTACAATCTATATTAACGATTTGGAGGAGGGGACCGAGTGTAACATATCAAAGTTTGCAGATGATACTAAGATGGGGGGGAAAGTAGTGAGTGAGGAGGACATAAAAAAACTGCAAGGGGACATAGACAGGCTAAGTAAGCGAGCAGAGATTTGGCAGATGGAATACAATAGTGGAAAGTGTGAGGTTATGCACTTTGGCAGGAAAAATCGTAGAGCAAGTTATTATCTTAGTGGCAAGAAACTGGAAAGTACTGAAGTACAAAGGGATCTGGGGGTCCTGGTGCACGAAACTCAAAAGGTTAGTATGCAGGTGCAGCAAGTGATTAAGAAGGCCAATGGAATGTTGGCTTTCATTGCTAGGGGGATAGAATATAACAATAGGGAGGTATTGCTTCAGTTGTACAAGGTATTGGTGAGACCGCACCTGGAATACTGCATACAGTTTTGGTGTCCATACTTAAGAAAAGACATACTTGCTCTCGAGTCAGTACAAAGAAGGTTCACTCGGTTAATCCCAGGGATGGGGGGGTGGACATATGAGGAGAGGTTGAGTAGATTGGGACTCTACTCATTGGAGTTCAGAAGAATGAGAGGCGATCTTATTGAAACATATAAGATTGTGAAGGGGTTGGATCGGGTGGATGCGGGGAAGATGTTCCCGATGATGGGTGAAACTAGAACTAGGGGGCATAGTCTTAGAATAAGGGGCTGCTCTTTCAAAACTGAGATGAGGAGAACTACTTCACTCAGAGGGTGGTAGGTCCATGGAATATGCTGCCCCAAAAAGCTGTAGAAGCTACATCATTACATAAATTTAAAACAGAAATAGACAGTTTCCTAGAAGTAAAGGGAATTAAGGGTTACGGGGAGCGGGCAGGAATTTGGACATGAGTCTAGGTTCGGATCGGTCATGGCCCTGTGGGTAGCGAAGCGGGCCCAGGGGCCGTGTAGCCTGATCCTGCTCCTATTTCGTGTGTCTAATTCTGTTAGATTCAGGAGGTAGTTCTGTGATAGTAGATTGGCAGTTAGGATCAGATCAGCCATGATCTTATTGAATGGCGGAGCAGGCTCGAGGGGCCGATTGGCCTACTCCTGCTCCTATTTCTTATGTTCTTATGTTCTTACCACCACCTTCTCAAGAGCAATTAGGGATGAGCAATAAATGCTGGCCTTGTCAGCGATGCCCACATCGCATTAACTAATTTTAAAAAAGGAGGCTTGAGTGGAGCAGAAACGCCAGTATGAACTAGTTGGGCCGAATGGCCTGTTTCTGTGCTGTATTTTCAATGTAATTCTATGTAACAAGTACTCTCGTGAAACCGTTTTCCAGAGGGAACTATGAAAGCAACTGTCAGCATTGATCCTTTATCCCCATCTGGACTCCTGACCTTTAACCATCCCCTTGAAGTGCCACTCAATCTTGCCTCCATTTTAATACCGAGTTTCCCAAACCCTGTGAAACCCATGTAGGAGGAGTTAATTTCAAAATCTCATGAAAGGACCCACATTTAAATATTCTAATCACTGACCTGCCTCTCCAGAGCGGTTTACTCGGACACACCCAAACCCGCAGTGTTTAAACCGGAAGTAGGCGTGTTCGCGATGGATTGGGGTCAGGATTCAGATCTTTGCCATTTTAACCCCTACCCTCTCCGACCTTCTCCTGTCCATCAATGGGGGGGAGGGGTTAAAATTCTCCCCTAAATGTCAGGCGTTTGTGTTCTGGTGACTGTAACATTTGCATATTGAATTATCATTGGCCCGCAGGCATCTGTAAGGAATTCCTATTATATTCACATGTGATCACATGCTGAGTTGTCATTGGCCTGCAGGCATCTGTAAGGGGTCCTAACTCCATCTTGTCCCCACTGTGCTGTATGATTGAAATCACAGACCTGATGCTTCATAAAAGAGTTTAAACTGTAATACTCCGTTGTCCTGCAATTTATTATTTTTGTACAAAGTGTGCAAAACAAGACATGGTGTCAGAACAGGGATTTGAAATGGACTTCGTTGGCGCTCCCTTACTTCGAATGAATTGGGAATCTTTGAACTTACATAGAGAATGGTGCAAGTTCAAGCAACACGTGCAGTTAATGTTCTCGGGTCCGTTGAAAAGCAAAGGGGAGGAAGAAAGATGCAGCTACCTACTCCTGTGGATCGGAGTAAAAGGGAGAGACATTTTTAACACATGGGCCTAGAAATTGGGTATAGCCTCGCTTGGGGCGTTAGAATTGGCGCAGCGCAAAGTTTATAGCCAGACGCAACTTATCACCACCTGGCGCGATATTGGGTTGCATCGCCCCTAAAGGTGATTGAGGCGCAAATTCAGGCATTACACGGGACTCCTAAGGTGCTAAACTTCCGGCGCAACCCAATATCAGAGCGGATGGGCGCAGCGCATGTGCTCTCAATTACCAATGACCACGAGACTTCCAGGCGCCGGCCAGCTCTTAAAGGGATGGGTCAGTCAGCTTCAGCATCCACACTCTGCGCCTTGTAGGCCTCAGAATCGGCGCAGGCCCTTCTCTGGCGCTAAAAACTTGGACCAGATGGAGAAGGTGAGACAGAGAGCAGAGCGCTTCACCAATGAGGCTCTGGAGCAATTGATGGCCGCAGTGGAGTGCCGGCGAGATGTTCTCTACCCAGACAATGGCAGGAGGCCGAATCATAAGGACTACCGACAAGCTTGGAGGGATGTATGCCAGAGGGTCAACTCCAGCAGCATGGTGACCAGGAGCCCTGTCCAATGCAGAAAGAAATTCAATGACCTCACTCGGGTCGTGAGGGTGAGTGTTGTTTCTGCAAACTTCTGCATCCCTTCATTTGCACCTGACTTTATGGCTACAGGGTGGGCTGTGCCCCATTGGCCATCTGCCAGCAAGCACCCATGGCCCTTTCTGGGCACACACATGCATATTTGACTCAAGGAGTCATTTAAGGGCTCTTGCACCATGGGGGGCATGAGATGATCACTCAGGGCATCATGTAAGGGCTCTTCCACCATGGGGGGCATGAGATGGTCACTCAGGGCATCATGTAACATAACTTCCCCTCCTTTCCCCTGCAGGCCAAGCTGGCGAGGATTCGCAAAGACCAGCTTCGCACCGGTGGAGGACCTCCACAAGTGGTCACTCTCACAGATCTCGAGGAGAGAGTCCACCAGATTCTTGGAGGATGTCTGAGTGGTCCTGCAACCACTGCAGCTGCCGACCCCATTGTCGACAGCGATGGTAAGGTTCTCACCTTTTACAACTGTCTCCTTCCACTTGTTCCCCCCGCCAGCATGCTTTCTCACTGTGGACCCATGTCATAGCCTTGCCGCAATCTGGCATCCCTTGCTGCCAAGCTGTCCTTTTGCTAAAGCCACTCTTCCACCTCCCTACTTTCAGATGCTTGATCACCAGCTCAGGAGCCGGGCCCTCAAGCTGCCAGTGCCAGTGCCTCTGAAGGCTCAATGAGAAAATTACTGTCCAACAGAAGGTCAGCAACTCTCTCCAGCAACGATCAGAATGGCCAGCCCAAATGGCTGCAGCTTTTATACTAGTGCTGTCCCCTTTAAAGAGCAACCCCCGAGTCCAAGAAGGGCCTGGGAATGCTCCATACAACTGTCACTAATAGCGCCAGGCGGAAAGGTTGCGGGCGCCACCGAATATCCGGTCCGGGGCGGCAAAAAGGTGTTGCACACTAAAATGACGTCATGATCTGCTGCGCCCGCAGGTGCGCGCAAAGTGTTAGCGCCGGCGCTAAAAGGATACTCAATATGGGAGGTGGCGCTATATTCACTGCGCCCGCCCGAAAATTGGGTAACGCCCCAATTCTCAGAATCTTTAGGCGGTAATCGCTGGTGCTACCAACCGAATTTCAAGGCCATGGTCTCTCACCGCGGATGAAGCAAAGGTACTGGAAAGTTATTTTGACCGTTTTGAATCATATGTGATACCCAAGACAAATACGATATTCGCTAGGTACAAGTTTCAGAAGAAAGTACAAGGAGCTAGTGAGTCGCTTGAACAATTCGTGACTGAGTTAAAACTGCTGGTAAAAGACTGTGAATATGCCGATAAAGATGAGATGGTCAGAGACCGCATCGTGTTTGGAATACATTCAGCTAAAGTGAGAGAGAAACTTTTGAATGTTGGGTCTGGGCTAACGCTGGACAAAGCTATGGACATAACTAGATCGCACAAGATAGCCCAAGCACAGTTGAAAACCATAACCGGCACCATGAGCAGTTCACGTGAACAGACAGTGCACGCAGTTAATAAACACACACCAAAGAACACCGCCCAGAGAGCGTGTTTCAGAACAGAAAGAACAGAGAGAGTTCTAAAAATGGGCGACAAAGACATAAAATGCTTCAAAAACTGTGGATATTGTGGAAACAACTGGCATGGAGAAAAGGAGTACTGCCCTGCCAAAGAAAGGCAATGTGCTAAATGTGGTAAACGGAACCACTTTGCTAAAGTTTGCAGGACTGTTTTTGGAAAAACTGTACACACAGTGAGTGACAGCCAAATGCCAGACAGAGAGCCAAATGCAGAGGAATTGTTTATTGATACTGTGTCACAGAAAAAACAGATTTCAGAGACTGAGCAAGCCTTTGCCGATATTGAGATAGGAAAATAGGGCAAAGAGCTTAAGTTTAAACTAGACACTGGATCTCAGGTTAATGTAATTCCTCTGAGTGAGTATCACAGCTTGAAGGATGAGTGTGAGCTACAGCCCACCTCACGCAGACTGACCGGCTATGGGGGTGAGCAGCTCATTGTAAAAGGCACATGCGTGATGAAATGCAAGTACAAAGAAAGCGGCATGATGTTGGACTTTTACATTATTGACACTTGAGCACCTCCAGTGCTAGGTCTAAAGGCATGTTTAGACATGGACCTTGTCAAGCTGGTGCTATCATTGACAGCACCAGTTGAGAAGTAGACAGTCATGGAGGAGTTGCCGACGTTTTCAAAGGAATCGGACTATTCCCAGGTGAATGCACTATTCACCTTGACCCAGCAGCAACCCCTGTGGTTTGCCCACTGAGAAGGATACCCCTTGCTCTACATAGTCGCCTGAAGGAGGAGCTGCAGAGCATGGAGAATACAGAAATCATTGTCTGGGAAACAGAACCGACAGAGTGGGTCTACGCGTTAGTAGTGGTTGAGAAACCATGTACAGGCAAGCTCAGAGTCTGTCTCGACCCCAGAGATTTGAACAAGGCTATCAAACGCCCTCCCTACCCTCTACCAATGCTAGATGACATCACACCCAAGCTAGTGGGAGCACGTTACTTCAGTGTAATGGACGCACGATCAGGATACTGGACTATCAAGCTCACGGAAGAGTCATCTAAGCTAACAACGTTCAACACACCATTTGGACGCTACCGATTTCTGCGTTTACCATTTGGTCTTATCTCAGCTCAGGATGAATTCCAGCAGAAGATCGACGAAACCTATGAAGGCCTCAACGGAGTAGTCACAATCGTAGACGACATCCTCATCTATGGCAGGAATAGAGAGGAACAAAACAGGAACCTCCGTGCGATGCTACAAAGATCACGGGAGAAAAGTAACCGGCTCAACCCCGAGAAAAGCATAATCGGATCCACCGAGATCAGTTATTTCGGGCATCGCCTCTCAACTGATGGCATTAAGCTGGATCCAGAGAAAATCTCCGCCATCAAGAAGATGGAGCCACCGAAGAACCGCGCAGAGCTAGAGACAGTACTAGGCATGGTTAACTACTTAGCCAAGTTTGCCCCGAGCTTCTCTGAAATCAACGCACCCATGCGTCAGTTGCTCAAACAATCCAATGAGTTCTTGTGGGACAAACAACATGACACAGCATTTCAGAAAATGAAAGACCTAATCACCAGAGAACCAGGACCAGTTCTTCCCTACTTCGACCTTAACAAAGAGCTCAGACTACAAGTGGACACGTCAAAGTATGGACTAGGTGCAGTATTACTGCAAGAAGGAAAGCCCATCGGCTATGCTTCAAGATCTCTCACAGACAGTGAAATCAACTATGCTCAAATCGAGAAAGAGCTATATGCAATTCTGTTTGGATGTAAGCGTTTCCACCAGTACGTCTATGGCCGACAAGTCATTGTGGAATCCGACCACAAGCTCCTCGAGTCAATCATGAGGAAACCACTAGCCGCAGTGTAGGATCCGCAAAATTGGACTTTGTATTAATAAGGGTCAAATGGCAGAAGAGGCCATGATTTTAAAGACTGTTTTACAAGAAGCCCAGAAAAAGGGGCAGACAAAATGGCCGCCGTACCATGTGACCAACTTATTGGGACACTTTAAAATGGTTCCTGTGCAACCTCAGACAGATTTGTGGATTCAATCCACAGTAAGTTCTGGAAGCCGTTCCTGAGAGAACGAAACCAGACCCACAGGTATGCATATGGATTAGATGCAGATCTAGTCAAGATTGGCCTGGAGACAGAGGCCATCAAAATGTTGCCCCAGACAAAAGGGGACAATTTCATATTCATGAGGACAGCACCCAGGACTAGATAACGAGATCAGCAGGACATTCAAAACAATGGAGGTAATTCCAAACTAGAGATGGGCCTGTTACCAGCCGTTTAAGACATTTTAAAATATAATAACTACCCCACTGTGCTCGCAGCCCGCCAAAATTAAAACAAAGACTAACCTGATTTTGGGCGGGAAGTGAAGCCTCTGGAAGAAAGGTATATCTGGAGAGACCTTTCGGCAGTTGGAGAGTCGGGACAGACAGGCCAGAGAGAGTTGGAAGGCAGACAGTTGCAAGCCTGCAGCTTGGACACAGACACGCAGGGTTGGAGAGCTGGAAAAACGCATCTTGAATCCGGACACCCAGAAGAAGGAGCAGTCAATCGCAGGCGTTCAGCCCCGGGGAAGCACATCGGGAGATCATCGACCATCCCCGGGCCGTTGCTGGAACGAGAGGCCTGTAGTAACCTGGGAGGTTATGAGTAACCTGATCCACCAGGTGGTGCTGTGGCAATTGCTCTCCTTAGTTAAGTCTGATCTGTACTGGTTGTACTCTTTGTTTTTGCTGCCTCATGGCAGAAGCTTTTAGGTGCAAGTGTTGATTAAACCATGTTAAGGAGTTAACTGGTGTCCGGCTCCATCTATGGCCACCTCAAGATACCACATATGGCGACGAGATTAAAGGACGGAAGAGTTTTGGAGTATTCGGAAGAGGTGCTCGGGTTGGTTAGCAAACTAGTCGGAAAAGCACGAGGCTAGGCCGCGGGAGTCGAAACGGAGTTTGATTTTTTTGACTGAAGTGACCGGACTCTAAGGATGGCAGGAACGGTAGGCTCCGTGGCACCTTTTGACAGCAAGTCGCAGTCTTGGGAGGAGTATATTGAAATACTGGGCCATTTCTTTATGGCAAACGAGGTGGACCGTGCTGAAAAGAAAAGGGCCATTTTACTGAGTTGTGCGGGAGCGCAAACCTATACACGGATGAGGAATCTGCTGAGCCCGGAGCGGCCAGGAGAAAAATCTTTTGACGAGTTGGTGAGTCTACTAAAGAATCATTTCAATCCGAAACCTAGTGAAATAGTACAGAGATGGAAATTCAATTCGAGGATTAGGAGGCCGGAAGAAAGCATTACTGAGTATGTGGAGGAGCTTCGGAAGCTCGCACAGGACTGTAATTTTGGAAATACGCTCACAGTCATGTTAAGGGACAGACTAGTATGCGGAGTTAACGACGACAGTATACAGCAAAGGTTGCTGTCAGAAGAAGGATTAACGTTTGAGACGGCACTTAAAAAAGCACAAGCCATGGAGACGGCTAACAAGGACATTAAGGGCTTAAACAGTATGAGCAAGGAGAAATGGAGTAAACCAGTGGGAGGAGCTGTTTTCAAGATGGAAGCTTGCCCGAAAAGTCCACCAGTCGGGGTTGGGGATTGCTACCGATGTGGCGGGATGAGCCATTATGCAAAGGACTGCAGGTTTGCAAAGACAAAGTGCCACAATTGTGGAAAAATAGGGCACTTAAAGAAAGTCTGTAAAAGGGCAGTGAGTGAGAGAAGCAGTGCTAAAGGGGCAAAGCATGCAAAAGGGGGGGAGGGAGAAGTACACAAAGCGGGCAAATTACATACAAGAGGAGGAAGAGTCTAGTGAGCCTAGTGAGGAGGTTTTCACTGTATACAGTATAGACACTTCAAGGCCCAACGTACCCCCTCTCACTCAGTATTTGATAGTGAACGGAGGTCAAGTAAAGTTTGAGATTGACACCGGATGTAGTGCAACCATAATGTCGCAGACTGAGTACGCCAAGCTATGGGGGGAAGCAAAAGTACCAGAGCTAGGTACATGCCCCATTAGTCTCAAAACCTACACAGGACAGAAGGTGGACATTTTGGGGGCGGCCGAAGTACAAGTGGAACACAAAGGAGTCACCAAAGAGCTTATGGTGGTAGTGGTAGCAGGGTCAGGGCCAAACCTGTTAGGGCGAGGGTGGATCAGTGAGTTGAGTGTGGACTGGCAAGCAATGAATAAAATGGAGGACAGTACAGAGGCACTGCAAGAAGTGCTGATGAAGCATGAGTTAGTGTTCAAGGATGAACTGGGCACCTTAAGGGGAGCCACAGCCAAGATTCATGTAGCCAGTGATGCCACGCCTCGTTTCTTTAAACCAAGGTTGAGACGGAACTAGATCGCCTGCTAAGGGACAAAGTAATAGAACCAGTGAAATTTTCAGACTGGGCGGCACCAATAGTCCTGGTATTGAAGCCCGTCGGTAACGTAAAGGTGTGTGGTGACTATAAGTTAACAGTGAACAGAGTATCATCACTGGAACAGTACCCCATTCCGAGAATGGAGGACATGTTAACATCGCTCACTGGGGGAGAAAGATTCAGCAAACTGGACATGAGTCATGCGTATCAGCAGATATTGCTAGATGAAGAATCAAAAAAGTTTGTCACGGTGAACACGCACAAGGGGCTGTTCACGTATGCCAGGTTACCATTTGGTGTCAGTTCTAGCCCAGCAATATTCCAACGGACTATGGAGGGCATTCTGCAGGGCATTCCAAAGGTGGCCGTGTACTTAGATGATATTCTGCTAACAGGAAGTGACGATCAGGATCACTTAAAAACACTGGACAAAGTGCTACAGCAGCTGGAAGAGGTGGGGCTACGCCTGAAATGGAGTAAGTGTAGTTTCATGGAGAAGGAAGTTACATCCCTGGGACATCGGGTGGATGCCACAGGCTTCCATCCATTACCAGGGAAAGTGCGGGCAGTGCAGGATGCACCGGCACCCACCTCAGTGACTGAACTGAAAGCCTATCTAGGGCTCCTGAATTATTATAACCGGTTTCTTCCAAACTTATCGATGCTGCTGGCACCCCTGCACAAACTGCTGAGAAAGGAGGAGCCATGGCGTTGGGGGCCAGAGCAAGCAAAAGCATTTCAGCAGTCAAAGGAGCTACTTCAGTCCAGCAGGGTGTTGGTGCATTACGATGAGAAGAAGGAGCTGATAATGTCCTGCGACGCATCACCCTATGGAGTGGGGGCAGTGTTGGCCCACCGCATGCCAGATGGAGCGGAAAGGCTCATCGGGTTTGTTTCACGCACGCTCACAGCTGCGGAAAAGAACTATACACAGCTTGATAAAGAGGGGTTGGCCATTATATTTGGAGTAAAGAAATTCCATAAGTACATATATGAGAGGAAGTTTGTAATCAGTACTGACCACAAGCCTCTTATTAGCTTACTGAATGAGATGAAAGTGGTGCCTCAAATGGCATCACAGAGAATAATGAGATGGGCAGTAATACTGAGAGCCTATGAATGTGTGATCACGTACAGAGCCGGCAAGGAAAACGGGAACGCGGATGCTCTCAGCCGCCTGCCCCTCTCAAAATCTCCTCGCAGTACTTCCCCTGAGGAGCACGTCCTGATGCTGGATCAGGAGATCAGTCCCCTGATGACTTCAGTGCAAATCCAGGGCTGGACAGCCAAGGACCCCGTTCTGTCAAGGGTCCGTGAGTATGTGTTGAAAGGCTGGCCAGATCACCGTGAGGGACCGGAGTTCGCGCCGTACAGACAGAGACAGCACGAGCTCAGTGTCCAAGATGGATGTGTGCTATGGGGGGCACACATCATAGTCCCAGAGCGGGGACGCTCTACTTTGATGGGACAGTTGCATCAATCGCACCCAGGAATGACTAGAATGAAAGGACTGGCTAGGAGCTACCTGTGGTGGCCTAACTTGGATGCTGAAATTGAGTCAAAGGTAAAGTCATGCACTATATGTCAGGAACAGAGGAAAGCACCTGCCGGGGCACCACTCCATCCCTGGGAGTGGCCCAGCAAACCCTGGAGGAGAATTCACATAGACTATGCGGGACCTTTTATGGGCAAAATGTTTTTGGTGCTGGTTGACGCTCACTCAAAGTGGATCGATGTTTATCCAATGAGCTCTGCAACGACTGATGCCACACTGAATTGTCTCAGGAACAGCTTCAGCATGCATGGTATTCCAGAAATGATTGTATCCAACAATGCACAGTGTTTTGTTAGTGAATGGAGCAAAGAATTCATGGTAAGGAACAGAATCACACATGTCACCTCGGCTCCATAGCACCCAGCCTCAAATGGGTTAGCCGAGTGAGCCGTGCAGACTTTTAAGGAGCTCATGAGGAAGAGCTCAAGTGACACCCTGGAGACCAAGCTCAATAGAGCCTTGTTTAGTTATCGTATAACACCCCAAGCTACCACGGGGCTTTCTCCGGCTGAGTTGATGATGGGGAGAAAGTTGCGGTGCACCTGATACACCCAGATCTCAAAAGCAAGGTTGAGACAAAACAAACAAACCAAAAAGCGTACCATGACAAACATACTAAAGCTCGCCATTCCACCATAGGGGACTCTGTGTAAACCCGGAACTTCGGTTATGGACCGAAATGGATACCAGGACTAATCCAGGACATTACAGGACCTGTGTCGTACTCCGTGTTACTAGGGGATGGTCGAGGGGTTTGTCGGCATGTGGATCAGCTTTTCAGCCGGCAGCAGGGGGAACTGCCTCAGATGGAACAAAGGGCAGTAGAGGAGGCTGTTCCAGGACCCAGCACGGCTTATAAGGTGCCAGTGGACACTGGTACTGCCAGGCCACAGCGGGACAGAGTAAAACCAACATCAGAGACTACTCCAACCTCAAGTGCGAATGAATCTGAGAATCCACCACAAGTGGAATTAAGACGTTCACAAAGGATTCGCAAGCAACCAGAATGACGTACACAAACCTGTTAAATTAGTCAGGGGTTAACCATGGTTAGAGCATACTGGTTAATTAAAACGTAATACCTAGTAAGGGTTATTGTTTAAGAATTGCATACGGCAATCTTAAGGGGGGAGGAGTGTAGTAACCTGGGAGGTTATGAGTAACCTGATCCACCAGGTGGTGCTGTGGCAATTGCTCTCCTTAGTTAAGTCTGATCTGTACTGGTTGTACTCTTTGTTTTTGCTGCCTCATGGCAGAAGCTTTTAGGTGCAAGTGTTGATTAAACCATGTTAAGGAGTTAACCGGTGTCCGTCTCCATCTATGGCCACCTCAAGATACCACAAGGCCATAGACCCAGCTTCGGAGAAGAGACAAAAAAATAAAGGTCCCAAGTGAAGAAACCTTCCAGCCACCACGGCTCGGTAGGAGAAAGGAAAGGAACCAGAAGGAGCGATGGGAGCCAGCCCAAGGCTCCTCTAACCAGGGTCGAGCCGACGATCCTCGACCCCGCCGACATCCAGGCCCGCCGGTGTCCAGCCGCCCCCGACCCCCACCTCAGGAGAGAGGTGTGGCGCAGCTCGCAGGGGCTCCACGATCCACGTGGAGACGAGACGCCTGAAAGGACCAAACACAGACTCGATTTCAAAACCTTGCACTTCCTAGTGGGATTGGTGAGCATGTTTCTGGTCCTTCACAATCAGATCTAGATAGGTTTAATAAGGGGGTGATTTAAGGGTACAATTAACATGAGTTGTTGTCCCTCGATGTTCCGTGTGTTTCCTTATTTCATAATGATCTTTGTAGAGTATAAGATGCTTGTTTTTGCTTTAGTTAGTACTGTGTCGTTATGATTTGTTTGTGTGTGTTTTTCCCTCCCATGTACTCCCTTATCTGCTTGCATTTGATTTAATATTTTTCCTTATGCAATAAAATTTCATTTTGTTTCATCAAACTTGGTCTACATGAGTTTTCTCTACATTGTAGTTCCTGCGCCTAAGTCCAGAGTACAGAATCTAAGGGGCGAGTGGGTCGAACCACTCAAGGTTTACTGTGCAAAAGAGAGAGGCCTCTGGAGAGAGAAACCTCAGGGAAACCTCTCGAGGACGAAACCCCCTACAGCAGCCCCACCAAGGCTACAGAGAATGATCCTTCAGCTACAGAAGTATGACTTCACAATCATTCACCGTCCAGGCAAAGACATTCCTGTCACAGACACGCTCTCCAGAAAGTCTCTTAGCTACCAGGACAGCAGCCTCAGTGAAGGCATGGATGTGCAGGTGCACTTGGTGTACAACAGCTTACCTGTGAGTGACTCAAAACTGAAGGAGATCCGAGCAGCAACAGAGAAAGATGCACAACTCACACTGCTGAGCAAAGTCATACATGAAGGATGGCCTGAGGAAAGGAGAAAATGCCCTCAGAGCATATCTGAATTCTGGAACCACAGAGACAAACTGTCACAAATCAACAGAATCATCTTCAAAGGGGAGAAAATCATCATTCCTACCAGTCTCAGAGAAGAGATGTTGATAAAAATTCATGCTGGACATATAGGCATGGAAAAATGCAAACAAAGAGCATGTGACATTATGTTTTGGCCCGGAATTGTCGGAAAATGTTCCATTTGTCTAGAACGCCGCCCATCAAATGTCAAAGAGCCCATAATACCGCACCGTATCCCAGACAGGCCCTGGCAGGTCGCTTCAACGGATCTGTTCACATAGAACAATGAGGACTACATAGTGACTGTTGATTACTACAGCAGATTTTTTGAATTGGACAAGCTTCACAGCACCACATCTGCAGCTGTGATCCACAAGCTAAAGGCATCCTTTGCCAGGCATGGCATTGTAGAGACTTTAGTCTCAGACAATGGCCCCCAATACAAATCAAAAGAGTTCGAGTTGTTTGCCAAGGCATGGGATTTCACACATGTCACATCAAGCCCACATTACCCTCAAAGTAATGGCCTTGCTGAAAAAACTGTCCAGATTGCAAAAACACTCATGGACAAAGCCAAAGCAGACAAAAGAGACCCCTACATCAGTCTCCTTGAGTACCGCAACACTCTGGTTGAAAACTTCAAGTCACCAGCACAGATGTTGATGAGCCGCAGACTTCACTCAATCCTTCCAAGCACCAACTAGCAGCTGCAGCCAGAGGTTGTCAGCTGCAAGCAAGTGCATGCAAAACGTGTACAGAGACAGCAACACCAAAAGTGATACTATGACAGGTCAGCTAGACTACTGCCGCCGCTGCACAATGGAGAATCCATCCGAATCCATGAGCATGACTACTGGAAGCCAGCAATTGTCATCTAGCCAGCTGACACTGAGCGATCGTATCACGTCCGCACCCCAGAAGGACAGGTGTACCGCCGCAATCGCAGGCACCTCCTGAACACCAAGGAACAACACCGTCATTCCGACAAGAGGATCAGTTCAACAGAGTGTGATGAACAGAGCAATACACAAAACACATCATACTTAACTGAACCTAAACCTGAACCGGAATTGTTGACTGATTCAGGAGCATGCTCAGTTCCATACCACACAAGGTCGAGATGAGAGGTCAAGCCTAGAGTTATCCGTGACTTGTGAACTGTCAAAGGGTATAGGCGGATCGCTGCCCTAAAAAAAACTGTACATCGTTATTGAAACGTTGAGATGTTTTCAGTGCTAGTTAAATGCTGAGTTTACTTATATGTTTATGCTACCGAGAACATTAGGTAGAAGAAAGGTTTAAAAGTAATGCATAACATTTTTCTTTGAAAAGAAAGGGGATGTAACATTTGCATATTTAATTATCATTGGCCCGCAGGCATCTGTAAGGAATACCTATTATATTCACATGTGATCACATGCTGAGTTGTCATTGGCCTGCAGGCATCTGTAAGGGGTCCTAACTCCATCTTGTCCCCACTGTGCTGTATGATTAAAATCACAGACCTGATGCTTCATAAAAGAGTTTAAACTGTAATACTCGGTTGTCCTGCAATTTATTATTTTTGTACAAAGTGTGCAAAACAAGACAGTGACCTAAATAGAGCGGCAAGATCAGTCAATTTGAAGAAGAGTATAAAATTGCAAAATAACATATACAAAGTGAGGGCAGAATGATGGTAACAAAGTTTGAGGTAGTAAACCTTGGACGTATAACATGGCAGATGGGAGGGATTTCCAGAGCTTAGCGGCTAGAAGGCTGAAAGCACAGCCGCCAATGAATGGGGAAGCGCAAACGAGATAGATGAACAGAGCTTAAGAGTTCAATTAAATAAGTCACTAAAAGCTAGCTCAAAGATGCAAAAATGCTATGGGGTGTTGGTACAGGTGAAATCAAGGAAGTACAACTGCAGGTATAGAGACCACATATGCATTATTGTGGTTAGCTTTGGGTACCCCTCGCCCCCAATGGAAGGACATACTAGCATTGGAGAAATTCCAATGCCAATTCACCCGCATAATACCTGGGGTCCAGGGACTGAGCTGTGCTGAAAGGATGGGTGAATGTGGGTTAAAGAGATAAAGGGGTTAATGGATGATCAAGGTGTTTAAAATAATGAAGGATATGGACAGGGTAGTGAACAACTCTTCCCTTCAGTTGGAATACAGAACAAGGGGAAATCATCAAACTTCCCAAGTAAGTAAGTTAAAAGGGAATCCAGAAAAATGATCTTCACACATCACACAAAGGGTATTGAAAGACCTTGGAATGATCATCGATGCAGAGTCAATTGGTGGTGTTTAAAAGAAAGTTGGATATTTGCTTGGTAGGTAAGGGTATTAAGACATATGGAAGAAGGGCAGGGAAGCGGGATTAGAAAGATAAAAGGCCTACCATGGTTAAATATTGGAGCAGGCGCAATGTGTCAAACAGCCCACTCTTGTCCCCATCTTTCTATTTAGCTTGAATAAAGGTCTGTGGTGACACAACATGAACTGCCAGAACTAAAACACATAAGACGTCATTTGATGTGAATATTTTAATAAAATGCAGTGTATAAAGGGATAGGTTTGACTGTCCTCGCTGTTAGTGAGGCACATGTTTCTAATCAGCTGCAAATGTAGTCAAGTTATACATTGACTTAAAATGTGAATAAAAATAGATTCCTTATACATAAATTATAGAATTTTAACTCTGGTAAAAAAATGAGTTTTTGTAAGGTTTTCCCAACATTAAATCTGCTTGTAGTTTTTTTAAGCAAAGGTGAAAGCTGCCAAGGTAGTTAATAAGGAAGCATGTATTTGCAATTATTGATAACATAGGGTTTATATAACACTGCAGACTATGTACGTACACATGGTGAACTTATATTAATCAGATTTATATTAGATTTTGGCATTCATACTTTGGATTTAAAGGAGATTAATTGAATGTCTGGGCCTAGCTCTGTAATAATAGCTACCTATTGAATAGTGGACATATGACTAATCCCTGCTTGACATTTCAAAGCCATTCAGCTATGCCTTTCAGTAACACAGACAGTATTGAAAACTAAAACATTTAAAAGGTACAGGACTGAATGAATATATTAGTGACTCTTTATGAAACCATGGCAATAAAATGCTCAGTCTCTCTAATGGCAACACTGAAACCTTAGCCAATTTTCTTGTTTATCACATTTTTTTTCTGCAAACATCCTAAGCAAATGACAGTACATCGTCTTGTAATGCTTTGGTTTCAAAGGTCATTAGTAATAGTGAATTGTCTGTCCATATGATTCATATTGGATAAGGTCCATTAAAAGAGCAGGAAGCCACCACTGGTTTTATAGTTTCCATGACTGTGATGTCCTTTTGGTTCTAAGATTTTTATTCAGTCTGCTGTTTTCGTAAAACAAATTTTAAAAAAAGCTGCTGTCTGATATGCTGTCATAGACCCGACAACAACTAACATAAAACTGGTTGATTTTCAAAGTATAAAATAATTTCAGTAAGAGCTTAAATAAGTCATTGCTTGCAAACACAGAGCTGAACACTAAGGATTCATAAACTCATCAAATGCTGCAAAATGAACAGAAGTGATCAATATTTTTTTAAGTCTTGTGCAATCATGAAATGGAATGAGCTCATACATTGTTCACTGCTTTCCCCTGATAAATCAATGATTACAATCCATTGCAGTCTCACACTCAAAAGTAGTATTTGCCATTTTCAAAGAACTACTTCAAATGCAAACTAGCAACGTGTTTTCTGATGCGGTCAAAAAAAAAATTCTCGGGATGCGGGCGACACTGGTAAGGCTGGCATTTATTGTCCATCCTCAGTTGCCTTGAGCTGCTGCAGCCCTCGTGCTGTTGGTACCTCCACAATGGTGTTAGGTAGGGAATTCCAGGATACTGAGGCAGTTTCTATGTTTCTATGAATAGAGGGATAGGTCCAAGTCAAGATGGTGTGTGACTTGGAGGAGAACTTGGAGGTGATATTTTTACTACAATATCACTGCCCTGGTCCCCAATGTAAAACTTTGAGCAGAGCTGAGTGACAGTAGTGAGGAAAGTCCTGCTTGAACCTCCAAAGCACTACAGAGATTGATGTAGAAACATAGAAGATAGGAGCAGGAGTAGGCCATTCGGCCCCTCGAGCCTGTTCCGCCATTCAATGAGATCATGGCTGATCATCCAAATTCAGTACCCTGTCCCTGCTTTGCCCCATATCCCTTGATCCCTTTAGCCTTAAGAAATATATCTAACTCCTTCTTGAATATATTTAATGAATTGGCCTCAACTACCTTCTGTGGTAGAGAATTCCACAGGTTCACCACTCTCTGGGTGAAGAAATTCCTCCTCATCTCTGTCCTAAATGGCTTGCCCCTTAGACTGTGACCCCTGGTTCTGGACTCCCCTGCCATCGGGAACATCCTTCCTGCATCTAGTCTGTCTAGTCCTGTTAGAATTTTATAAGTTTCAATGAGATCCCCTCTCATTCTTCTAAACTCTGGCGAATATAAGCCTAATCAACCTAATGTCTCCTCATACATCATTCCTGCCATCCCAGGTATCAGTTTGGTGAATCTTCGCTGCACTCCCTCCATGGCAAGAACATCCTTCCTCAGATAAGGCGACCAAAACTGCACACAATACTCAATGTGTGGTCTCACCAAGGCCCTGTACAACTGCAGCAAGACATCCTTGTTCCTGTACTCGAATCCTCTCGCCAACATACCATTTGCCTTCTTAACCGCCTGCTGCACCTGCATGCTTACCTTCAGCGACTGGTGCACAAGGACACCCAGGTCTCGTTGCACTTCCCCTTCTCCCAATCTAATGCCGTTCAGATAATAATCTGCCTTCCTGTTTTTGCCACCAAAGAGGATAACCTCACATTTATTCATATTATACTGCATCTGCCATGCATCTGCCCAATCACCCAACCTGTCCAAATCATACTGGAGTTTCTCTGCATCCTCCTCACAGCACGCACGCCCACCCAGCTTTGTGTCATCTGCAAACTTGGAGATATTACATCTAGTTCCCTTATCTAGATCATTAATATATATTGTGAATAGCTGGGGTCCTAGCACCGATCCCTGCGGTACCCCACTAGTCACTGCCTGCCACTTGGAAAAAGACCTGTTTATTCCAACTCTTTTGCTTCCTGTATGCCAACCAGTTCTCTATCCAAGTCAGTACCTTACCCCCAATCCCATGTGCTTTAACTTTGCACGCTAATCTCTTATGCGGGACCTTATTGAAAGCCTTCTGAAAGTCCAAATACACCACATCCACAGGTTCTCCCTTATCTATTCTAAAAAATTCCAGTAGATTAGTCAAGAATGATTACCATTTGTAAATCCATGTTGACTTTGTCTGATCCTGTCACTGTTTTCCAAGTGCTCTGCTATTACATCTTTTATAATGGACTCTAGCATTTTTCCCCGTACCGATGTCAGGCTTATCGGTCTATAATTCCCTGTTTTCTCTCTACCACCTTTTTTAAATAGTGTGGTTACATTAGCTACCCTCCAATCCATGGGAACTTTTCCAGAGTCTATAGAATTTTGGAAGATGACCAGCAATGCCTCCACTATTTCTAGGGCTGCTTCCTTAAGTGCTCTAGGATGTAGATTATCAGGCCCTGGCAATTTATCGGCCTTCAATCCCATCAATTTCCCTAACACCATTTCCCTACAAATACTGATTTTATTGAATTCCTCCTTCTCATTAGACCCTATGTTCCCCAACATCTCTGGGAGGTTATTTGTGTCCTTCTTCGTGAAGACAGAACCAAAGTATGTATTTAATTGGTCAGCCATTTCTTTGTTCCCCATTATAAATTCCCCTGATTCTAACTGCAAGGGACCTATGCTTGACTTCACCAATCTTTTTCTCTTCACATATCTATAAAAGCCTTTACAGTCAGTTTTTCTGTTCCCTGCAAGCTTACTTTCATATTCAATTTTCCCCTTCTTAATTAATCCCTTTGTCCTCCTTTACTGAATCCTAAACTGATCCCAATCCTCAGGTTTGCTGCTTTTTCTGAAAAATTATATGTCCTCTCCTTGGATCTTATGCTATCCCTAATTTCCCTTGTTTGCCATGGTTGAGTCATCTTTTTTGTTTTATTTTTATGCCAAACAGGGATGAACAAATTCTGTAGTTCATCCATGCAATCCTTAAATGTTTGCCATTGCCTATCCACCGTCAACCATTTAAGTAACATTCCCCAATCTATTCTAGCCAACTCGTGCCTCATATCATCATAGTTTCCTTTATTTAAATTCAGGACCCTAGTCGCTGAGTCAACGACGTCACTCTCCATCTTAACGAAGAATTCCATCATATTATGATCGCTCTGCCCCAAGGGGCCTCGCACAACAAGATTGCTAATTAGTCCTTTCTCATTACATAATACCCAATCTAAGATGGCCTGATTTCTAGTAGGTTCCTCGACATATTGGTCCAAGAAACCATCCCGTATACACTCTAGGAATTCCTCCTCTGCAGTATTGTTACTAATTTGGTTAGCCCAATCTATATGTAGATTAAAGTCACCCATGACAATTGCTGTGCCCTTATTGCATGTGTCTCTAATTTCCTGTTTAATGCCATCCCCAACCTCAGCATTACTGTTTGGGGGCCTGTATACAACTCCCAATAACATTTTCTGCTCCTTGGTATTTCTCAGCTCTGCCCATACAGATTCCACATCATCAGAGCTAATATCCTTCCTTACTAGATGATCAGCCATGATCTCATTGAATGGCGGAGCAGGCTCGAGGGGCCGATTGGTCTACTCCTGCTCCTATCTTCTATGTTTCTATGTGTTAATCTCCTCTTTAACCAGCAATGCTACCCCACCTCCTTTTCATTTTTGCCTGTCCTTCCTGAATATTGAATACCCCTGGATGTTGAATTCACAGCCTTGGTCACCCTGGAGCCATGTCTCCATAATCCCAATTATATCATATCCATTTACATCTATTTGCGCAGCTAATTCATCCACCTTATTAGGAATGCTCCTCGCATTAAGACACAAAGCCTTCAGGCTTGTTTTTTTTAAACTCTCAGTCCTTTTAGAATTATTATTTACTGTAGCCCAGTTTGATTTACACCCTTGATTTCTCTGCCTTCCACTTTTGCTTTTCTCCTTCCTGTCTTTTGTTTCTATCCTTGCTTCCCTTTCCTCTGTCTCCCTGCACAGGTTCCCAACCCCCTGCCATTTTAGTTTAAACCCTCCCCAACAGCACTAGCAAACACTCCCCCTAGGACATCGGTCCCGGTCCTGCCCAGGTGCAAACCGTCCAGAACCGGTCCCACCTCCCCCAGAACCGGTTCCATTGTCCCTGGAATTTGAATCCCTTCCCCTTGCACCATTCTTCTAGCCACGTATTCATCTGAAATATCCTTCTATTTCTACTCTGACTAGCACGTGGCACTGGTAGCAATCTTGAGATTACTACCTTTGAGGTCCTATTTTTTAATTTACCTCCTAACTCACTATATTCAGCTTTTAGGACCTCATCCCATTTTTTCCTATATCTTTGGTACCTATATGCACCCCTCCAGAATGCCCTGCAACCGCCCTGAGACATCCTTGACCCTTGCACCAGGGAGGCAACATACCATCCTGGAGCCTCGTTTGCGGCCGCAGAAACGCCTATCTATTTCCCTTACAATAGAATCCCCTATCAGCATAGCTCTCCCGCTCTTTTTCCTCCTGTTCTGTGCAGTAGGACCACCCATGGTGCCAGGAAGTTGGCTGCTGCTGCCTTCCCCCGATAAGCAGGCAAAGTATCACCAACCTTTAATAGCAATACACAAATGGACATCGCAATGTGATATGCACCTCGGGGATACCTTCTTTCAGCTCCTACCATCACTTATATAGTGACAGTAATTACTTAGGTCGGAATTGGGGGGTAAGATAAGCTGGAGGGATAAGTTGCACCACCTTGGCACCGCTAACATGCATTAGGTGGGCTCCCAGTTGCCTTAATAGGACCCAGCACTGTTTTTAGAAGATAAATCAGGTGCAGTTTTTTAGCAGTAGATTTGTGATGATAGCCTGTAAGAACCTATTTCATTTACCACCCCAAATCTACCTCAAAAAGCCAATAAGTCAATGAAAAACCAGCCAAAGGAGTCAAAAAAGTGCCAGGCTTAAAAACAGGTCATCGGATCAGTATATGCACATCACATTTACAATATTAACTCCAATGGCTTACATGCTTTCATCACACACTTTAGAATATTTACTTTCTAAAATAATCAAAGTCACCTTCTGTGTAGATTTTTAAATAACCTCTTATTTCAACGATGATTAATTTTCAGGACAGCATTTTACATCTTGCATTATACCTATCACCATTGGCGTCTGAGCAGCTGAGCTCTATGTTGTTGCTCTAATGTGTTGAGCCACCAAGTGGTAGGATGTTGGTCTGTAGACACATTCCCCACACAGAGGCCGGAATTTTCCCACAAAAAAACAGGTGGGTTTGGAGCATGGGGGCAGTTAAATTGTTAAAAATGTACATCCCAACCGGGTCCCGCCTCCAACCCGCCCACTTCCGGTTTTGACGGAGGCGGGACGGAGGACGGGCGACCAACCCGCTCGCCGGGGGCGTTACCTCAATTTAAATGTTGTAATGAGTCTGGCAGCCTCTATTTTCCCCTCCATTTTGAATTTCGTGAAATCCGGCAGTTAAACAGAGGCGGGTACTGCTGCATCCAGGAGGTAAGTGGATTTATACCTACCTCCTGAATTCAGGGTCCTGACCATACCCACCCCCAGTAATCGGAACCCCCCCACCCCCCTTCCACGAGGCCTACAATCACATTCCCAGACCTCCCCCCACCACCCAGGCCTCCCTCCCCAACGATGATGAATGATGATGAGGCCGGCCCCGATCCTCTGCCCACCCCCCTCCCCCCACTCCCCACGATCCCTGATCACCCCCATCGCCTGCCGATCCCCAGCTGAACCTGCAACCCCACCCCTGCTGATCCTCCCTCTCCCTCCCTCCCGCCGATTGCCAACCCCCTCCTGATTTCCGACCCACCCCCACCCCCCCGCCAACCCCCGCCCCCGCCGATCCAGTCTCTCAAGCTGGCTGGCTGCGGGCAGGAAACCAAGGCCTCACATTCAAATTAAGCCCTGCCGGTAAAGTCGGCAGGGCCTGTGGGAAACCCAGCCTCCCGTGTAACCCGTCTGCCTCGAAACCAACCACGTCCCCAACCCGCTTCCCCGAAGAAAATTCCGGCCAGAATTTTCTTCACCTTTGGGAAGAAAGAAAACAAATGCATTGAGAGAAATTGGGCAACGGAATGTTCCATCCCAACAGTCGCTCTGAATCCCTGCTAAAGGATGCAACTTTGCAGCAAGCAGATTCCCCAAACTCTAATCTGCTTTGATAAGACTGGGTAACTACTGTTTCACTTTGCAATCTTTGACTGCATCAAGTTGTCCCTGTTTGGTCAGATTTAATTTAGAACTCCTCCTATACTGTTGCTGTATTTACCAAAATAATTTAAAAAGTCACTATTTCTGGCGCTTCAATGATTAAAAACTGAAAGGGCCTGAAATTCATGTACTTACTGCCATTCCGTAGCGCCATGAAATGGCGATAAAATGGTGACCGCCGCTCTTTCGCCAGCTGGATGACGGGTCCGGCGGTGGCCGCCATCTTCCTCTGCCCCTTTGTGCTGCCGGTAACTGGCAGCGCCCTGTAAAAAAAAATGGCGGCAGGGTGACGTCAATCGACGTGCAACGTCGACTTAATGTCACCAACGTGAACCTTGACCCTAGCACTGAATTCAGCACTGGCGTGCAGGCAGGACGACAGTGGTGATGTCTGCAGCTCTTAAAGGGACACACATATCATTCACGTAAGTTTGAATTTAAGGCTTTGGACTGTGATTTTTGATTTTACTGAAGTGGTGGCTTGCTGCAATAGATGTGAAAAGTTTTTTATGTGTGTAGGTAGTGCTGCTGGACGCTTGTAAGGGCTCGGATGGTAAATTAAGGCCTTTGAGAAGACAGAACATGCTGCAAATTCTCAGTAGGTCACGCAACATCCATGGAGACATGCTGCTTGACCAACTGAGTATTTCCAGCATTTTATGCTGTCATTTCATAGTTACAGCATCCGCTTGCAGAGGGAAGAGGAAAACACAGAAGAGGAGGAAGCCGAAGAGGAGGAATCAGATGGAAGGATGCATCCCATACAGCCCCTTTGTGGCCAGGATATCCGGGATGGAATCATCTGCCTGCGGTCCCACTGGCTGGGCAGGCTGCCTCTTCTTGTTGACCCACTGGCTGGGCAGGCTGCATTCCTTGGGTGTGTGAAATGAGGAAGGTACAAGTGTGCAGTTGCACTGACGGGAGGGCAGGTAAGCAAGAAGTGCATGCCAAAAGGAGGATAACGTACGAGGATACCCGCATCGTGTATCCTTTCAGCCCCACCACTGGCCAAGGGCTCAACCATGCCCCTGCCAAGAATGGCCTGCACCGTCTCCTCTAAGGGGGTGAGGTGAGGCTCAGAATGGGAGATGTGCCTCGTCATTGGTGCAGATTGTTGGTAGGTGTGTGATTGGGGGTTGCACATTGAGCAGTGTGTGAGGCTAGTGGGGCAGTTGGTAGGAAACAGCTTTTGAAGATACATTCACTGACCTTGACTGAGGTTATGAAGCTTCTTTGGGCACTGGAGCCAGGTGGTGAGGGGCGACACTGCTGGCTGTGACAGCCTTGGTGATGTACTCTGTGATGAAATATGCCATTCTTCAGACTCTGTAGTTAACTGTATATATTGTATTGCCTGCTCCGGTGTTTGTACCTTGTATTGTGTATAGGGCACCGCCCCCTTTGTGTGTCGGCTCCACCCATACCTGGCCCTACTTAAGACAAGTCCAGGCTTGTCTTGCAGTAGAACAGCAGCACGCTAGGTGAAGCTAGGTGCAGACACCGGCATCTTTTCTTTGCTAATGAAAGCCTTCTTTTATTCTGCTAACTTCGAGTCTTGGAGTTATTGAGGCGCATCAATTTTATTAGCAAACTTTTAACGATGGATCAACTTTTGAAACCGGAACGCTTGGATTTGGACCCGCATGCTTCGGATGCATCGGCACGGTTTGGACACTGGTTCCAGTGCTTGGAATTCTTTATGGCCAACTCCGAAGCCGTCACAGCCTCTAAAGCCACCGGAGATGTGAAACTCGGGATCCTGCAGAATCGGGTAAGCCACCGGGTTTTTCCACTCATACAAGACGCCGCCACCTACCTGGATGCCTGCAACATTCTAAAGGCCCAATATCAGCGGCCTACCAACGAGGTGTACGCCAGGCACCTGCTTGCTACCTGCACACAGCGACCCGGAGAGTCGCTAGAGGACTTTCTAGTCACCCTAAAAGTGCTTGGCAAAGACTGCAAATGCAAAGACGTGAAAGCCACGGTATACACAGACGAGCTGATTCGGGATGCCTTTATCGCAGGCCTTAGCTCTAATTACATCTGGCAGAGACTGCTAGAGAAAACGGGCCTAGATCTGACACAGGCTGTGGACACAGCGCGATCGTTGGATGTGGCTCAGAAGAACTCTGACTCCTACTCGGCAGGCCGCGCGGCCCACGCCGCCTCTGCTTCCCCGCCCGGTAGCCCAACACCGTCGGGGCCCTGCTCTCCCCCCAGAAGCCCTACGACCGCCGTGACGCATCGGGGCCCCAAATGCTACTTCTGCGGGCAGCCGAAGCATACCAGGAGCCTGTGCCCGGCGAAAAGCACCACCTGCTTTAAGTGCAGTAAGAAGGGGCACTTTGGGAAGGTGTGCAGAGGGAGCCCCGCAGGCAAAACCGCCACCGCCGCGTGCGCGCCGTGGGAGCGGCCATCTTGGACGCCGTCTTGTCCGACCTCGTGGGGTCCGCCATCTCGTGAGCAGACAGCGTGGACGCCATCTTACCCGGCCTCGTGTGGCCCACCATCTTGTCCCGATCAGGGCCCTACAGTGGCGTCGATCACAGTGGACCAGTCCAGACCGCACCCACTATCCAAATCGATGGTGGACATTGAGGTAAACGGGTGCAAGGTTAAATGTTTAATTGACAGCGGGAGCACAGAGAGATTCATTCACCCTGATCTGGTACAACGACTCTCTCTAACTATAGTCCCTACTCAGGGCAGGATCTCTATGGCCGACAAAACCCAGATATTGACTATTGCGGGTTACTGCGCGGTACGATTGTCCGTTAAAGACACTGTATATAATAATTTTAAACTGTTAATTATGAAGGATTTATGTGTGAGCGTGATCTTGGGCCTGGATTTTCAGTGCCACCACCAAAGCATCACGCTCAATTTCGGTGGGACCCAGCCGCCCCTCACAGTGTGCGGCCTGGCTACCCTAAAGGTAAAGCCACCTTCGCTATTCGCGAACCTTACCCCTAACTGCCGGCCAATAGTGACCAAAAGCAGGAGGTACAGCTGGGAGGACAGGCGGTTTATCGCGACCGAGGTAGACAGGCTCCTGAAGGAGCGCATTATTGAACGCAGCAACAGCCCGTGGCGCGCCCAAGTGGTGGTTGTGAGGGGTAGTGAGAAGAAGCGGATGGTGATTGACTATAGTCAAACAGTCAACATCTATACCCAACTAGACGCCTACCCGCTACCCCGCATATCCGAGATGGTGAACCAAATCGCCCAATACCAGGTGTTCTCCGCCATCGACCTCAAGTCAGCGTACCACCAGCTCCCTATCAGACCAGAGGACCGTTCGTACACCGCCTTCGAGGCAAACGGACGCCTCTACCAGTTCCTCAGAGTCCCCTTTGGGGTGACGAATGGGGTCTCGGTCTTTCAGAGGGAGATGGACCGAATGGTCGATGACCACCACTTGCAGGCAACCTTCCCCTATCTCGACAACGTCACCATCTGCGGCCACAACCAACAGGACCACGACTCAAACCTCGCGAGGTTTCTGAAAACCGCACAAAAACTCAACCTCACCTACAACGAGGACAAGTGCATTTTCAACACCACGCGCCTCTGCATACTAGGCAGCGTGGTGGAGAATGGAGAAATCGGACCAGACCCCGACCGATTGCGCCCCCTACGGCAGCTGCCCCTGTCCAACACTCCCAAGGCCCTGAAAAGGTGCCTGGGGTTATTCTTGTATTATGCCCAATGGGTCCCTAACTACTCCGATAAAGCCCGTCCCCTCTTGAAAGCATCCTCTTTCCCGCTCTCTGCTGAGGCCCATGCTGCCTTCAAAAGCATTAAGCAGGATATTGAGCGGGCCACGCTACAGGCAGTGGACGAGAACACTCCCTTTCAAGTGGAAAGTGATGCGTCTGACTTTGCCTTGGCGGCCACCCTCAACCAGGCAGGGCGGCCCGTAGCTTTCTTCTCGAGGACCCTCCAGGGGCCCGAGATCAGACACTCCTCCGTGGAAAAGGAGGCCCAAGCCATCGTGGAGGCAGTGCGCCACTGGCAGCACTACCTAGCCGGCAAACGCTTCACCTTACTTACCGACCAGCGGTCGGTAGCGTTTATGTTCAATAATAAACAGAGGGGGAAGATTAAAAATGATAAGATTCTTAGGTGGCGGATCGAGCTCTCCACCTTCGAGTACGACATCATATACCGGCCGGGGGCCCTTAACGAATCCCCCGACGCCCTCTCACGAGGGATGTGCCAACGCCACCGGGGATCGGCTACAGACCCTCCACAACGACCTCTGCCACCCAGGGGTCACACGGCTGTTCCACTTCATAAAGTCCCGCAACTTACCCTACTCGATTGAGGAAGTTCGGTCCCTGACCAGGAACTGCTGCACTTGCGCTGAGTGCAAGCCTTGGTTCTACCGCCCTGATACAGCCCGCCTAATCAAAGCTACACGGCCCTTTGAGCGGCTTAGCTTAGATTTCAAGGGCCCCCTCCCGTCCGTCGACTGCAATGTCTACTTCCTGAACATTGTGGACGAATACTCCCGTTTCCCATTCGCCTTCCCCTGCCCAGACATGACCAGCGCCACGGTCATTAAATGCCTCAACAGCCTGTTCTGTCTGTTCGGTATGCCAAGCTATATCCACACGGATAGGGGGGCGGCCTTCATGAGTGAAGAGCTACGCCAGTACATGCTGTCCAAGGGGATTGCCACGAGCCGTACCACCAGCTACAACCCCCGGGGTAACGGTCAGGTGGAGCGAGAGAACGGGACAGTATGGAGGGCAGTCACCCTAACTCTAAGGACCAAGGGCCTCCCTATCTCCCGCTGGCAGGAAGTCCTCCCAGATGTGCTCCACTCAATACGGTCACTATTGTGTACCGCCACTAATGCCACGCCTCATGAGCTAATGTTTGTGTTTCCCCAGAAATCCACCTCAGGCGTATCCATACCGTCATGGCTCTCCACCCCAGGTCCGGTACTTCTGCGAAAGCATGTGAGGGGTCACAAGACGGACCCTCTCGTGGAGCCAGTGCACCTGCTCCACGCCAACCCACAATATGCGTATGTCCGGCACACCGACGGACGGGAGGACACTGTGTCCATAAAAGACCTCGCCCCAGCCGGTAACAACAGCAACAACGACTACAACAACAACAACCACAACAACTATTACCCACCCACTATTCTTTCATCACCCCCAGAAGAACACCAGCCAACGGTACCCCCACCACCTACCCCCCCACCACCTACTCCTTCAACAACCCCGGTGGCGCCCCCGGCAGAGACCCAGGAGACCACCCGGGACACCCAGCCGGCACCCGCGGCACCGCAACCGTTACGTTGGTCACAGAGGACTATCACACCCCCGGACAGACTAAATCTGTAGAAGGGGTGAATGTGATGAAATATGCCATTCATCAGACTCTGTAGTTAACTGTATATATTGTATTGCCTGCTCCGGTGTTTGTACCTTGTATTGTGTATAGGGCACCGCCCCCTTTGTGTGTCGGCTTCACCCATACCTGGCCCTACTTAAGACAAGTCCAGGCTTGTCTTGCAGTAGAACAGCAGCACGCTAGGTGAAGCTAGGTGCAGACACCGGCATCTTTTCTTTGCTAATAAAAGCCTTGTTTTATTCTGCTAACTTTGAGTCTTGGAGTTATTGAGGCGCATCATACTCCCACATCGTTCTTTCTGGAGGGCTTCCTGGCCCCTGTGGGTAGAGGGCTGCTCTTGCAGTGTTGACCCTCTGCATAAAGCTGGAGTGCTGCATGTGCGATCCTCAGTGCCCCTTCCCTGGTTTGCTGAGCCATTTGTGTTAGTGCTAAAAAATGTATTGTTTCACTGCATTTTATTTTGTATTGCTTCAGTGTGCATGGCCCCTTTAATTCTCAGACCTCTTCATTGCCCACAATTCCGTGCGAGCACCACAGCTTCGCTCACAGAGGCTGTGGGAAGCTACAGCGCTGGACCTGGACAGGAACTTCGCCCCGGATCCCTCCAGCAACGCCATCTGGATGGCATCACATGGAAGGTGAGTGCTGCCCCACCTATCTCCGTGCCCCCCAGACCAATTTCACTCGCTTAGCATTGCGGCCATTTCCAGCAGCCGTTAACACCGGCAACTTTGCTGGCGATTACGAATTTTTCAACCCATAATTTCTAAAGCAGCGTATTATATTTCCCCAACCTACTAGCCTGGTGTAACTTCAAAGAAGGCAAATCAAATGATTGACACTGCAGTAAATGTACTTATTCACAGCTTGTTTTACAATAACTCAATGTCATTACACATGCTTCAAAATGTCTTCTGTTTAAATCGCACTTTATCCCAGATTTCAACTAAATATAGACAATGAACAGTTGGAGTAATTTAATGTGTATTTTTTTCTAACCTTTTTATTTAGTCTGTAACATACAGTTTTTATTTAGGATGAACAGGACTTTCAGCTCCACTCTTTTGGAGCAGGACTGGTAAACTGACATCATCTGCCCTACATTCAGAGGAGTTCTATTGACGTGAGCTTGCGTCCACTGGGAATTGCTATGAGTCTATCAGGACTTCTTTGATTTGTGACGAGTGAGTCTAATCTGAACCAGAAGGCCAGGTCTGGATATCAGAGCCAAGCTGATCACAATAAGCAAACATTAAGGCCTAGAAATTAGATCGCGCAGTGCCTGTTTGTGACCTATTTTTCATTCCAATATGGCAGCAGCCTGTGCACGCTCATTTTGCGATGGTTATTTGCCTCACGCCATATTGGGTAAGGCGCCCTGTACCTGTCCAGCAGGCCCACCTGAAACAGGCGTTAGGCCCATTGCTCATGCTATGGTCAGTGCTCTCAGGGATAACAGCAGCCAAATCAGGACCACTGGAGGCTGCCAGCAAAAAGGGAACATTTCTTTTTAATTACCTAAATTTGAAGCTAGAAGGGGCAGGAGTGGTCCTTCTGGCTTCACATTAAAATGCGGGCACTGCCGGCCATCGATTATACCCCCGCCAATCTCCATGGTCTCCAAAACTGAGCCAATATTTAAAAAATATTTGGATTCCCATGTCCAGTTTATCAAAGTTCAAGATTCAACTAATTGAAAAATCTTGTGTTTTCCCTTCATTTTTTTCAATGTTCTTTTGGCTCATCTTTATTCCATTTCTGCTGTATTTTTCCTCCCTTTACATTTTTTCATTATGCTACATTTCTGCACACATAAAATAACCAAGGGGGTGAAATCACACTATAGAATTAACACAAACGCATCAACATTCATACAAAATTCTTTTGTCTAATACTTTAATAAAGTCGTTAACCAAATTTCTTGTGTTTATTAGAGGGTTTTTATGCTGATATACAGTGTGATTTTGCTCAAAGTAGGCAGGATCCCTTTAGAAGCTGCCTTTTTTAAAACTCTTCTGCAGGTATTTTAACTTTCACATCTCATTAATAGAGCAAATAATCCATCAAATTAATTATTAATGGTCTTGCTGCTTTTGGCAAATTCATTTTGGCTTCAGAGGCTAAATGTTTTAGAACGACAGATCCATGAAGAATTAATTTAAGCTTTGGGGTTAGAGGCTAGATAGACAACACAGAAAAACTGAATATTCATTCACCTCTGAGACCTGGGTAACAATCCAGCTTGGACCAACGGCTTTAAAGATCCTACATGAAATTACTTCAAGCAGTCTCAAGTTCCTGATTGCTGTGGGTCCAGAATATATAACTGCACACAGTTTAATGTGAGTCAGAAGAAGATTTCATAAAAATATCTGATTCAGGAAATTGAATTGTTGCTATCAAGGGACCTTTAACTTGCCTCATAAGATAAATAAGAGGAGGAAGTCTATTCAGCCCATCTTGGTTCATCCATCCAGAAAGACCTGACAGTGCCCATTCCCCATTATAACATATATTGGCCCAGAAATTCGGGTCGGGGGCTTCCGCGGGTGTAAGCCCCCGACCTGCACTTACCTAGCGCGCCGGCCGTTGAGCTGTGGGTCTGCGTGAAATTCCGATCCTGGGCCTGCTCCAACTGCCGGCACGCAGTGCTTACGTGTCCCAGGGGTGCAGTTAGTTCGAAGCGTCCCCTGGGATCACGTGGGCCATGGGGAGCCAATCGGAGTAGGGAAATGCCCATTCATAAGTTTGACAGGAAGAGCTGTGAAAACTTAGAAATACTATGGGCCCCAAAACATCATTAAATCTTTAAATAAATTTTTTTTTAAATCACATATTTTAAATAAACTATAAATTACATGACATAACTATTTTAAACAATAATTTAAATGTTTGAAAAAAATAATTTTATTTTCTAATGGGGCTAAAAATAAACTTACCTTTAACGTATTTAAAAATAATAAACCTGTGGAAAAAATGTTTTAATTTTAATTAATTCACCACTTACCTTGTAAAAAGCAGGCCTTACGCCTGCTTTTTACATGTCTAACTTCTGGAGACTTACCCTCCTGGGAAAACCTGTAAAAAAAACGTAAGTTCGATGCGCACGCGCAACCTCTCCTGCGCACGCGTTCTAACTCTGAACCCCTTCTTTCAGGGGAACGGAAGTGCCGGTTTCCCATGCATGCACAATGCATGCAGGAAACCGGCACTTCCATTGGGCCTACGGGTGAGTACCCCATGCGTACTCACCCGTGGAGACCCGAATATCTGGGCATTGTTTTTCCAAAATGATTCCAGGCTGTTGCCTCCATTGCCTTGTACAGAGTCCGCTCCCTGTGACGGTTACTCTTTGTGTGAAGAAGAACCTCTTGACGGCAGCCCTAAATTTGCCTCTTACTAGTTTGAACCAGTTGCTCCATGTACTATTCTCACTATTTAGTTTGAAGGAATTTTCGAGATCTTGGGGGGTGATTTTGCCAATGGGGAGCTTTTGGAGTTTCAGTCCCGCCTCCCGCCTCCATCAATTTCTGGCCAACCCACACTATTTTCCCTTGATTGACCTTGTTAAGCCCACCCAGCGGGCTTAGCAGACCAATTAAGGGAAAGCCGGATGCAGAGAATGTCAACGTATGACGTTTCATCTGTCAAAATGGACATTCTCTGTAGTTTGGTGAGTTCTTGAATTCAAGACCTCATCAAATCTCTTTCTTTTGCAGAAATGAGAGGGTTATTGCATTGGAGAATGCAACGGCCATCTGTCATCTCCAACGCAGAGGTGCGAGACTCTCCGCATACCCATCGACTGAAGCCTGCAGGAAGAAACAAAGGTAAGTACACCTTTACTATTACTTTGCACTTATTTCAGATACTCACCTCTCCACACTTGCACCCATGACTTACCTTCACACCACACTTTTGCACCCCTCCCCCGAACCCTGCAGGCCCACTACTCGCCTCGCTGACCTGGTGGGTTTCAAAGCCTTTGGGAAGCCCACACTTGTGAGGGCAAAAAGGGGATAATCCTATTTCCTGCCTGTTAACTACCTGTTAACAAGCACTTAATTGGCTTTAATCCCTTCCTGCCTCCAAGGAGACGGGACCCGGCATGGGGCGGCTACCCGCCTCCTGGGAAGATGGCATGGAGGCGGGTTGGCCACCCACCCCGTGATTCTGCCATTTTCCTGGCAGTCCCGCCTCCAAACCCACCTTCCCAGGGCTGGCAAAATCCAGCCCTATGTTTCGCATACTACTTACTATCTTAACTACCTCCATAAGGCCACCTTTCAGTCACTTCCATTCAACACTGAAAAGCCCAAATTTTTCTAGTCTTTTCTCATACCTGAGACCTCTGAGGCTAGGGATCAACCTTGTCGCCCTTGTGTCTCGGTGATCAGCACACCGTACTCAAGACATGATCTGACCAAGGCACTGTCGAGTTTGCACATGGCTTCCTTTGACTTGCAATCTACAGTTTCGGCTATATAGTTCAGAATTCTGTTTTCTTTGTTGATTGTTCTTCAGCAGTGGCTGGAGACATCAGGTATTGAATCGACCAGAGCCCCTAAAGCTCTTTCAACTTCATCTTTAGAAATCGCATTATCATTCACAGAGCATATGTGTTGCCCATTTCTTCTTCCTATTTACATTACACTTGTCCATATTAGCTTTTATTTATCATTGTTTTGCCCACTTACATATTTTGTCCAGCTTATTTTGTTCTTCCTGAGCTGTGTCACATTAAAGGATTTCTAACTATGTCGCCTCAAAGGGGATTGTGCTGTAATATATGCTAAAAATGCTTCTATTTGGTCAAATTTTACTCTCATAGGGTTAAATTCGTTGGTCAGACGGGCTAGTAGGTATTGATTATGATTCAGATGGCGTGTCTGAATCAGCATACTTCAGACAATGAAAGTTAACTAGGACATTTCAGCAACTATGCACGCTTATTCAGGTGGAAATGACTAAATTCACTTGAGCTCAGTAGGGTTGGTTTCCAGGGTCATCTGGTGAGATTCTGTTTCCTGGAGTCAGAATTAATAGGAGAATGAAACCCATATTCAGGGTCAGTTGGGTTTAACAAAAGGGTGAGAGAAGGCCGGTCTTAGCTTGCACTGGGAATTAAGATATAGCGGGTGAGTTTTCCCAGCTAGAAGCTGACTGGAAAGAAATCATGAGATGAAGTGAATGTATTACCTGCTATCGGGGGTAGCGTCGCATGTTTCTGTTGTTTTGTGGTGTTAACGGGAAACATTATTGAAATTTTGAAAAGTTTGTATTTGTTGCTTTTGTTCCGTCACGTGTGTTCTTCAAAATAAACCAGCTTTTTGATTTGTCAATGATCTGGTCTTACCAGAGTGTTCATCAGTTGCACCTATCGAAAGATGCCAGAAGTTTACGGTATTCAGTTCACGGTTTGCATGTGAGGGGAGATGCAGTGTTGCAAACCCTGGGTTACCCTATTATATAAGTAGATATTGGGCAGTGTGAGTCAACTCTGGGATGTAAGGGGCATGGGATCTGCTGATGGAATGACTGACGCCACTGAATCCAAGTAGGTATCTAGGGGAGACATCAAATTTATAACAGCTGCCTCTTCAGATTCAACTGTTCCTCCTAGTTTGGTAGTATCTGCAAATTTGACCGATTTGCATTGAGCTTCTGAATCCAGATCATTAATATACACTAGAAACAGTTAACAGTCCCAAAATAGATCACTGCAATACCTCTTTCTAAATGTCCACCACCATCCTGAAATAATTTCTTCAACTAGAACCCATTTCCTTTCAACCCAACAACCAATTTCTTAACCAAAAGAGGAACAACCAATTTCTTAGCTATTCTCAACAAAATTAAACTGAATCCCCCCTCTTTTAAGCACCCATTGCGTGGAACTTTGTCAAATCCATTTTGGAAATCTAGATACACCCAATGGGTATTTTTGCAGGGGATCTCGGGATTGGCCACCAGAATTTTGGTGGAAGATCAGCAGAAATCGCATTTACATGGTTTATCCGAGAATTTCCATCTATCTGCTGCTGAAGTTACAACGGCCGATTGGGAGATTCCCGGAGGAAATTCCCAGTGGTCATGTTGTAGAGCTTTCCAAAGCCTACTTAGGATTCTACTTCCTCAAAGTAGATCAGAAGTTTGATCAGACACGATCTTTCCCCTTCAAATTTCACATTTGTTGTTTACTACTGTCATCTTTGAGATAAGGCATTAAATCGTCTGCCTGTTCATGTGGACATAAAAAAAAATGTTGCTTTTTTTTTTGAAGAGGAGTAGCGAGTTTTCCTGGTGTCCTGAACAACATTGAGCCCTCAGGTAACGCTAACAAAAACACAGATAACCTGATCATTTATCTCACAACTGGTTGTGGAATCTTGCTGTGTGCAAATTGGCTGCCACATTTGCCTATGAAACAATAGTGATTACACCACAAAATAGTTTTACAAATGGAGGTTATTTCTTTGCTTCCTAACTTGATTATTAATGTACAGACAATCCTCCAGTTCACTCCTGTCATTTTACCTAGTATTGAATTAAGTCTAATGGGCTGTGGTTTCCTGCATCTGCTTTATCACCCTTTTTGAGAATGGGCACATGAGCATGTTTCCAATCTATTACTAGTCTTAGACTCCCTAAGAATAAGTATCAGTGCCTCACAAATCTCTTCCCTTTCTTGTCTTTCAGTACAGAGATAAATACTATCTGTCCTTAGGAATTTGTTTGTTTTGAGCCCTTTTGGCCTGTCTAGGAGTTATATCTCATTTATAACAAAGTGGAAATGCAAAATTCAGATCTGTACAACTTTAAATTCAATTAGTAATACCCTCAAAACCACTGAATCATACATTCCAATAAGTTTTGTTGTGCTGCTGTGTTTCCTACATTACAACAGTGATTACACTTCAAAAGTACTTAATTGGCTGTAAAGCACTTTGAAACATCCTGAAGTCCTGAAAGGCGCTATATAAATGCAAATTCTTTCTTGTTAAGCTGTTCCCTTATTCCTTTGAAGTTAAAATTTTTAAATGATATGTCTGCCTCCTTGTGTTCAATACTTCTGAACCCAGATCATGTCAAACTTGATTATTCTGTGGTCGCTGTGCCTCAAGATTTTCACCTCCTGTATGTTGTTTGGGTAACTCACCAACATCAGGACAGAATGTCTAACCATTCTATGCCTGGCCTAAGAGAAATGTCCTCCTGCACCTAAATAAGCACACATTTTAACAGTAAGAAGCTCAGAGGGGTGAAAGTTAAAATACAACACTCAAATGGCAACATTGACCAGTAGGTGCTTAAAAGGAAAGTTGTGAAACAGCGTAAACAACAAGAACAACATCTTTAATTTATATAGCACCTTTTATATAGTAAAACATAGCGAGGTGCTTCACAGGAGCATTGTCGGGCAAAACTTGACACCAAGCCACATTATGACAAGTGACCAAAATTTTGATCGAAGACGTATTTTTGAGGAGCGGCTTAAAGAAAGAAAAAGAGGTAGAGAGGTGGAGACGTTCAGAGAGGGAATTCCAGAGCTTAGGGCCTAGATGGCTGAAGGCATGGCTGCCTACAATGAGGTGAAGGATGCACAAGAGACCAGAGTTGGCTTATCTTACCTAACACCTCAAAAGAGCTTTATGTTGCCTTGAATTTCCAGAGCTTAGACAGATGTACTTTCTTCAGTGAAGAAATCCATTCCACCAATGACAAACAGTCCATCAATATGTGACACAGCTCTGTGCTCTTAGAGTGAATAACATTTTGAGTGAACTTCTTTATTTATTTTCTTCAAAAGTTGGGGAATGCAACAAGTTAACCACAGTGCATTGACTGGTTTAACGCCAACTAAAATGACAAACCTCATTTAAATATAAACATTTCCAGTGCCAATGTTGAAATAATTGCATGAAAATGCAAATTCATATTGCACAGCTTTTGCTCTAACTGAAGGAACACTCCAAGCCAGCCAATCGTATCTCCCAATAAGATTCTCGTGAGAAGGTTGAATAAAAGACCCAAATTAGCAGCCAATTGAATTGTAGGTTATTACGGTCAAATTTGATCAATTGCGGATCAGGAGCTCACCCTCACAGTGTGAACGTACAGTAAGCCTGTCATTTTAAATCACAGCTCAGGCTACAGTATACTTTGAAATATTCTGATACAAGTCATTTTAACCTAGCACATTTCAATTTTCTTCTGGTGTGTCTGGCATGTATATGGGACATTTTGATCGAGTAGAAACAGACAGCAGCACATCTAAATGTTACAATGTTCTGCTCTGGGTACACGATACAAAACACACTGGACGAAAGGGACATTCTTCTCAAATCAAATACTCTGCAAATAACTAAACAGTGCCGCCGGGAATTTCCTCTTGGTTCCAACTATTGGCTGCAGTAACTTTAGCAGAAATTCACCCCCCACCCAGTTTACAACTTGTAAACGGGGTGCCCACCGAACTTCTGCTGAAGGTACGGTGGCCGATTGGGAGAATCCCTGAGGAAATTACCAGTGTGTGACTATCATCCTGTCGATAACATGTAGGACATGGAATTCACCAATTAATTTGCTCTCTTTCCATCTTAGAGTAAGTGATTTAATTTTACACCAACAACTTTGTTAGATTAATACTTTGGGCTAAAAATTCGGTACCTTAGTGCCTCCCGTTATCGCCCCCGGGGGCAATAACAGGACGCTAGCGACTTACCGATTAGGTGCAGCGAAATGAACGACTTCCGCTAAATTGGCCGAGAGGTTTGTGGCGGCGGTAATACATTGCGCCACAATCTCTTGTGCCCGGAGATCGTGACATCATTGCCGTGCGCATCATCCTGGTAGCGCCCTGGACCCAAACTTCGGTTCTGCCCCCTGCAACATCACTGGGTGACAACACTGACAGCTGCAGGAGGCGTTGTTCAGGAGGCCAGGAGCTTCAGAGGCGCAAGTAAAAAGGGATGTTGGTGCGGGTAGGAGAAAAATTTTAACACCACTTCAAGTCATTTTTTTCGATTGCTCCTGGGCCGCAATCGATCAGCCCAGCACTCTGCTGGATTGCATGGGGCTAATCAGGTTGGATCGTGGCTGCCGCTGGGAACCAGCTAACTGGTCCCAATGCAGAGCCTGCGGCGATGGCCTTTCCCTTTAAGGGAGTAAAGGAGCCTCCATTCCCGGCAGCGCTGCCCTCGACATTGGGCAGCACTGCACCACTACTGCCCCTCTTGCCGGCTTTAGTGTTCCAAGGGAAGTGGCAGTGCTTGATTTAGTGCTCCATTTCCCTTTTGGGGCGCTAAAACACAATTTCGCTGTCGCGGCGCTTATTAGTGCCGGGCACTAAAGTTAGTGCCCATGCGATGTTAGCACCCCAAAATGGTCAATACCGAATTTTATTATTCCTACCTTTCCATTCAATCCCATTTCCTCTGCCCTTGTTGAAATCATTCATTTCTAACACCATCATTGTAGAGTATATGGATGCAGGATGCAAGCTCCCATGGAATTCCCATGCTGGCCTCTAAGGATGCATTTGCACCATAAGTTTTGCGCCGAGGTGATTTCTTCTTTCCGCCAAATCTAGAGTTGCAGTGTAAATCCAGAGTCAGCACTCAATCTGACGCCAAGTGAAGCGGAGTGAGGCTCCCTATAAGCCTTACACTGTTGTGATTTGACACTGTATGGAGAGTGGTAGGGACTAAAGTAAAAGGAAAGAAAGACTTGCATTTATATAGTGCCTTTCAGGACCTCAGGACATCCCAAAGCGCTTTAAAGCCAATTAACTTTGTTTTGAAGTGTAGTCACTGTTGTAATGTAGGAAATGCACCAGCCAATTTGCACACAGCAAGGTTCATCAAACAGCAATGTGATAATGACCAGATAATCTGTTTTAGTGATGTTGTTTGAGAGATAAATATTGGCCAGGTCACCGTAGAGAACGCCCCAGCTCTTATTTGAAAAGTGCCCTGGGATCTTTTGCGACATTTCCGACAGGGTGACATTCCCTCAGTACTGCACTTGTGTATCAGCCTAGAATTTGTGCTCAAGTCCCTGGAGTGGGACTTGAACCCATGACCTTCTAACTCAAAGGCAAGAGTGCTACTCACTCTATTATCAAAGAAAGCTTGCAGCCAAGGCTATGTAGCCTTGGAACAATATTACAGTCAACCATAAGGAAGGTAGTTGCTCATGTCATGTCATATAATTACATTGTCCTTTTCTCAGACAGTGACAGCCATTAAACATTGTCCACTCCTGGCAGCCTAACTGTAGGTGGAATGTTGTAATTCAAGCCAGCTGCCTGTCCCTGCCATCATGCAGCCCTGGCCACATTTCTTCTTGTACCTGATTAAGAGTCAAGGGGCATAACTTTGACTTTGAGTAATAGTGTAAAATGGTGATAGTGAATTGGTAGCCTGATCCCCATTTTTATTTCCATATGGAGATAAAACAACAACAATAACTTGTGTTTATATAGCACCTTTAACATAGTAAAATGTCCCAAGGCGCTGCACAGGAGTATTTACAAGACAAAAAATTTGGCACCAAAAATGGGGAAGAGATGTAAAACAAATTACCAATTCGCTATCACCCATTTTACACTATCGCACAAAGTCAAAATCTACCCCAAGGAGTCCTCTGTGATGATTGTTCTAGACACTACTCACCCTGATTCAACACTACATCAGTATATGATATAATTCACCTCAGCACAGGTAATTATTGTAACTGAAATGTGCAGCAATCAGAATTTCTCAACCTGTGTTGATCTCATTCCTCACCTAAATGCAAGAAAATGCTGCAGTGTCACTGGATTTGGCAAAGATTTGGTGTAGAATTTCCACCAGCATTCCCTGATCTCCAATCGGAATTCTAGTGCAAGATTTGTGAGAATCCTAGAGAAAAGGGGTGAGCAGCCATTTGTGCCATTTCTCCTAGGTTCCCGACAACCATTTCTTGAAGCTCCGGTGGGAGATCGAGAGCGTCCCCAAGGAAATTCCGGCTGCTTCTCTCCTTAGATTCAGCTATGAGCTGGAGTTATAGGTGACAGGTCTGCGGGCTCTTAAGGAAAGAAAGAAGTTGCATTTATATAGTGCCCTTCATGTCCTCAGAGCACCCTAAATTGCTTCGCAATCAACAAAGTACTTTTGAAGTGTAATCACTGTTGTAATGTCGGCAACCTGGCAGCCAATTTGCACACAGCAAGGTCCCACAAACAGCAGTGATAACTGGCAGATAATGAGCAATGGGAGGCCTTCAAAGAGGAGATAGTTCAGGTACAGACTAGACACATTCCTGTAGTGTATGTGCTTTAAGTCAGAACTACTTTTTACAGCTCCTGTATACTGTAGTACCGGCAGTGACCACACCGGTATATAAGCTGTGCGCATGCCTCTGTACCCCAGTCTAGAGATTACCCTCCTCCAGTAAAGACCTGTTATTTGTTTATGTACAGCATCCATGTAATTATTTATCCACTGAACCACGGATCTAACAGTGGTGACGAGTGTTGATGCGAATCTACCTGCAACATAAAAAAAAAAATAGTCGAGTCCAGGAACACGGACGTCGACCGCGAGCAACCGCCCAGCAGCCAGGCAGAGATCCAACTTCGCTGGGGAGGCTGTGGAGAGCCGGGCTTGGTTCCCCAGCCACAACGAGCAGTAAGAGGCCGACGACAGGTCCAGAGCAGACCCTTCCTGAGCAGCAGCGGCTGGAGCCGACCGACGGCAGAGAGAGCGAGCCGGGCAGCATCGACGGGGTAAGAAAGAGGGTGAAGAGAGCAGGGCGCCGCCGGGGGTTGATCACCGAGCGGCGTCGAGGAAAAATACTGCAAACCGGAGAGAGAGAGGGTAAGAAACAGCTGGGTTCTAGACTGAGCGGCATCGACAAATATTAAGAGAAGAACGCGCAGAGCACAGCCAGGGATCACGGGCTGATCAGGGTCCGCGGGGCAAAGCAAGGGGAGATGCCATTGAGCCGCGGAGAAGCAGGGAGAGCGTGGGAGACGCCATTGAGCCGCGGAGAAGCAGGGAGAGCGCGGGAGGCGCCATTGAGCCGCGGAGAAGAAGGAAGAGCACGGGAGATGCCATTTTGCAAAGCCGCAGCGGAGAAGACGGGCGCGCGCGGGAAGGAAGGAAAGCGCGGGAGACGCCATTTTGTGCCAGCGGAGAAGAAGGGGAAGCGCGGGAGGCGCCATTGGTAATAGTTAACGCACAACCAAGGATGCCGAAGAGTGGCAGTATCGCTACGTTCGACAATGAAGTCGAAGATTGGGCAACATATGTGGAACGTATTGAGGTGTACTGCAGGGCGAATGAAGTGCCAGATGCTAATAAAGCACTGGTTCTGTTAAATTCCATGGGTGCAAAAACTTATGGGTTACTGCAAAATCTAATAACCCCAGAGAAGCCGGTAAACAAGAATTTTGAAAGCATAGTAGAAATCCTACAGGACCACTTAAACCCCACACCGCTGCTGATAGCAGAACGATTTAAGTTCCATAAAAGGAACCAACACAAAGACGAAAGCAATGCTGAGTACCTAACGGAACTGCGCAAGCTATCAAAATACTGCCAGTTTGGAGCGGGACTAGCAGACACGTTAAGGGACAAGTTTGTGTGTGGGCTACAAAGTGAAGGAACCCAGAAACGGTTTCTATCAGAAAAGGACCTTACGCTGGACAAAGCTTTCAGTATGGCAGTATCACACGAAGCAGCCGCAAGGGGCACTGCAGAGATACAACGGAGACCGCAAGAATATGGCAGCAACAAAATGACCTATGGAACAGGGAAGTGCTATCGCTGCGGCAGAACAACACATGACCAGAAAGATTGTTGGTTCAAGGACCAAGTGTGCAGACAGTGTGGGAAAGCAGGACACATAGCAAGAGTCTGCAGGTCTGGGAAGAAAACCAACAGGAAGAAATCTCCACAGGAGAAGTACAAAAAGGTACACCAGGTGATGGACAGTGGTTCAGACGAACAGAAAAGTGACAGAGACTCCGGAAGCAAGGAGCTGGGTTGTCTGAAACTACATAATGTAACCGAAATGGAGGATCACCAGACTACCTGGGTTACACTCAAGATAGATGGAGTCCAAGTGGAAATGGAATTGGACACAGGGTCAGCTCTAACAGTCATAAATCAAAGAGACTACAAGCGGCTATTTTCACACATACCCTTGAAAGCTACAGAGATTGACTTGAAGACGTATACGGGGCAAAAAGTCTACCCCAAAGGAAAAATAAGGGTGAAAGTGACATATAAAGGTCAGGAAATACCTAAAATGGATATATATATGTATTGCCAAATGGAGGACCACCACTGCTAGGACGTGAATGGATCCGGAAGATACATTTAGATTGGCATTCCATACAGGCACTGAAGGTGGAGGCCAAAAAGGATGACGATGTCACACCTGGACGACTGTCAAAAATGCTAACGGACGCTAAAGAAGTGTTCCAGGAGGGACTAGGAACACTAAAATGAATAACAGCAACAATTAAAATAGAGGATAATGCAAGCCCAAAGTTTCTGAAGGCCAGACCAGTGCCTTATGCGATCAGACCAGCGGTTGAAGCAGAGCTGGAAGGGTTGGAACGTTCAGGAGTACTGTCCAAAGTGGACTGGAGTGAGTGGGCTACACCCATCGTTCCTGTATTGAAGAGGTCGTTGAGTAATACGCCTGGGGAACCAAAGAAGTTCCGCATCTGTGGGGATTTTAAAGTGACAGTGAACCCAATCCTTCACACAGTGCAATATCCGCTTCCACGAATTGAGGATATTTTCGCCTCGCTATCTGGTGGTAAACGCTTCACCAAAATTGATCTAGCCCAGGCGTACTTGCAAATGGAGGTAGAAGAAGCTTCGAAACATTACCTTACGATCAACACCCATAAAGGTCTCTATCAATACAACCGGCTGGTGTTTGGAGTAGCCTCGGCTCCGGCTATCTGGCAAAGGGCGATGGATCAGGTCCTGCAAGGGATTCCAGGGACCCAGTGTTATATGGACGACATCTTGGTCACGGGCGAAAATGACGGTGATCACCTCGCTAACTTGGAGAAGGTGCTCGCCAGATTAAAGGAATATGGGCTACGAGCTAATCGCCACAAGTGCGAGTTTTTCCAGAAACAGATCTCGTATTGCGGCCACGTCATCGATGAAGAGGGGTTACATAAGTCCCCTGACAAGATAGAGGCAGTAGTCAAGGCTCCAGCACTGGAAAATGTGTCACAACTGAGGTCGTTCCTCGGGCTGGTAAACTATTACCACAAGTTCTTACCAAATTTGTCTACATTATTACACCCGCTGAACACCCTACTGCAAACAGGGGTACCATGGAAGTGGGATGACGAACGTAGATGAGCTTTCCAGAAGTGTAAAGAATTGATCACATCAAAAGAGGTGTTGGTCCATTTCAACCCAGCACTACCAATTCGTTTGGCATGTGATGCATCACCCTACGGCATTGGAGCGGTGCTGTCACACAAATTCCCAGACGGGTTGGAGAGGCCAGTAGCCTTTGCGTCTCGGTCACTAACCTCAGCCGAGCGCAACTACGCCCAGATTGACAGGGAGGCCCTCAGCCTAGTATGGGGAGTAAAAAAATTCAACCACTATCTGCATGGACAGAAGTTCACCTTGCTGACTGACCGCCAACCACTTGTCTCCATCTTTAATCCTAAGAAGGGCGTGCCAGTAATGACTGCACAGCGGTTACAAAGATGGTCCCTGTTTCTAGGGGCGAACCAATATGAAATAAAATATAAAGGCACGAGACAGCATGGGAACGCTGATGGGCTATCGCGCCTGCCACTGCCTACTGTGGAGGAAGCACCAGCAGTGGACCTTATCGAGATATTTTATTCGTCAATAATTGAACGATTGCCAGTAACAAACGCGGATATAGAGAAGGAGACCCGCAATGATCCGACGCTGTCACGGGTATATGAATTGACGGCGAGGGGATGGCCAACACATGGCGACTCACTGTTGCCAGCATTCTCATCCAGAAGAGAACAGCTGTCAGTATGCCAGGGGACAGTGATGTGTGGATCCAGAGTGGTGATTCCACCCAAGTTAAGGGAGAGAGTGCTAAATGAGCTACATGAAGGTCATCTGGGGGGAGTGAAAATGAAAAGCCTAGCTAGGGCTTCTGTGTGGTGGCCGGGAATCGATCAACAAATCGAAGACCTAACTAAGAGCTGCTTAGGATGCCAGAAGGTCCAAAATGCACCACCACATGCCCCTCTACACCCATGGGAGTGGCCCTCCTCTCCATGGCAATGGATGCACATTGATTTCGCTGGTCCATTCATGGACTCAATGTTCTTAATAGCAGTGGATGCTCATTCAAAGTGGCCTGAGGTGATAAAGATGTCTTCAACCACTACAGAGAAAATGATTGCAGTCCTACAGACCATATTTGCCAGAAACAGGTTGCCAGAGCAGGTCTGCTCTGATAATGGACCACAGTTTGTGTCCGACGAGTTCCAAAAATTCATGAAAAGGAATGGGGTAAGGCATTACACATCCGCCCCGTATCATCCAGCCACCAATGGATTGGCTGAGAGGTTCGTACAAACCTTTAAGAAGGCGATAAAGGCCATGTGCGACGAGAAAATTCCACTACAGCATAAGATGGACAATTTCTTATTAGCCTACCGAAACGCGACACATGAAGTTACCAACCAGACCCCGGCCATGATGTTCTTTAACCGACGGTTGAGATCTCGTCTGGACTTGCTCAGATCAAATGTGCGAAGAAATGTTGAGGACAAACAATTCCAGCACATCAACGAGAAGCCGACAAGGAGCTTCAATGTAGGGCAACCAGTCTTGGCTCGGGACTATCGAACAGAGAAGTGGCAACCCGGAACGATATGTACAAGGCAGGGGCCATTAATGTACACAGTGGATGTCGGGGAGAACATTGTGAGACGCCACGTCGATCAGATCTTAGCATCACAGGAATGCGTCAACCCCATGTCTCAAGTACCTGGGGATGAACCCAACATACCGGTAGTATCTACTTCAGACCCAGTAGCAGTGGAACCCGATGAACTACCCAATGAAAGGGGGTCAGAATCGCCTCTGCACCAAGAACAAGAACCTCCGGAAAGGCGCTATCCCGAAAGGGTCAGGAAGCCGCCCCAAAGACTGAATCTATAAATGGACTTTTGTTATTGAATGTACGTGTAAAAATGTAATTGTTATTTGAATATTAAGGGGGTATTATTAATCTAAAAAGGGAGGAATTGTAGTGTATGTGCTTTAAGTCAGAACTACTTTTTACAGCTCCTGCATACCGTAGTACCAGCAGTGACCACACCAGTATATAAGCTGTGCGCATGCCTCTGTACCCCAGCCTAGAGGTTACCCTCCTCCAGTAAAGACCTGTTATTTGTTTATGTACAGCATCCGTGTAATTATTTATCCACTGAACCACGGATCTAACAATTCCTACGAGGGAGAAAGGAAGGGCATCTAAAGCTAGAGTTCCCTGGAGAGGTTGCATAGGAGATTTACTAGAATGATACCAGGGATGCGGGACTTCAGTTATGTGGAGAGGCTAGAGAAGCTGGGATTGTTCTCCTTAGAGCAGAGAAGGTTAAGAGGAGATTTGATATAGGTGTTCAAAATCATGTAGGGTTTTGATAGAGTAAATAAGGAGAAATTGTTTCCAGTGGCAGGAGGGTCGGTAACCAAAGGACACAGATTTAAGATAATTGGCAAAAGAACCGGAGGGAAGATGAGGAGAATGTTTTTTACGCAGCAAGTTGCTATGGTTTGGAATGCACTGCCTGAAAGGGTGGTGGAAGTAGATTCAATAGTAACTTTCAAAAGGGAATTGGATAGATACTTGGAGGGGGAAAATTTGCAGGGCTATGGGGAAAGAGCAGGGGAGTGGGGCTAATTGGATAGCTTTTTCAAAGAGCCGGAACAGGTGCAATGGGATGAATAGCCTCCTTCTGTTATGTATCATTCTATGATTCTATGATAACCTCTTTTAGTGATGTTGATTGAAGGATAAACGTGGACCAGAACACCGAGAGAAATCCCCTGCTCTTCTTTGAATTGTGCAATGGGATCTTTTAAGTCCACCTGAAGATGCAGATGGGGTTTCACCATTTAACATGTCATCTGAAAGATGGCACTACCAACAGTGCAGCACTCCCTCAGTACTGCATTGATGTGTCAGGTTAGATTAGGTACTCAAGATCTAGAGTGTGACTTGAATCCACGATCTTCTGACTCAGAGGTGGGAGTGTTACCACTGAGCCAAGCCTGGCACTTATGCAGGCAGCACCTCCCTAACCCATGACCTCTATCACCTAGAAGGACAAGGGAAGCAAGCGCATGGGAACACCACCGCCTCCAAGTTCCCCTCCAAGTCACATACCATCCTGGAAATATATCACCATTCCTTCATCGTCACTGGGTCAAAATCCTGGAACTCCCTACCTAACAGCACTGTGGGAGTACCTTCACCACACGGACTGCAGTGTTTCAAGAAGACGGCTCACCACCACCTTCTCAAGAGCAATTAGGGATGGGCAATAAATGCTGGCCTTGCCAGCGATGCCCACATCCCGTGAATGAATAAAAAATAAATTATGCAGAAACTGCAGCATGGCCTGTTTAACAGTGGACTAGTCCTTCCCCCCTGCCCCTCAGCCCCTTTTCCCCTCCCCTCTGGATCAAATGAGTTAAAGTGGTATTTTTTGACAGGTTCCAGCAAACTCCTCCCAACATTGGAAAAAAAAATTTGGACAGTTGTACTTCTGATCCCACTGGGCAAACATTGACTCAGGCATCACAGCAGCTTCCAGGGCTCACTCTATTATCAGAAAAAACTTCCGACAAGGAAACTTACCGCCCTGTGATTGTAATTACTGTTTGAAAAGCTGATTACAATTCATGAGCAAAATCTTTTTTTTATATTCGGATATATTTCTAATTTCTAGAATAAAGATGTCACATCACACAGATCTCCAAAAAATATTCTTTGGTCTGTTTATTATGGTCATAAAAATGACAAATGCAAATTGTTCAGTTCTATGTATTTTACAACTGTTTATAAAACACAGCGACAGCTCCATAACTAACCTCATATTCCCAAGAATACATTTCGCTGCCCAACATTACATCATCCCTTGGATTCAAATGCATCTCAGAACCATGGGATAAAATATTCATCTCTGTGTCAGCCATAAGGTTTGATTGTTAAATGGATTTGGACATTATCAACATTATTACTGAGCACTGCTTTAGAATAGATGCAACAAAGAATGAACAGGGACTGGTCTTTAAGTGTACAGTTAATTTTCTGTCATAGTTCATTCTTTGTCACCTATTAATAATTTCTTATCCACCAGTAATGCAGTATTTCCGCAACCATGCAACTTAATCCTTCCTGCATTCTTCTCTTCCATTACAATCATAGAATCATACAGTACAGAAGGAGGCCATTTGGCCCATCATGCCTGTGCCGGCTCTTTGAAAGAGCTATCCAATTATTCCCATTCCCTTGCTCTTTCACCATAGCCCTGCAAATTTTGCCTTCTCCCAGCCTCTATTTTAGATTTTAATTCCATTTTTACTCGCTCAGAACTGGACGAGGATTCTGAACTTTGGGCAGAGTTCTGGCAGGGCAGAATTTGTGCATGTGCCTCCAAATCCGCTCCAATCCAGAACCATTCTTTCCTGGGAAGAGGGAGCCTGCCAATTTAAAGGTACTAAATCCCAGCGGTACTGCAGCAGGGATGCCACTGTAGCAGCAGAAGAGGCAGCGAGGGACCTTGCAGGGGCAGAAGTGCCCTAAAGTTGGCATCAAGACACCCACTGATTTTATAAGCCTACTGAATGTCACGTACACCTGTACCAAAACCTTGGTCGTAAATTGGGAATTAAAAAACTCCACTGCCCACATTTTTTGATGTTGATGTTCAGGTTTTCTTATGCCACATTATCAGTCAAGAAATGACAGATCATTCCCGCTCACTACAAAACACATCCATTTCAATTAATACAAAATGTCTACCGTGATTTCTCTAAAGAATGGATTTTGAGTAGCAGGCAATGATTGAAACGAGGTGTTGGAGGTAAGATTTCCCCCTAGGACCCTTGTAGTGGCAGCTTCATGCACATTTTTAGGAAAATTGATGGCCATTAGGCCCAAAACATTTGTCTCTTTTGGTAGATTGACCGCACCTAAAGGTGTTCTCATCAAATCCCTTAATTATTTCTCTCTCCAGGAAAGCATCAAGTTGTCTCTTGAACTGATCTATACTGTCTGTTTCAATGTCTTTCCATACATCTGTTACCTGAGGCCCTGAGCTCTGGAAATCCCTCCCTAAACCTCTCCACCTCTACCTTTCTCTTTCTTTCTGTCTTTAAGACACCTTAAAACCTACCTGTTTGACCAAGCTTTTGGTCACCTGTCTTAATATCTCCTTATGTGGCTCGGTGTTAAAATTTGTTTGATAACGCTCCTATAAAACGTTATTGGGACGTTATGCTACATTAAAGGTACTATATAAATGCAAGTTGTCCTAATTATTGAAAAACCTTTGTCAATTCCCTTCATAGTGGCCCAGAAATTCCATTTGCAGGCCTCCCACAGGCGGAAGACTGCAATCTGGAAAAATCTGCGCCTGGACCGGAGGGCTCCCGGGAGGTGCAGAGTCCTGTTGCTAGGCCTCTCCAAACTGCCGGTGCGCAGAGGCGCAGGCGGTTCGCAGCATCCCTGGGATCACGTGGGCCATGGGGAGCCAATCAGAGAAGGGAATCTCCATTCATACATTTGACAGGAAGACCTGTCAAATATATGAATAGAGATCACCCCCAAAACATAGTAAAACTTTAAATAATTTTTTTTTTTTAAATCACATTTTTAAAATGACTTTAAATTACATAAATTAAGTATTTTAAACAAAAATATTATTTTTGGAAACAAAATTAAAGTTTTTAACGGGGCTAAAAATAAACTTACCTTTCTTTAAAATATTTTTAAATGATAAATCAGTGGAAACTTTTTTTCACTTTTTTCAACTCTTATCCTGGTAAAAACAGGCCTTGCGCCTGCTTTTACCAGGCGCAAGAATTGTAAGTGTTTTCTGCGGGCGGAGGGTCTCCAAAAAATGGAACTGTCCACCCGCAGAGGCCCTGCTCCAGTGCAGCCAGAGGATCTGTCAAGAGCTTTCTTGGCAGGTCGGAAATGCCGGAATCCAGCGCATGCACAGTGCATGCCTAAAACTGGCATTTCCATTGGCCCTACGGGTGAGTACACAGCGCGTACACGCCCGTAGGGACCGGAATTTCTGCCAAAATATTGAAAACTTCAATCAGATAACCCCCGCCAAACAAAAATGGCAGGCTGCACCTTCCCCAGGTATGCTGGTCTCCGAGCTAATTCTTCCCAAGGTTCACCAAGGAGGCTCATTAGCCACGCAGTAATTTGACTCTTCAATTCCTTTATTCTGTACTAGCTGAAGTGCCCGGCGGTGCCGAGGGTCTTTTGTGGGCATGTTGTTGTTGGAAGAGAGAGAGAGAGTGACTGGGGGAAAGAGAGAGAGCGACTGGGGGGGAAGAGAGAGAGCGACTGGGAGGAGAAGAGAGAGAGCGACTGCGGGGAAGAGAGAGAGCGAGAGACTGGGGGGGAAGAGAGAGAGCGAGAGACTGGGGGGGAAGAGAGAGAGCGAGAGACTGGGGGGGAAGAGAGAGAGCGATGGGGGGAAGAGAGAGAGCGACTGGGAGGAAGAGAGAGAGCGACGGGGAAGAGAGAGAGCGACTGGGGGGAAGGGGGAGGCGGGGGAGGAAAGGGGGAGGGGAGGAAAGGGGGAGGCGAGGGAGGAAAGGGGGAGGGGAGGGGGGGAGGAAAGGGGGAGGGGCGAGGAAAGGGGGAGGGGTGGAGGAAAGGAGGAGTGGGGGAGGAAAGGGGGGGAGGAAAGGGGTAGGGGGTGGGGTGGGAGGAAAGGAGGAGGGGGGAGGAAAGGGGGTGGGGCAGGGGGGGGAAGAAGGGGAGGGGGGGAAGAAGGGGAGGGGGGAAGAAGGGGAGGGGGGAAGAAGGGGAGGGGGGGAAGAAGGGAGGGGGGGAAGAAGGGGAGGGGGGGGGAAGAAGGGGAGGGGGGGGAAGAAGGGGAGGGGGGGGAAGAAGGGGAGGGGGGGGAAGAAGGGGAGGGGGGAAGAAGGGGAGGGGGGGGAAGAAGGGGAGGGGGGGGAAGAAGGGGAGGGGGGAAGAAGGGGAGGGGGGGAAGAAGGGGAGGGGGGGAAGAAGGGGAGGGGGGGGAAGAAGGGGAGGGGGGGAAGAAGGGGGGGAAGAAGGAGGGGGGGAAGAAGGGGAAGGGGGGGAAGAAGGGGGGGAAGAAGGGGAGGGGGGGAAGAAGGGGAGGGGGGAAGAAGGGAGGGGGAAGAAGGGGAGGGGGGGGAAGAAGGGGAGGGGGAAGAAGGGGGGGGGGAAGAAGGGGAGGGGGGGGAAGAAGGGGAGGGTGGGGGAAGAAGGGGGAAGGGGGGGAAGAAGGGGAGGGGGGGAAGATGGGGAGGGGGGAAGAAGGGGGAGGGGGGGAAAGAAGGGGAGGGGGGGAAGAAGGGGAGGGGGGAAGAAGGGGAGGGGGAGAAGGGGAGGGGGGGAAGAAGGGGAGGGGGGGGAAGAAGGGGAGGGGGGGAAGAAGGGGAGGGGGGGAAGAAGGGGAGGGGGGGGAAGAAGGGGGGGGGGAAGAAGTGGGGGGGAAGAAGGGGAGGGGGGAAGAAGGGGGGGGAAGAAGGGGAGGGGGGAAGAAGGGGAGGGGGGGAAGAAGGGGAGGGGGGAAGAAGGGGAGGGGGGAAGAAGGGGAGGGGGGAAGAAGGGGAGGGGGGAAGAAGGGGGGGGGGGAAGAAGGGGAGGAGGGGAAGAAGGGGAGGGGGGAAGAAGGGGAGGGGGGGAAGAAGGGGAGGGGGGGAAGAAGGGGTGGAGGGGGGAAGAAGGGGAGGGGGGGAAGAAGGGAGGGGGGGAAGAAGGGGGAGGGGGGAAGAAGGGGAGGGGGGGGAAGAAGGGGAGGGGGGGAAGAAGGGGGAGGGGGGGAAGAAGGGGAGGGGGGGAAGAAGGGGGAGGGGGGGAAGAAGGGGGAGGGGGGAAGGTAAGGGGAGGGGGAGGGGGAGGGAAGAAGAGGGATGGGGGAAGAGGGGGAGGGGGAAGGAGGGGGAGGGGGAAGGAGGGGGAGGGGAGGAAGGAGGGGGGTGAGGGGGAAGGAGGGGGAGGGGGAGGGAAGAGGGGGAGGGGGGATGGGAGGGGGAAGGAGAGGGGAGGGGGAAGGAGGGAGGGAAGGAGGGGGAGGGGGAGGGGGAAGGAGGGGGAGGGGGAGGCGGGAAGGAGGGGGAGGGGGAGGGGGAGGAGGGAGTGAGGGGGAGGGAGGGGGAGGGAGGGGGAGGGGGAAGGAGGGGGAGGGGGAAGGAGGGGGAGGGAGGGAAGGAGGGGGAGGGGATGGTGGGGAGGGGGAGGGGGAAGGAGGGGGAGGGGGAGGGGGAAGAGGGGGAGGGGGAAGGGGAAGGAGGCGGGAAGGGGAGAAGGAAGGGGAGGGGGGAGGAGGGGAGAGGGGAAGAGGGGCGGAGGGGAAGGAGAAGGGGGAGGGAAGGAGGGAGGAAGGGGGAGGGGGAAGGGGAAGGAGGGGGAGGGGGAAGGGGAAGGAGGGGGAGGGGGAAGGGGAAGGAGGGGGAGGGGGAAGGGGAAGGAGGGGGAGGGGGGAGGGGAAGGAGGGAGGGAGGGGGGAGAGGGAGAGGGGGAAGGGGAGGAAGGAGGAAGGAGGCGGGAGGGGAAGGGAGGGGAGAAGGGGAAGGAGGGGAAGGAGGGGAAGGAGGGGAGGGGGAAGGGGAAAGGAGGGGGAGGGGGGAGGTGGGAAGGAGAAGGGAGGGGGAGGGGGAAGGGGAAGGAGGGGGAGGGAGAAGGGGAAGGAGGTGGGAAGGGGGAAGGGGAAGGAGGGGGATGGGGGAAGAGGGAGAAGGAGGGGTGAGGGTGAGGAAGTGAAGGGGCAGGATGGGAGGGGAAGGACGGGCGGAAGGGGAAGGAGGGGGAGGAGGAAGGAGGGGAGAGGGGAAGGAGGGGGAGGGGAGGGAAGGAGGGGGGAGGGTGAAGGAGGGGAGGGGAGGGTGAAGGAGGGAAGGAGGGGGAGGGGGAAGGGGAAGGAGTGTGAGTGAGTGGGGAAGGGGGAAGGGGGGGAAGGGGGAAGGGGAAGGAGGGGTGAAGGGGGAAGGAGGAGGGGAAGGGGAAGGAGGGGGAGGGGGGAAGGGGAAGGAGGGGGAGTGGGGAAGGGAAGGAGGGGGAGGGGAAGGAGGGGGGGAAGGGGAAGGATGGGGGGAAGGGAGGGGGGGAGGGGCTTGGTCTGTAACA